>NW_017296201.1:5294819-5461305 GCF_001594075.2 Trachymyrmex cornetzi
GCCTCACTCCAGTCGTCGCGCAGCGCCGATTTGATACCGTATGAACACAGGAAAATTTCAACGTTACCCCATTTCTTTCCGACACTGTCCGGGATTTCACGCGTCCGTACAGCACGGAGGCACACCGCCCGGGCACTGGTCTTAACCTAAAACACACGGCGCGGGCCCTACTTCACACTCGGCACACAGCGCGCGGCAGGGATCGCGAAAAAACTCGACATAATCGCTAATATAAAGAGACAAGTCATAAAACGCCATGAACAATAACAAGGTGCCGCCATTTGCAATGCGAGCAACTGACATGCGCAAATCAATCGCGCGGAGCATGCTGGGTACTTTCCGGATGGGGCGCCATCTTGGCCAAGATGTATATACATGTCCCCTAACCTCGAATCCTCGCCTCGCGAGCGAGTCGCGTCGTCGCTGGTCGTTGCCACGCGTCCCGATAACAACGCTCCGTCGCTTCCGAGTTTCTGATGTCTTGCGTTCTCTTCCATTAGAGACGCGAAACGTCGTCGGGAGCCTCGCTACTACTCTTGCTATACCAATACTCCTCCTTTCCATGCGATATTTGCGCGTATCGAGCGTACAAAAATCGCACCTTTTATACTAATTAGATAAAAAAAATGTTTAAACCGTCAAAGCTGTTACAAAGCTGCAATTTAAATTGAATGATAAATTTGAATACTGAATATGTATTGCTACGTGTAGCCAAGTCAGAAAATAAATACATAAATATTACGAGAAAAATTACAATTGCTCACTTAATACAAGTACAAAACCAATTGTGTAATCGATAAGACGATCTTCGACATAAAAACAAATATTTTTACATCAATTTTATGCAATAAATATGGACAATCGGGAATACAAATTTAACGATTAACTAAATCGATTATGGAGATCAATGTGCAATCAATAAGAAACTTAGTATACTTAATACTATGTTGAATTTATTTATCATACATATATAGATATAATACATAATCCCGAAAAAGACTATCTTATTTTCGCTCTCTCAAACTTTTCTTCTATCACTTGTACACATACATTTATTTCGGTTCAGGCATATAGGACTGCATGAGACCAGCCTCATTCATTATCTTTAGCTGTTTCTCTGCATCGTAGGTTCTGCAAAACAACAAAATTACAAACTTACTTATGTTCTTTTCTATCAATATAAACTAACTTTAATCTTGATTCAACGAATTCTTCATCTAATTCTTAGGATTAAAAAAAAAATGAATTAGTTGAACCGAAATTAAAGTTAATCTTTATGGGTGAAAATCAACCCACTTCTATCAATGTAGATTAATTTATAATAGTTTATATTTCATCTTTTTTTAGTTCTAAGAATTAGATCAAGTTCTATCAATGTAACATTGACATTATTTCAGTTTAACTTACTGTTTATTTTTTTCTAATTCTTAGAATTAGAAAAAGATAAAGAATAAATTAAACTAAAATTAAAGTTAATTTCCATTGGTAGAAATGAATATTAGACTATTATATAATATAAGCTAATATATAAAATATAGTTAATACAAAATAATTATAAAAATATATAATTAGAAAAAGTAAATTAATCTGAAATTAACCTTAATCTTAGATTAATTTACTTTCTACCCTTTTCTTAGAACTAGAAGCTAAAAAGTAAGTTAAACCAAGATTAAAATTAATCTATATTGGTAGAAGTGGATATTAGAGACTTTAAGTATAAAGTTTTTAAGTATAAAGTATTTAAGTATAAAGTGAAGATTATGTACAAATGCTATAGTCGTGGCATTAGAATGAGATTAGAATAGGCAATGGCAGTATTTTACAAAAGATATTTGTACATACTTGTAAAATTCGGCATATCTCCGTTTTCTCTTATCGGCAACAAGAATCTTATACGCCAGCCCCGCACTGATGCTAGCTATCATCATTGCTATAAGATTCTTTTTGATCTGTGACGTGAGGAGACCACGAAGTTGTGGTTTCGCTATTGGAGTGGACATCTGAAATCCGCAAAACTATTATAAAACTTCTGCTTTTTATTCATCCATTTGTAGATAAATGCTATTAATGGAAATTTTTAATCAGATAGTTTGATTTTTTTAGATTTAAAGACAAATATTTATGATAAATTTGATCATTTACACTACTGGATTAATACATATTAAAGGCTGCTTTATGTAAAGTATCTAAATGCAATAGCATAATACAATTATTTTTGATTAAAAATGAATAAAATAATACATGTATATTCTGTTAAATGTCACGATAATATTATTGAGTATTTAAGCGTTTAAAACATTTATGTGCTTGTACATTTAATTTTGCTGATTTTATGACAGCTTTAGTATTAATTTAATGTAATGCAAGTGACTGAATTGTTATTATTTAAATCTAATAACGATTCAGTCACTTGCATTACATTAAGCATTTAAGTTTAAATGAAAAATTATTAGATTTAAATGATAAACATTTAGATGTCAAGACTATAACAAAGCTGTCGAAAATCATGCCATTAAATTTCCCGAAATAGGTTACTTGGGAGCAAAAGCTTATCAGCTTTTTTTATACAAATTGCGTGAGAGGTGTTTTTCGATCCTCGGAGATAATTGAAGTATCTCCGAGGCTCACAGGAACGTATACAAATGTCAGTCGTACATCTGTGACAGAAATATAGAGGTTTATACGTGATTTAATCAACATAGGATTTCATGATGCATATATATTATATAACGTTTCATTAACATATACTTAGCGGCTTGTTTTTTTTCGAGGGGACTACTTTACATGGATTGCAGGACAAAGACAACTTTATTGGAAGAATATATCTTGCCTTGAATGATCTTGTTCGTGTCTGTTGCTGTCAAGCTAGACGTAATAAAGACTATCGTGAAAATTTAGACAGATATCGACCATCGGCCACAATACTCGATAAAATAACGTCGATTCGCTCGAGTGAGGTCTCTCGGACCTGTTTTCAGAACGCGACTGAAATCTTTAGGCGAAGTACACATCGAAACACGAGCATCGATTGACGATTTCCGGGAAAGCTTTGTGTTCATTGGACATCGCGTGCGTTTCTCTGTTTTGTGGATTATTCCTTTTCATTGCGTTTCTTTTACAGCCTTTTTGCGTTGGAAATAAAATTAAAGTATAATGATATATGGTGAGAAAAAGAAACAAATAAAAGATGGGCTTAAGAAATAAGAAGTCTTTTACTTGTAGATTAAAATATCTTCTATAAATAATATATATTAGTAATATTTTCTTGGCAAGTTTATTGGCAATTGATTGTAAACATTGTGAATTAATATATTGGGTCAATATATTGAGCCAATTTCAATATTGTGGCAATAAACGTATTGTTAGGGTTTGTTTAAAGTATTCAAATAAATATTCACATTCCTCTCTCATTAAGAATAACTTTGAGGATCAAATTTTGATTTAATTTAATCGGAATTGTTAAAGACAAAATGTCGATATATGGTCTCAGATACAGAGTTCAAAAAGAATTCAGTCGTATGTCATCAATTCTGAGTTTATTTTCAGATACAAAAAGAATTCTTTTTCTGGAAATGAAGTTCTGAAAAGAATTCCTTTTGCATCTGAAAATGAACTCAGAATTGATGACATACGACTGAATTAATTCTTTTTTAATCCTTTTTGAATTCTCTGTGCATCTGGGGTTTTTTAAGCTCTAATCTTAATCTTTTTAATACAAATTTAATAGTTTTAATCGTGTTATTAATTAATTAATATAATATATAATATTAAAAATAGATTAATTGGAGTTTAGTCAAAGTCATCCTAATTTAATCAGTGATTAATATTGATAGAATTAAAACAAAATTTCTAACCGCAAATAATCCCTGTATAACTATATGATATAAGTTCCTAATTTGATAATTTTTGTTCATATGATAAACAATTTATATATATAAGGAATTAATATTTCTATTATATTAATATTTCATGTTAACCAAACAACACAAGTTTACTTGATAAGTTAATCAGGCTGATTAAATTGTAGTTTGATCTGGTTGATCATTAATCAGTCAAACTCCAAAGACAAAAAATGAGGAATGTCGAGCAAGAGAGAAAGAAAGGAGAGAACGAACAAAAAAAGACAGAGAGAGAAAGAAAGAGGGGGAGAGAGAAAGAGAGCGCGTTTACCATTGGTGAAGTCTGGACAAATCAAGCGACGCGTTGCGTTTGCGTCTCTGTTATTCTGGGAATTGGATGGAATTCTCGAGAATTTGTCGTTGAGGGGGATTTCGATGAGCTACAATCTACAATGCAGGGTGCAAGCCGTGCAAGGGGAGGTTCTCTCATTGTCCGATGTGACAGTTTCTATAAGTTTTTGTCATGACTTTTTGTCCTCGCGAATGATGCTTAGCGGATTACGTTTCCGTTGACTGTCGAAAGTCAACGCATAGTAATTCGCGTGTGATGGCAGCGTTGCGTTGCGTTGCGCAGAAGAGACAGCTGACTAATGTGATGGTCTGAGAACTCGCGTCCTTGCGTCCTTGCCGTCCTTGGTTCCTACGTACATCTGTACTCACTTTGCACTTGCGGGACCTACATAACGCACGTAGACGCGCTGGATCGAGCAAACGGTCAGTTGACAAGCTAAAAGGACGATTCCTCTCCCACTCGGTGGTGTTATTTTCCCTGAAAAGTATCATTGTTCGTTTAAAGTACATTGTCTCGTCCGGGACAAGTCTAGATATACGATATCTGAGAATCGATATCGCTTTCGCTCGAATTTGTCCCGTGGAGGACATATTTTGTTTAATTAATGTACGTATTGTACACACGAATGGTATAATTGATGTGATTGACTTGTTAATTAAAGTAAATTATTCTGTGCATGACTAATCTGCTTTGTTGTTTGCTAAGTTGCACAGATGTTACGTATTTCTCATTTCATTTTCAAAATTTCAGTTAAAATCGTCCCCTAATGATTCTTTGAGGTGAATTTAAGAATATCCCTACTTTACATAAATTGCGTAATTTCTAAAAATGTTGGGAATTTTTATCTGTCATTGCATATTAATCAAGATCTACATAAATTGCGTAATTTCTAAAAATGTTGGGAATTTTTATCTGTCATTGCATATTAATCAAGTGTCTGGTTGGAACAATACCTGAGATAAATTATTTGCATTTCAATACAGTTTTCTAGAGGGCTGCACTGAAGCAGTCTGTATCTACTGATCATGGAACAGGTGATCGCGTTGAGTACACAAAATCCATTGTCATTACTGGTTAAATTTGGTATGATGGCCTGGAACAACAGCTGTGGAAACGATAACTGTTCTGGCCATGGGGAATGCCATAATGGGACCTGTCTATGCGAGGTATTACTATTACTGGCTATTATCAAATTGTTCTGAGATAATAACGTTTTAATTATTTCGTTTCAGATTCAGTTTGACGGACCAGAATGCCACATCCCAAATCTGAGTTACTACATTGCATTTGCATCGATATTTTTCATACTGGCTTTCGTCTGTTTGATACAACTTGTCATGTGCATCGTTGCTGAGTGGCAAAGAATGAAGGCACCGTCATTTCTGAGAGCATGCAGAGTCACCACTCAAAAAGTGTTGTACTTTGTAGTTTTCCTTGCATCAATCATACGAGGGGCATACTTTACCTCACCTGTATGTAAACAAATATTTTGTTTGAAATTTTTTTTCATTCATTTTAATTACACACTCAATTTTTTATAGACCGCTTTCAAGGAAGGTTGGTCCAGGAGTTTGCTGTCAGCGTATTATCCATTGCTCTTGAGTGGATCATCGTTGCTTGTTTGTTTCTGGGCTGAAGTGTTTCATCTAAGAGATATTCGTTGGGACAAACCTCAATTTTTATCAAAATCTTTTCTGGCTTTTGTTGTGTTCAACATATTAACATATTCCCTTTTATTTGCGGAATTCATCACGGCTCGAACTTATTCACAAGTAGATCGAGTACGTATCAGAATGAAAAATATAAATGTAACAGTAATATAATAGTAATTTATGCGTATTAATATCATTTTACTAATTTGCATGTGGTTAGTGTGTATATATATGTATATAAAAAAATTAATAAAAATTTTTTGCTTTTTTCTAGAGCTTTTACACACATGTATTCAATGGCTGTTACGCAGTGCTTCTGTTCATTGTAGTGGTCTTCTTCTTGATATATGGAGTGGAAGTGTTTTTCAAAGTACGCTACTAGTATAAGTACTACTTTTAAATTACAGTACTCTTATTATGGCACATTTGCATTGTAGAGTTATCTCATGATATTTTTTTATCATTAGGTTCGTGGTGGATTCTTGAATGAATGTCAAGTTGCTTCTATCGCAACAAATAAACGTGTAGCTGATACAACAAAGGTTCACACTGAGGATCAAGTAACAGCAAAGTTATTTGATCCAGGTCCATCTACATCCACAGCAGAGTCTGTGCATACGCAACAAGTGAATACGTCTCAATTACATCAGTCAAGATTTGGATTACTCTCTCAAGCATTCATGTTATTTATAGTAGTTGGTTTTCTGTTCAGTGAAACTCTCAGTGAGTTTTGGAAAACAAAGTAAGGAAATATAGGAACAAATATAAGTTACATAGCAAATTATAATATTTACAATTGAGAATTTTTGAATTTGTTCTAAATATTTTTATTTTAGGGTACCGTTGTACAGCAGGAATTGGCATGATATTGTATTTCGTGTTATTGAAGTTGGTGTAGCACTATGGTTTCCTTGTGTTTTATGGAATTGTATGAGGTATGTATTCATACATTTCATGTATTTTACATGAAAACACATGTATCCTATAAAATTTATTTTATAATATGCTCTTCTACCATTTATTTCTGTTTCAGTCCAGAGCAATTGTGGATTCTAAATCCAAAGCGCATATTGAAGAAACTAGATTTGGACCAAGGAAAACATATAAAAGAAATTGAGTTACAAGAAAAAGGCGCGTCTCAAGACGCGTTTCTTTCTGCAGATGCAGCATCAATTAATAGCAAAGATTGTTGGATTTGTTACGATAATGAGAGACAGGATGCTGGTCCATTGATACAACCATGCCAATGTAGAGGTGATGTAAGCGCTGTACATCACGATTGTTTGCGTCGTTGGCTCGTTGAGGTAAAACAGTTACAATTTCTTATATATTGTTTGTTTTCAATACAACGAACTTTGTCAGTTATGATTCTTTCTTCTTTCAGAGCTCTGTAAATGCGGACAGTCTCGTTTGTAAAGTTTGCAATACGAAATATAACGTTGAACATGCCAGTCGGTTGGACTGGCAAAACAGTTTGACTCCACGTCATTGTCTGCAAACTATTGCCATTGTTACTACGATGTGTGCATCTTCTGCCGCTGCCTGGATAGTTATCCAACTTGTAGAAGGGCCCATTATCAGAATGCTTGCAGCTGGAAGTGCACTGTTAATTATATACGTTTGCATAAGGTGAGTAAATGTCGATTTTTGTGAAAGTCAAATATCAATATATTCAATTTATACAATTGAAATTGTTTGTTCTAGATTCTTGAGCGTGAATACCGTCGTAGCGTATCAACGAGCCAAAATCTCATCGTTGAATATTGTTAACAGTGGTAGTGAGAGTAATATAACTGCACAAGTAACGACAATTAGTCATACAATTTCAGTGGACGTAACGAAATCGGACATGGCTACGATATAATCTATCTTGCCATCAGCCATTGTATAATGCTGAGTTCACATTGAGCGCCATACTATGTACGTTACATACGGTATGTATATTACGTATGCTATGTTCGCTACACTGAGTGGCCATACCAAAAATTATGTTTTGAATAAACATTTTTATTGATAATAAATGTTTAGTCAAAAAAATTGAAATTCAATAGACAAAGGCCAAAGTCGAGATTATAAAAGATAACAGCACAAACATCGATATGTTGACTGTAAGTTGACTTTGCTAAGTCAGGTCTTTAAAGTCAACTGTAACACTTGCGACTTTGTTCATATGTCCTTCAAATGTCGACTTCAAATGTCGTCCTTCAAATGTTGACTTTAGGGCGTTTAGTGCGATTTACTCTCACAAAGCTCTATATATTTTTTAAAGTATAATTTACTGATTTTTATAAATAATAGTCTAATGGTATTTTTCCTTGGGACTGCGCAGTAGTGTTTCCATAAGAGTATAAATGTTAAAATTATATATTATATATTTACACGGAGGCAGTGCAAATTTGACCATATTCTTATGGAAACACTGCATGAGTGCAGTCCCGATGGAAAACGCCGTAAGAAAAACATAAAACCTATTTTCCCGATTTAAATATTTCCACCATTGTAAGGTGCGCATGCGCACTACATCCTAGAATGTCTATATGATGGTTGACTTAGGCCCAATTTCACAACTTATGCTTAACTCTTAACCAAGGTTCAACTTGTTTCTTATCTTTTTCCAATTCTAAAATTGGAAAGAGTCAATGAATAAATTGAACTTCGGTTATGAGTTAATCACAGTTGTGGAACTGGACCTTAAAGTCGGCTTACAGTCGTCTTTAAACTGGGACATTGTATGACTTAGGGCCATTTTCACCATCGTCGGTTTACTTAACCAGCCTAGTAACTGTAATGGAATAGAAAGAGATAGAAATAGTTCTATCTCTTTCTACTCCATTACAGTTACTAGGCTGGTTAAATTAAAATGAGCTTAAAAGTGGCCCTTAGAGACGTCTCCAAGTCGTCTAAAGTCGATTTATGGACGTCCGTTTTTCAGACATCTAGATGCTATATATATATATTGATTAGGGCTCAACAAAAGATTCGAACATGTTGAATATTTGATCTATTTAAATAGTTCGAAGTTGAAAAAAATGAGCATCTAATTCGAATATTTCGGACAGTTCGAACAGTTCGAGCTTAAGCAGTGATTGATATGAAATATCAATTCGTTATATCTGAAGTTCGAACGGTTCGGACAGTAAACAAATATTTGTAATATATGAATTAGCGCAAGCGAACTAGCAGGCTCGAATAACTCTGAAATTTATATTCAAGTTTAATTTGTATTTAATTGAGCCAATAATTATATGAATTTAATATTTTAATTTTTATGTTATAAAGATATTAAATTTTTTTTTTATATGCCCTTTAGCAATCATTATCGCACTAAAACAATATAAAATTATCAATTTTCTAAGAGTTGCATCAAAAGTTATAAGAAATCTATAATTAACCGATGTTGATAGTAATCGATGTGTGTGTATCTTACCATTTAATTATCCAATCTGAATTCTTACTACTTTTGTAGACGTTATTCATGCTTGAATAGTCGTTAGGTATTAAAATAGACTCAACTCCAGATTTAAATCAAACTCTTTTATTAATCCTCATTTAAATCAAATCCTTTTATTAATAAATCGACCTGGTTTATTTTTTGGTCAATATTAAGAAATCTGTGGTATAAATCGTATATTTGTACCTATTTCTATTCAATTAAATTTTGATTATTATTATTCATTTACTATTCCTAATACACTAATTTTAAATGAATAATAATAATCAAAATTTAATTGAATTAAAAACTCTTTGTGTTAAAACATAAAATTACAATAATTAATCAAGTACAATATTAATGGCTATACAAAGTATATGGCTAAACGCTGTTTTCGATGCGTAAATTATATACAAACATATCTTTGATACAGAAAATTCGAACGTTTCGGTCCCATTGTTTGAACCATCATCAGCGATAATATAAAAGATATACAAAAAAGCTATCTAATGTTGAAGAGAATGTTATTGAACATCGTTAAACAGCTGAGTTATACAATAACGAATAATCGTTATTGTATAACGATACAGGTTCTGTATCGTTATCTAACGCATTATCTTTCTCACTTAGAATCTTCCTTCTATCTTTGTTGATAATCATATAGAAACAGTGAAGTCAGATCCGATGGATTCACAATTCTTAATTCTGTTAATTTATATGATTGATGACAAACTCATTGTAAATGAATATTGGACTATTGGAGACGATAAAAATATGATGAAAAATGAAAAGTGAAGACAGAAGGAAGATCCTAAGTAAGAAAAACAATGCATTAGATAACGATGTAGAACCTGTTAGTTAGCTTTTAGAGAAGGAGATAACCTTTGATCCTAATATTTGATATTAATTATAGATTTCTTATAACTTTTGATGTAATTTAGAATTAGCAATTTTATATTCTATACTAAGATTCTATACTAAGACTGTTGAAGGAATTTCATATTGACTATTGATTTTTAATGTAGGACTTAACAAGATTCTCGACATCGACCGAGAGTTTGATTATCGAGATTTTATATACGACGGACTTTGCAATAAGATTTATTTTCGATCTTACTGTGCATGCCCGTACGTGATAATGTTTTAACAAAAATTCGAGAATCAAACACTCGTCGTAACGTCGCGAACATAGCGTATGTATGTGCAGTCGTTTACTAAAAGATTGCAACACTTTTTCGATGATTTTCGAAATATAGCCTATTCATTAAGCGATTGGTTGTTACGAATTTAACCATTTACGTTCAACCGCTCTACAAGCAAGGATGAGTTCAATAAAAAAAGTGTTGCAATTCTGTTAATAAACGACTGTACATATCGTATGCAACTCGATATGGCCAGTCAGTCACATTAACTATTAGGGCTCGGACAGACAAGCAACTTTGTAACGCGATAAATATAAGCAGCGACCTATTCACACACATGCTTCATGCTTGTGTATGAATAGATCGATGCTTGTTTATCGCTCCATAAAGTCACTTGTCCGTCTGAGCCCTTAGGACTGTGTTCCAAAGGGCTTAGTACCAAACCGTCACTACCAAAAATTTATAGTTCACATTACCTGCATTAAAATTTTCAGTTTTGGCAGTAAATCTTGGAACACAGCCAAAGAAAGTTTTTTTTTGAAAATGTAGCAAACATAGCGTACGTAACGTACGTAACATACGGTGTGGTTTCAGCCATAAAACTCGTTCGCACGATATGATCGTTTGCCGTATCAATTTTTTTGCCGTGCTGTACAGTGGCAATACATTTTATATGTGATTTGGTAAAACAACCAAATTAGTCGTCAGTGGCACATATATTATAGTAGACGTGTTCAGACAATACGGTTTTTCTACCGATTCGACTTTTCTGCTGTAGAATACAGCATCCTAGTCAGCTGTTTAACGAAACATTTTAGCTAATCCGCGATGTACAATTTTGTACTTGTACAGAAAATGGAAGTGTAATAAGTGTAACATTGTTATTTTTTATAATAACGATTTGATAATGACATTGCAATTTTTTATAACTAATGATAGCTAACTAAATGCTAAGGTTGCGCTAAAGTTGGAAAAGTAAGTTTATATTTTCCTACTACTGTCTAATTCTCCCCTTAAATTATGCAGACTTCTGTGCTTTCTTATTTTAAATAATTTAAACCCATCAACCTTTCTGTATAAAAACGCGCTCACTTGTCATTGTTCCGCGCTTTGTTCACGCTTAAACGCCTACCTATCTCTCTGCCACTCAGAATACTCTTTTTAGGCCGCAGTCCGATTCATGCTCACAACAGTAGTCGTATTATACTGTGTACCTCGGTCCGTGTTGCATCATCTCAACATTTTTGGAAAATGTGGCCGGCTTTAAACGAGCATCAGTATTCAAACTCGCTTTTGTGCATTCTTTTGAAACGTGATCTGACTGTATTGATTTGTAAAGGCTTGTTCCTAGAGGTAGGTACCATTGTTTCAGGTATTGCATCACTTCAATTATATTTTTGAAAATCGTGGCCGGCTTCGAATGTGCATTTGCATTTCTCAATTCATAGTTCCTTCATTCGTCTGGACGCGCGTCCGTGTGGTGCGGAAGCATCGTAGTTGCGGGCGCCCAGTGTCTGAAGGGTCGCTTTGCCATTTTCATTTTGATTGTATTATCCTTTTGTCATGTCTGCTCGGTTCAAGGTGGCCGGTGCATTGCATTTATATTACACGAATTATTTAATTTCTAAGACCCAGTGATCCAGTATCAACCTGTTGGCTGCGGGGCCAATAAAACAAGAAATCATGCTCACAACACTCATGAGCATTATTTATCTTTGTTTAACATTTCACAAGGATGAAATGATTTTTAAGCATTGTGAGCGTGAATCGGACCATGGCCTTAAAATGTTTTAAAACTGGTTTATGGCCAGATTCTAGTCGACATGGCTGCGAGCGTCACTTCTTAAAAAGAAGAAGAAGAAAGGAAAGTTACTTTGAAAAAAGTAGCTTGTCATTATCATTTACTGAAAAAAGTAATTTGTTATAAAGCACTGACGCGTTACTTTGTTCAAGTAAAAGTAATTTGTTACAAATAATTTAGTTACTTTCTTCAGTAATAAGTAACTTTGTCAATATATCCGTTACAAGGAACGATTGACTTTTCCAACTCTGGTGTTACTGTTACTGTCATAAAAAATTCACAAATTCATCATTCCATATCGTTATTATAATAAAGTAACGATAAAAAACATTACAAATAAAAAGCATTACAAATAATTCCATTTTCTTCTTATATACTATTACGCGATGAAAGATAAATACAGAATTTTCAATAAGTTTAATAGAAGAAAGGTCTGCGAGATGAGATGGGATGAGATGTTGGACATTTATAAAGATAAAAATATAACGAAATCTGCATAGAGATATATATATTGACGGAAATATATTGAAGTTTTAATTTATCTTTTCTCAGTTGAGAGACATAAGTGTTCGATACAATCCCAAACGAAATCTCTAACTCACAATTGTATGTATCCAATATTTTCTATTAATTGTTTTATAACGAGAGTATGAATAAGAAACGTATTCATATCCATTTGCGAGAAAGTTGATAGAATAGTGGAAGGAAAATTGATTGTGTGGGAGAATGGAGACATACGCCAAGATTACCGTATGTCTGAACGTAGCATCAAACTTTGACTGATTTGCACCAATTCGGCGAAATTATCGGTATGGTCAAAAACTGTATCGTGTAAACGAGTTCTAACGAATACAAGTATCTTTTTACTTGAAATAAAAGATTTAAGATAGAAAAAATAGGATAACGCGGATATGTACGCTTTTCAAGCGTATATAACAATAATGTACAAAACGATGATGGAGATACAGTATGTTTCCACTCTCAAGGAAAAGCTCAGAAATAGTTCTTACCGATTTCATTAAAACTTGACAGGAATTCATAAAGTGTGTTTCTCTGAATATAATTATATTTCTATTTTTGGGAGTAGATGGTTACCATTTTCGAAATATTTCAATATTAAATTTAATTCAGTAGAGTTTATACTCTAATTCAGGGTCCTAAAAAAATTTGTGTTCTATTTGTTTTCCTCAAAACTTCCAGCCTAAGACTTCATTGAAATCAATAAGGACAGCTTTTGAGCTTTTCTTGTCAGAATTTTTATATGCTTATAAAATAACAAAGTTACTTTATAAAGCGTGAAGGAAGAAACTGAGAAGAGATATATACTGTATTTACATTTTCATGATATAGGTTTAGAACAGTTGCCAAACTTCCATATTTTACTTCTCCTGATTATTTCATTGTATGACACTCATGTATTCATGTTTTCATGATTTATATCACATATATAACATACATATAATTTATATATTTACATAACAAAACGGACGAGGTATTGAAACGAGGTGTTGAAACTTCAGTTACTTCGTTCTATTGAAAATACTGCATTAATAATACGTTGTATTGCTATTCATATATAAGCGGTAAAGATTTGAATATCAAATATTTCAAAATTGCTGTGAGAAAAGCAATTACAAAAAATATATCAATAGTATAAGCTATTTAAAAAGATAATACAGTTTTTTTCAACATAGATATAATTTCAACTTGGTGCAATTTACCGATTAGTATTTATAATTACGTTAATTTAATAATTTGCTAGCAAGTATATTGAATATTTAAAAGGAATGTTATATAAAAATATAACATATAGTTACATATGTATAGACTATTAAGATATGTAGAGAGAAGACAGATTCCTCAATAACTGAATATTAATAAGAAAAAGATTGTGTGGTATATTGTATTCTTCATAAATTGCTTTAATAATTGCTTTAGATTTTCATTATTTTCGATATAAAAAAGCGTATTAGATTAAGTAAATCTTCATCTATATCATCTCGATCTTTCTCGATAATAATTCATGAAAAAAGAAATTCGTTATAGATTGTATTAAGAATGAAATAATATAATATTGGAGCACTTCTCTATTGTATTAATCATGTATTAAGATATTATGATTAAGAGAACTAGTTAAAATGCAATAGCTACGGTAACATTGTATAAATCATCGTGAACAATTACATTAATAATTTGACTGTTAAAAGTACATAGAAATTACGAATATCTTTTTATAAAGTGTTGAAATTTATATTATTTCTAGAAACATCTTTGAAATAGTCGTAGATATATATATATATATATATTTCATAATTTATATATGTATATAAAAAAAGTTTTGAGTGTCATAAGGATTATTTCCTTTATGATGTTTTGTATAAAAATAATAATACACATTATGTATTATGCAATAATGCGTTATATCTAATTCGGAAGTTATCATGTATATGATAGCGTTTCTTTAATGCTTTAATCTTAACAATTATTCAATTGTAGAAAGTATTGCATTAGTAATTCAATAACGATTAAAGATTCCACACATATTAGACTTTAGTGAACAAGAATTGATCTTAATTGTATCTGACAGTAAATTGTATCGTAAAATGAAAATTTTAAAAGCTCAAAAAGTATAATAAATATAATATCATGTTACAGCTACATCTCCATATATTAAAACAGAAAACTATACAACAATAGTACGCTAATGTAATAAACAAATGAGTAAAATTTATGTTAATATATGCTGTTATAACGTGTTAAAATTTACTTATTGCATCTTTGGTTAAAAATTATATTCAGTTATTTTCATATAATTGAGAAGTATTTTAATTTCATGGAAATGATAAGGTTTTCTTTAATTTAACAAATATGAATAATTAATTTTGGTTTCTTATTATGCGAATAAAATCTAGAAATGTTTATGCTAAGTAATAAATGTCTTCATAATATCAATATGTTTATGAGTATTAAGTTTTACAAATATATATCGAAAACGTATTAAACAACATAGTAATAAGCTGTGATAATATGTAATATAAGATGTTCATATATTAATGGCTATATAATAAAATAAATTATAACACAAAATTAAGTCTTGTTTCTTTGAACATATAACACATAACGCATTAAATGTCTTAGTAAATATGTATTAATTATTAAACATGAAATTATTAGAAATGTTGGAAAAGCGGATATGTAACTGGGGGGTATTTTATTTGTAGGAATAATTCACAGATATTTTTTTATTATCGTTATATTTTTTAAGACAATTACTTAAATATGTATGAGAAATACATGTTACCAATTAAATCAAATATTGTACTCGTTACTGTAATTATAGATATACAAATACAACAACTTAAAATACGGTTTTAATATAATCTACTAATCATAGAATTTGTATATCTCCTCGTCAAAGTTTGCTTTGACTGTGCATAATATTACCTGTTGCCATGTATTGGTAAGTGAAATATTGTGTGGCATTTTCTCTTCTTTGAATTTAAGTTGAATATTATTGGATAAGTGATAAATGCAATGTGTGTTGTTCAACCTACGCTGAAACATTACCATAATATATTAAGGCTAAATATAATTAGAAAATCGAAAAAAATAGGATATTCTAAAGTAAATTTCTACTGACTTTTTATAACAAGCAAGCTAAAAACATGTATACATATATGTTCAGACATATCGATTTACATATTCATTATATCTTAATAAAAAAAAATATAAAATATATTTTTTCTATAATATAATTAGCGATATGGTTACCTGCAATTCCAGCAATTGCTTCTGAAGCAAAGTATTTCACATCTACGTCGCTGTCGGTATTGAGTTTATCGAGGATAGGTTTTACTTGAGTTTGAACTGCTGAGGGTTCGAGGAAAGGTCCAATTCGCTGTAGAGTCTTAGCAACATTAAATCTTACATTTGCAACATTATCAGTAGCCATTGTTAATACAGTTGGGAGCATCACCTTTGTCGTTATTTCTGGACCACACACTTCAGCCAAAACCTATTACAAAAATTATATAGATTCACATATTAGAATAAATACTATTATTATTACTGCCGTTTTAAAGTCACAGCATAATACAGCTTACATTGATGCAAAATAAGCATGTCATTCTATGAAGATAATTCTGATCCCTGGACATAGCCAAGACTTTAGGTATCACTGTATTCTGTGCCCAATCCGGTCCAAATTTCTCTACAAGTTTTTTCAGATTTAACGTAGCTGCTTCCCGAATTGCGTAAACATGATCCACCAACCAAGTCATGCACAGAGAATTTAATTTCTCATCAAAGAATTCTACACCAAGTTGTCCGGCTAACAATGGCATATACCTGAAATTTAAGCTCATGAGCACAAATGCATTTTTTTCAACTTAATTTAAATAAAGACAAATATAGTTACTCGATAATAGCTAGTCGCACACGCCATTTAGAATCTTCGGCTAATTCTACGATGGCAGGAAGGAGAGATTGTGAGAGCTGTTGTATGCCAATAACTTCGTTAACACATTCTAGATTACTAATGATATTGAGTCGTACTTCGGGACATTCATCTCTGAGTTGGGATAGGAATAGCGGTAATAGATGTTCGATTGTGCTGCAAAAATGTTAAATGATTATCAATTGATTGTTATGCTTTACAATATTGCATTAAAATTATTTGTTCTTACTTGTGCTTGCCGAGTATGGGACTTAATCCCATAATTACGCTTGCCAAAGCTGATTTTACATGCTGGTTAGGATCTGCTACAAGTTCTTTAACAATGGGCAATATATTTGTCATTATTATAAATTCCTGATTAACTTGATCAATATTCTGACAGAAATCGCGAACTTTATCAGCAGCTGCTGCCCGCACTTCTGCTTCGATATCTTTCAATAATACTTGAAATGCTGGCACAAGATCTGTTTTTGTTATTTCGGGGCCAACAGCCTTTTGAAGCTACAGAAAGAAATTTAGATAGTATTTTTGATAGAATGAAATTTTCTTAAAATAAATCATACTTAAGTCTTAATAAATAACAATACACACATCTGTGAATTTATCTGCCACCATATAACGAACCCGCCATGATTGATCGCTAGCGCACTGTCGAAGCGTAGGCATAACTAATTGTTCAACATCCTCTTGTTGTAACAATGCTGCAATACTAACACAAGCTTCGACAGCTAAAAGACGAACTGAATCCTGTAAAATTATGAGTTATTGTGTATAATAATCTGACTAATACATAGATTTATAAAGTTTCACCGTTTTGATATATACTTACTTGTTCGTCCTGAGCAAGTATGACAAACATGGGTATTAAATCAGATTTGAGGTACTCGATTTCCACAACTTTTGCAAATTCACCTAATTTGGAAGCAGCTGATCGTCGCGCCATGGGAGTATCATCTTGGCACAAGCTGCGAAAGTGATTTCGCAATTCCGCTGTAACATTCAAGTTTGTAAAATGTTAGGCTTATCTCTCTCTCTCTCTCTCTCTCTCATTTTAAGTTAAAATACTTAAAAGATATCTCAAAAAGTACAAGATTACTATATAATAACCTTTAATAGCTGGGCTCACTCTTGGATAGCAAACGCTGAACAAGCCACATGCCGATGTTCTTGACGTGAACCAATCCCCTGAAGCCAAGCGTTGTACCAACGGAACAAAGTGTTCCTCTAAATCTGCAGGACTGTGCTGACTTGCGATATTTCTTAAAGATTCCACAGCTTTGTCACGGACCACAGTTTCTTCCACGGTAGCCAAAGATTCCAGTGGTGGCTGTATCATTGTAAATATGAAATTTACAATATTTATTTCTTCAAAGCTATTGAAACTGATCTTAGAGTGATATTCATAGCTTGATCTTATATTTAAGATGGTTTTAAGTACTCTAGGATGACATGTTCAAAGTGAAATCTTGTAAAAAGATTCCCTAAGAATTCTCGAATTTTTCAGGTATTTTTGTTCAAAATTCCAGGTGAGATTAGAGATTTTTTAATGCAATTTTGAATTAAATTGAAATGCAAGTAACGCAAATAAACCAATGAAAATGAACAGAAAACAGGATTTCTATCCATGAGACTACATCTATTATTTCCTACAATTGGAGTAGCAAAACCTAGGATAGTATAGCTCACTATACAAAATGGTATCAACTACTCTATTCTGCTAAGTATTATTATCTACTATTACCTTAATTTTTTAAATAAAAACTCGCGAAACACACAAGAATGTACATGAATGTATGTAAACATGTATACCATACTTTTATTGACCAATCATAAGAAAGAATTTTATGAATTGAACAATCAAAGAATACTTCAATGCATTTATAATAACAAGTGAATATTCTAAAGAAATTATATTTTCAGAAAAAAACATAATTTTAATTTAAAAGTAAAATTCCAAAAAAAATTCCATGAAAATCCCTGATTTTCAAGAGTAAAAAAAATCTCAGGAAAATTTCAAATTTTCTAAATTCTTCTAGATAGTAAACACGCTAATGTGATTTCACATGAAAGTTGACTTGTAATCGGTGATCTTAATACTACTTAAAATATTCTTAGATACAAGAATATTTTATATAATACATGGGGGCAACCATAGGTAACGTTTTCGAATTCAGCCTTAATATAACGTTGAATATAAATTAAATAAAAATCTTTGTAAGCTTCATATGAAATATATCTTAATTGGCACGTAGTACAAGATTGAATTATAAATAGTACCCTTAGACCTGTGTAATTATTATCTAAAATGGATTTGTCATGTACCAATAGACAATGCACGAATTCTGGTCCACCGACAAGAGGAGTAAACGTGCCAAGCTGTTCGGCCAACGCAAGGAGAACTTCATCTTCGTCGTAGATTGTCTCCGTTAAAAATGGTATTAGCTCGCTCCGTGTTCGTTCGACGCCTAGCGCCAGTGCAATGGTTGATAACTTCTTGATGGAATTCAGACGTAACTATAATGTTTGTAATGCACATCACAATCATAAAAGCAGCAATAAAAGTTATAGTTCCATTTATGCTAAATATGTGAAATTTTAGCTCCAACTGGATTTCTGTTTTCCACAATAAAGTTCTAACACTTGTGATTTATATTAGATCTGTTCTTTTTCGAAGAAATATAATTTGTTTTGTTCCAAATTATTGCAACAGTGTACCAGTTTAAAATATTCTTCGGAAAAAAACAAACCTATTATCACGTGTAATATTATCTTCGAGATATACATTCTACAAACTTTAAAATCAGCCTCTGTTTGTGTAAAGTATTCTCTTCGGCAATCGGATACTTAACAGTGAAAAAGAGAGAACTTGTAGGAGGAAATGCAAAGCTCATTTGCCGCAATTATTGTCAAGGCGATTACCTGGACATCCTCGTTTTTTAACTCGTCGATCAGAACCGCGATGGGATACAGGCTGTCGTCCGTGTTGGAGTCACTCGCTGCCATTTTGCTGCCAAATCACACTGGCGATTTCGATAATACTCGTGGAGATTCTTCGTACCGCGTTCGATGCGTCTATGTTGATCCTCGCGTGTTTCGGCAATACAAATTGGACAACGTTATCGGACAGTCGGACACACGCGTAATTACAGCATAATTGCGGGACGCCGTCAGTAATTTGAGAGCTCACTCGAAATCCACCTCGCGATTCGCCATTCGCGACCCCATGCGACTTCGTGAATCACTGACGACAGTGATGACTCGCGCCGCCATCAGATGGCAACTCTTTGTGCTTTTCTATCGCGTGTGTATGTAAGTATGGATATGTACTTACAGTACCTGCACTCAGACGCATCACAGATGATCACAGATTGAAGGTAAATTTTCACGAGCTGCTCTAACCGGCTATTTTAGCGACAAAAAGGATCACGTGATCAAAATGGACATTTGATATTCGTCAATTTTGACCACGTGATTCTTTTTGTCGCTGAACCAGCCGGTTTGAGCAGCCCGTGAAAATTTACCTTGAGACGTATGATGCAAGAATACGGCATGCGTATGAATAACAAAAATATAACAGAATGAATTATGAATAAAATAAAATAAAAAGTAATACAATACAATTATATATTATATTAATATAAATATTAATACAGGACACAGCGCACTTTATCCTATGGGATGTCCAACGGACATCATTTTGGGATATCGTGTGGATATAATCTTGTAATATCCGTGGATGGTTTCTCAATTATCCAATGGATATCCAGGGGATATACAGCATGTATGAAATGACATCCGTAAGATATCCAAGGAACTCCATGAAATATCACAAGTATGTATGCGTGTGTATATTTGTGGTTATTATCTCAAATAAAAGGGAAATGTTTTAAGATACCATATATTATGAAAGCGAGAAATATGTAATTATTATTATAATGAAATAAAAGATTCATTTAAAATAATATATATGTCACATCTTTGTAATTTATATATTATTCTCAGGCTGCTTTCAGAAATGTTATCCGAGTGCTTCGGTGTATCGTTTTATCTTTGTTGTTCGCCTAGTGTTAAACGAGGATAAAATGATACATGGGGGCAATCGTGGGTAATGTTTTCGAATTCAGCCTTAATATATATAACGTTTAATATAAATTAAATAAATGTTTTAAGAGATACCATATATTATGGAAGCGAGAAATGTATAATTATTGTTCCATCATTATATATAATAAAATAAAAAAGATTAATTTGAAATAATATATATATTTCACATCTTTGTAATTTATATATTCTTAGGCTGTTTTCAGAAATGTTACCCGAGTGCCTCGGTGTATCGTTTTGTCCTTGTTGTTCGCCTAGTGTTAAACAAGGATAAAATGATACACGGGACCGCGGGTAATGTTTTCGAATTCAACCTTAATGTAACGTTTAATATAAATTAAATAAAAATCTTTGTAAGCTTCATATGAGATATATCTTAATTGGCACGCAGTACATCGTATCGGTTGTGTCCAAAGTAACATATAATATTCTTTACTTCTAATCTTAAAATATTTTGACACTCTCCAACTGCAAACCTTTGTTGTATTCTAGGCATTCTTAGGACGTTTCTTGAAGAACTGTATTGTGTAATGGAAGGATTTGAATATGATAGGATATCTTAAGATAATTATCTAGGATATCTTATGATATCTTATACGATATTTTACAATATTTTCTTTGGACATCTCGGATGGGATATCCGTGGGATCGTTTTGTCAATATGGCATAATTCAGGATAAAGTGTGCTATGTGGGAGGGGTATATATTGTATATACATATATCCAAAAATCTAAGAAACACAAAAGACAACAGAACAAAGAATTAACAAAAGTCAATAAAAGTCAACAACTAATCAAATTACGAACTTTATTTTGATTCTTAATGTCAATAAACAAATAATTCGTTAATTAATGCGAAAAATGCAAAATGATAGAGGACTTTTCTACTTAGTTCAGCACATTTTGCCTTTATGCGAGTTTTTTCGTTAATTGTCAAACACCCTGATGTGTATATATGTATATAATATACTATATATATATATATATACATACAAGGCGTTTGGAAAAAAATGATTGCAAAATGGTAAAGGATTTTTCTTCTCGGTTTAGTTCATTCTTCCTCTATGCGAAAGATTTATCATTATTTTCCAAATACCCCCTGTATATATACATATAAATATATGTATAATAATTAATATTAGAAACTTATATACATATATATGGAAAATATATGCGTATGAATATAATGTATGATTTATGAATATATGTATGAATATATTCTTTTATATCATACGCGGACACAGAATTCGCAGGAAGCGTATACGAGATTGCAGCTGCACATGACGTCATACAACTGCGTAAATAGTCCTGTCATTTTTACACGGATAGCAATAAAGTTAGCATTTAACGAAATGAAAATTAAATAATACTTCATTTTTTTTAAGAAATTGAACACACACACATAAAAATTCTCTATTTTTTATTGTACTCTTTTATATACAAATTACTGTTTTATGTACAAATTAAAACTAGGAAATTTTAATAGATTTAACTAATTTTCCAGAGTTGACGGTGTGTGTGGGTTTGTTGATCCACTCAATTATATTATAAATCTTGTTCTTTATCAAAAACGTCAAACAGTTCAATTTTCTTTATATATTTTAAATTATTATTATTAAATTATATTTATTTATAGCATTAATTCTTTTTTAACAAGTTATTTTAGATTCTTGAAATTAATTAATGCTTTTAATAAACATAAATTAATTAAATGGGTTTTATATACCGTCAGTAATTGTATTACAAAGTCAAGTTTTGGAGAGTTAAGTAATTGCATGACCTGTCGTTTTTGTTGAATAAATTGCTTAAAAAAATATATATATCATACAGTGAATGAATTACCAAACCTTTAAATTTTTATACGAAATATATGGAAAGTATAGTGTTGTTGAAATATTAAAAAATTTTGCTAGATATTAATTTGAAAATAATTTTGTTAAACTGTTAAAATAATTAGAGATGCTTAGCATGGTGATCAAGCAATATATTGCAATTATTTTAAACGTTCTAACAATCATCTTAAGAGTCCTACATAATTATTTTAATCGTCTAATTAAAATTATTTTCAGATCTATATTTAAATATTTCAGTAAAATCATTCTCTTTCTGTGTTTGTTATATTGATCTTATGTCGTTATACACAATTGGGTGCTTTTCATTTGGCGACACAAGCATTGTTCTGTCTTTTGTTACATCCCGACAAAATTCTCTCTTTCGTTATTATAAGTATATGATTCATACCTTAATTTTATTTTATCTCTAGGTTAATATTCCATCATAGTCTTGATATTTCGTCCCTATTTTATCTTTACTTCGAAACCAAAAATTCCGTTTCTCTTTTATAGGGGGGTATATCTTTTCCCTTATTTAAACATTCAAACCAACAGATAGATCACGTTATGTACTTTTATGCGTCACACAGATTATCTACTCTAAAGAATGTATAAGAATATTCCACGATCTTTTTTTAAAAGAAGTACTTTTATTAAATAATAAATAAAAGCGTATATTAACAATCTATTAGTGATAATGTATGTTACATTTGTGTTTAATAATTAAGCAATTTATAACAAAATAGAAATCTTTCTGAATGCGAGGACGAATATCTTTTTCTTCCTTTTTTCTTTTTTCTTCTAATAAAATTAAACTAATTTTAGATATATAATTTAGAATGTAATAGATTCGCCTCGCATAAGGATGTTAGTTAAGGAAAACCGAATTTTTATTGTAAAATTAAAACTCTCAACTATTAAGACTAAACCTATAGAGTGGGGAGTAGGGCTTACGCGGAGCCGTGCTACCTTATCTTAAGGAACCAAGCGCGAGTATAGGTTCTACCAAATTTTGAGGAGTGTTGATTGGTCCTGAAAGGACACTCCCACATTCATTTCCAAAATATAAAAGGAGCTCTCAAAAGCAGTCGAGATGTAGTTAATTCTATTCTTCCATTCAGTTCAGTTAATTCTTTTAAGTTCAGCTCGACACAGTCAATTCAGTTTAGTATTTCATTTCATTCTTACATACAGTTTTGGTCAGAAATTAACTTGATCAAGGTAAGAACTATCCTCGCGCTTCCTCAGAAATATACTCCATATTTTCCTTTTTATTGTTCTGTTTTACTCTTATATTTTTCTTTTATTATTAAACGAAAATATTATATACATCAAATCACTGAAACCTAAATCTCTGCTCTGCATCTCACTTTATTACACATATTCAAGTACATATATACGAGTATCCGAGGGATTGTTGCGACTGTCGTTGCCAATAGCGTGGCCACTTTATTACTCATGAGAGTCTTGACTCATGAAATGTCAAGAAAGATAGAACGACGATAGTGTCGACTTGTGTCAGTGAATGGAACGCGCCTTGTGTGTATGTGCGTATGTGCGCGCGCGTGCACACATAACTACACTCTTGGAAGTTCGGATACCTGCTTCATTAATTTTGTCAAATGATCATGTAAAAAATTCACACATTATAAAATAGAGAGAGAGAGAGAGAGAGAGAGAGAGAGAGAGAGAGAGAGCAATAGTATTATTTTTAAAATATATTTTAGATTATTTGTAAACATACTAACAATTGCAAAAGTTTTATAAATTATTTTTAATTTTATACACCAAAATATATTATATTATCATTATTTCGTAGAACATTGATAGTATAATCGGTAAATTTAAAAAATTCGCTTTTGACATATAGAATTAAAAATAATTTATAAAGCTTTTATTAGTCTATCCCCATCTATGGGTATTTAAATCCCCACATCTATGGATATTTAAAAAATAATACAATTGCTATTTTATAAAGTCTTAATTTTTTACATGATCATTCGATAAAATTTATGCGAGTATTCGAACGGTAGTGTACATATATGTATACCTTGGAAAAAATGTTATATGTATGGACATATTTTATACATAACTGTATATAATTGTATATAAAATATGTCAATTTTATATATAATTATATATAAAACATTTTTTCTCCCGGATAGAAGAGTGTTACTAATGTAATAATAACAACATGTGTTTTAATAATATTAATTATATGTATTTTAAATATTTAAGCATTTAAGCAAGTGTTATAAAAATTACAAAATAAAAAGCTAAATATAGCGCACGCAAAATGCTTATCATATCTAAAAGAAGTACGTTCTTTATAATGAGTGAAGACATTGATTCTCAAGTTTCCAAGAAGGGTCAATGTACCATCGGGGGATTCCTCTGTTCTTCTCCCAGAATAGCATCTCTTTCGTTTCTATAGATAGAAATAAGCTTTCTCCTTACTCAATACAATTTTTATATCCGCAACATACAAGTATATGCAAATCATATAATTTTTCACACACATAAGGCCGTTTACCTGTTTGACGGGCATCAGAATATGGATTCTTTTTATTATTATTTGCGTCATATTACGTAAAGAGGGATCCCACCAACAGAGAGGGACGTTCATTAACTTTCAACGAATCTTATCGTTGAACAAATGCTAGATGGACTGTAATCGTATATTCAAGCAATGCTTATCACAATATCTCGGATTGCTTATAAGTAGTCAAGCAGTGACACTTACTTGGGCAGACACTTTCCATTACTTTGTTACTCCCGGTTCGTCCCAATACTTGAGATCCAAGATTGCAGACCATGTCTCCTGACAATTTGAACGAAATTAACGTCTTTGACGACGCAGCAGATAATATGGACGTTATTAAGACTATAATAGACAGAAGAAATCAGGAAGACGGTTTCTACATTGTGGATATTGGTGATATCATTAACAAACACCGCGAATGGATTACTAAAATTCCGAGGGTTACCCCACACTACGGTACGTTAGCTTTAAGGACCCCCTCTCTATAAAGTCCATTCTACAATTGCGTAAGCAATTTGTATAAGTGGATGTAGTTTTAAGAATTAACCAATCACAGTTGAATATGTGAGGAAAATATTTGACTGTGATTGGTGAATTTTTACAACTACAACCATTTACAATATAGAATGGGCTTAACGTCGTTTAAATTTATATTGAAAAAATTCAGATTTCTCACCTTCCTCTAAATTGATTTCAGCGGTTAAATGTAATCCGGATCCGAATGTAATCAAGATATTGGCAGCTTTAAATACCGGCTTTGATTGCGCGTCCGAGGTAAATCATCTCACCTTTAGTCGCGATTATATTCTTCAATATTTTAAACATTAATGTCTGTATTTATATCTTACTTTTATACGATAAATGCACGAATTCGTTTTGAAAGTTCTGCAGTATATACACATACTAAATGCAATTATCGATAAAAGTGAGATATGAATATTGTGAATACGGATATAAAACTTTTATTTCTATGTACATTACTGATTTAGTTATGAAATTTTTGCGTTAAAAATGCTTTAAAATAAATATAACTTAATTGTTATTTTTCGCACCAAATCTCTTTTTTTTTCAATTAATTTTCATTAAATTAAATTTAAAAACTAACCATAAATAAATTCTTGTGATTTTTTTACATGACGTCTTCCTTTACTTATCAAATCGTGGAGCAGAATAAGTTTAATTTTAACACGTGTACGTAATATGTCGAAATAGCAAGAAATCAGGGAAGTGATGCAATACGGCGTGCAAGCCAACCGGATCATATTCGCGAATCCATACAAATGCCCATCTCACATCAAGTACGCCAAGAAAATGAACGTCGAACAGATAACCGCCGACAGTGAATTGGAGCTTTTGAAGATAAAGGATCTTTATCCTGAGGCCAAGTGAGTGTGCGAAATCGCTGTGCTTACTATTCACCATTGTAGCTACGATCGACATCCTATTGCTTTTCTTTTAACCTTCCAATAGTAGTACAATAATCTCGTGATTTAATAGAATAGTAATACGCATACGATGCGACGCGAAAAATTCGGATTGCAATCTCGGATTGAAGTTTGGCTGCGAACCGGACGAGGATGCTGTGCGATTGATACAACTTACGGTGAACCTCGGTCTTACTTTGCACGGCTTTAGTTTTCACGTCGGTAGTCCGTGCGTGGAACTAAACGCGTACAGCAGAGGCATCGGTATATGTAAACGATTGATCGCGATCGCCAAATCGATGGGCTGCCAGGATGTACAATTGATCGACATCGGTGGTGGTTTCCCCGGTCAAAATGGAATGGATATCGACAAGGTATATACACTTTGTATATACGTCTTAATTTTTTTCTATTTTGTAGACAAAATAATTTTTTAATTTATTTTTAAATCCCTTCAGCTCGCCAATATTGTCAACGATGCAATTCAAGATCTCGATCCCAGTATAAGAGTTATTAGCGAACCCGGAAGATACTATGTTGAATCGGCATTTACTTTAGCCTCGTTCTTACATTCCAAAAAAATCGTTCATAAAAACGGCAAATTTATGAGAATGTATTACGCAAATATCGGAACGTACAATTCGTTTCTGGATGAATTAATTTGCCCGAATGCTAAAGTCCTGCGAATTCTTTTTGAAGTATATAATTATAAATATTATGTGACTTATTGAATATTATCATTAAATATCATGTATGCAAAATTTATTTTGTTGATGTAATGTAATTTATTATTAATTTGTATAGCCGGCGAGCGATGAGAAATTTCTTTCGACTTTGTGGGGACCAACTTGCGATTCGTTTGATGCAATTGCTAAAGATATATTATTGCCAGAACTTCACATCGGCGATTGGTTAGTTTGGGAAAACATAGGTGCTTATTCTTTATGTCTGTGCACCACATTCAATGGATTTCCAATTCCAAAAGTCATACCGTTTATTAGGAAAACTCAGTGGTCAGTACTAATTTATTAAATTCTTTCTTTCTCACACACGTATATAATCTTATTTAGTTCACATTTTTTAATATAGAGATTACTTAAACAAGATGTTTAAACATTTCTGTAAATTATTCTAAAACACTGTTTAATCTAATTTTATTTAATATCTGAATGAAACATTAATTTTTTCAGGGAAAATTTAATGACGGAGATCAAACTGATGCAAAGATCTATGGAATTCATAGAGTGGTCCAAGTCAGTGGAAAGAGAGCATTACATTGAAAACCGCTGACAAAATAAATTAATAGTTAAAATAAAATTTAAATAGATACTTAAGTTTTTTATCAATAACATTTAATTTTTTAATAATTTTTAATAATTATTACTCATTATCTCAATATCTATTATATAATCGCTTTCATCATACGGATGTAAATATACTAGTAATTATGGATGTTGCGATTTTATAATGTAATATCTAATATTGTACATGTTTAATTATTCTTTATAATTTTACATTTATAATATGAAAGCCAGATTCTTGTCTTGTTGTTATCTTATCGAGACTCGGACCAGCGATCTTGCAAATAGTTAGGCATGTCTATGTAATCTTCGTCTTTTTATATGTATATAATTATAAGCGTGACGTCAAATGATGTAATGTTAACTGCTTTTAAATTATTTTTGAGAAAAGTAACCCGGGAAAAAATATTTTATATACGATCATATAAATTTATATAAAATTATAAATAATTTTATATAATTATATATAAAACATTTTTTCCCGAGAAAATATAAAATATTTGATAAAGAATAAAATGTTAAATATAAACACACTATTTATTATTTAAATGTTGCTATAACTGATGATTACCCACATCTTCCTAATACTTGTTTTAAAGTACAAATATTTTTCGTTAGTATTCAATCTGCCGATAAGTTCTCAATTCGAATGATTATATCTTATTCATATCTCTGAGATGGAAAACTATCAGATAACAAGTACTTCATATTTAAAACAATCCTAATTTTCAATTTTTTCACCTCTAGATAACTTTTATCCAAAAGATATTTTCTAAAATACGATGGAGATATCTCCTGGATAAGATTATCCTCAACTTACCTGGAAGTGAAGAAATTGAGCATAAGAGAGATATCTTTAAGTATAAAAAAAGTAATAATAATTTATATAATATCTCTCAATTGCATAAAAAATATATCTATATCATATATTTTATCAGAAAAATAATTTTACATTGTTTATAATATCATGATCGTCTTAATTCAGCTCAAAAATTATTAAAATTGACGCGAGAGTATTTTTAGAAATCTTCTAAGAATATATATTAGATTTCTTTATACTCCGCCAAGTATTTCATAATATTCTTTTATTTATATTGAAATCAATCGAGAATATAAAGGGGGTTAAATAATATCTAAACAATATTGTAACAGTATTCAACACTTTTATACTTTACTTTTTAATATTAATTATGTGTTAATAAAGTATCACATATCGTTTTATAAATTTTTTCACGAGGTCTCTGTTTTAACAATCGTTTCCGTAGTGGTACTCGAGTCAGATTGTTCAATATCTGTTATATTTAACTGGTCCCATCTAAAATAGCAAAAAAACTTTAAACATCGAATATTTATCGTAGAAAAAAACTACCATTTTTTTCTTCGATAAATTAAATTAACAAAATAATATTTATGCAAGATAATACATACTCAATTCCGGTTTGACATGAGCCTGGCGTGAGTCCTTCTTTCTTTTGCGCAGTATATAATTCGTTACTCGTTATAGTATCTTCCCGAGGCGATTCGGACGATAATGAGTCCCGCACCTTTTGTAAAAACATAATAAAAAAAATATAAAATACTATTTATCTACAGTTGTTTTTATAATTTTTGCACCCACCCCTTCTGCAGCTTGCAAAACCCGAATAAAATTCCTGCCAGCCAATTTTTCTAAATCCTCCTTGGTCCATGTTGGCTCTCCCTCTTGACTCTCATATAAACGATCGAATAGATCGGGATACTTGGAGACGTCTTCCAATCCCACTGGCACTCTGGTTAATTTCATCAAGTATATTTTGTTCGCATTTATTTATATCTCATCATGTAACAATTATGTTGATATAAAGTCAATGTAATTACTTACGAGGTTACACCATCATAATCTGCGCCGATACCGACATGGTCTGGTCCGATAAGATTTCGAATGTGATTTATATGTTCTGAAAATATATCAATATATAATTAATCAAAATTGATCATATAAAAGATTAAAACGTGTTAGTTCTAAATTTCTTGTAGCGAAATTTTACTCCAAAAAAGTGAAAATACAACTATCCTTCACTTGAAAAAGAATAACAATTTTCACTCTTCGTAGAATGAATTTTCACTTCAAAGGAGTGAAATCTTATTTTTCTTTGAAGTGAGATTTCATTCTTTTGAAGTGAAAATTTACTCTAAAAAGAATTAAAATTGTCATTTTTTTTTTAAGAAGTGAAATATTTTCACTTTTTTTTAAGGATATTTTCACTCTCTTGGAGTGAGATTTTACTACAAGAAATTTAGAGTGCAATCACATGTAGTAGAACTGATTGATCAACGAAATAATATAAATTTAAGCATTGCAATAACATGGAAGAATATATTATTTGTATATTGTTTCATAAAATCATCATAAGGGGAAATTCACAAGATTAATTTTTATCTTTTTAATTTTATTTATCCCAGCACACATATCCAAGTTGAAACATAAGACGCCTTTAAAACAGCTTACGTCCTGATTTTAGATATGTATACTATCTATCTAAAGTAATTCATAATACTGCTGTGTAACTAAAGATAGTACTTATGACATCCTCTATCGTCGCGTTCCTCGAAGAATTGCAGTTCACAAAGTTGTTGTAAAAGTTCACCATAACAATACCATTATTCTTTTTCTGAAAGAAAGAATGTGTTTTCGTGTAATTTACCCAGTTCTCTCAAATAAAAAATTTTTTTATTTTCGCGGTTCTTCCGAGTGAAAAAATTTTTGCAAAACGTCGAAAGCACTTACGACTAACTGCAGAACATCATCGGGAACGTTCCTGTAGTTGTTGCATATGCTAAAAGCGGATGAATGCGAGAATATGACGGGAGCTTTTGTTATTGCGAGCACTTCCTGCATGACGTTATGAGAGGTGTGAGCCAGATCAACCAGCATTCCAATTCGGTTCATTTCATAAACAATCGTCTATAATTTATAAAGTATTATTGTTACTGATGATCATTGAAATTTTCAACAATTGAGCTATTTTGTTTAATACGAAATGCGATTAATATAAACGATAAAAATTATTTAACTCTCGAAAGCTGCAATTATATAATATTAAACACAATCGCATGTTTATTTTATTTTTATTTAATCAATGATTGACGTTTTTGCTTAATTAAACTTAAATATATCTCATCGATCTAAGCAATATGTCCATGCTTTCTGATTATTATCAAAAGCGCCGTTCATATCTACAAATTTCCATCAATTGCCATCTCATTGTTATTATTGTATAATTATCAAGATACGCTGCGTCCTCATAACAATTTTGCATCATGTGATGGTACAAAGTGAAAATTAAAGCGTTACATCAGACTTATAAATAACAATGATAATTTCAAAAATTTTTACGTACATACCTGTCCGAATTCCGTCAGATTGTAAACATTTCCTTCATTCACGGGCGATGCATCACCCCTGTCAAAATAAAGATAAAGTCCATTATAAATTTAAAATTGAGTATTATTTAACCCTTAACCGGGCGCGCCGCGGCACTGAGTACTGTAAAATTTGTTTTTTTAAAAAATCATTGATAATGCAAGTCTTTTTTTTATTACTGACTTTCGGTATTCTTCATTTAACGTTAAATTTTAATATATTATATTTTATTACAAATATATTTTACTTGCTTTTATGACGGTTGTTCAATTATTTTTTTTATCCAATTAACTCCTAAATAATAAATTTGTGATACGGCACTCACAAGTCAGTGTCGCTAACGTTTGGTCGGGAGGAGCGCTCGATTAAGAGTTAAGATAAAACTTATTTAGGATTGAACTTTATAGGATAAAATTTATTTAGGATAAAAGGTTGAGAGATAAAACTCTGTTTCCGACATAAAAATGCCAGTCGTACATAGATGATATAAAAAATATCATTATCAGTCATTACTAAGGAGGAATAAAAAATTGTAAAGTTCATATCACATAGGATGTGATTATTTTCGTATCATGATTTATATTTTCAAGGATGTCGCGCTTAAATAGAATGAGGCATTAACGTATCTAATTGTGGTAAGCAGAATTAGGATATTGGATTCTGTGCGTCCATATACAAGCCGCATCCATGTGACATACCATGGTGTATTGCAGCCGTGAGTCAGGGTAACATAACGAACCCCGAGGTCATAATAGAGTCTCAGAACTGCTAAGCTCGAGTCAAGGGAGTGGCCTCCCTCGACGCCTATCATGGACGCTATTTTGCCGCTCCTCCACGTGGTTTCGATGTCCCCCGCGGCGGTGACCAATTGCAAATTGTTCGGATATCGCTGAATAAGTCGTCGAATCACGTCGATCTGACGTAACGTTAGCTGTACGGCATCCTTGTATTGCGATTTACACGATACGTATGCCACCCAGAACTGAAAAATCACGTGATTCACACGTTATTGCGCGAACAACAGATAGGATTATCTCCTCAGTAGGAAATCCCGCGATAGAGGCTTTTTCACGAAGATTGAGATAATGACCTCTCAATAAACATCAATTAAAAAATAAACATAACTTCATGTAATAATTTTATACTCAACGACACAAATGTAAAATAATACTTGTGTTACATAACGGTTATATTGCTGTGAATGTGAAATTGTAACATTGATTTACATTACTTTTCATTGGTGCTTAATTGAACTTTTTGCAGGCACTTAGCAAAAAATGAAATAATAAACGAAAAAGCACGAGAAAGAGAAGATGAGATGAAAGGAGAACTTATTGCAAGGGAAACATTTGAGATAAAATGACTAATCTACCAATTGTGGAGTATATAGATTGCGTGATTCTTAGATAATTAATCTCGTATGGCTTCTTATGCAAGATCTCGTGACGTGACTCACCTGTCCACCCACTTTTCCCGTAGTCAGACGAGGTAGATCGGTGAAACACGTTGGACAGACGGTTTTTCCCCAGACATCGTCGTTGCTTAAATCATCTTCGAAACGGAAAGTCGATAAGTGATTGTTCAACTTGCTATATAAATTGTATGGTAAATCGTTGTGGCTGCAAATATAACGATGACCGCAGATAAATTTAGCTGATTGAGAGAGAAAGCGAGGAGAAGCATAGGATGCAGATGCAATCACATAATATCGATTTACTTGGTCAAATCGTATTTTATTAAAAATATTTTAAAAATATCTGAACATAGTACGTATTTGGACACAATAGTGATCGGCACTAAGGACAAGCACAGAGACATCATAGTTTACATCGTACACTTGATACGGATAGTAACTTTCTATTGAATTATTTTAATTTCGGCGATATGTGTATTTAATTAATCCTTTTAATGCATATTTAATAGATTTAGTACATCGTTCTTTAAATACATTGCTGAAATTAAGATAATTTAATAGAAAGTTACCTACTAGTTAATATACGCGTATCAGATGCTTGATGTAAAAGAAATCCCAGACAGCACAAAGACATTCCAAAAGAAAACGACATCCCTTTTAAGTTGTCTTTTCAACAAAGCAAAAAGATGTCTAAAACATCAAAAAGATGTTATATTTAGGTTGTCTTTTCGTCAAGATGGAAAGATGTCTATAAAACGTCTTTCAGTTTTGTCGACAAGACAATTTAAAAAAGACATTTTTTGTCATCTTTATATGGTTGTCTTTTTGGCAAAGCGAAAAACCGACAAAAAGATATCTTTTCGTATGATCGAAAAAACAATATAAAAACATAGCTTTCCGTTATTTTGGCTGTTTTTTTGTGTTTTTTTTTTTATATTGAGAGCATCCTTGATATTAGACGTTTATTATAGCAAGTCCCTTCATGTCAAATTTTGATGTTCTCCCAGTCGAAATTATGTTTAAACTGCAATCTGTTCGGTTATTACAGAATACTGTACACAGAATATATTTTCGTTGATGACTCATTTATATTTATTAATATTAAGCCACACTGACTATAATTACAACAATTGTGACGAGCATCATCGCGAAAAATAAATTCAAGAGAAATTCGATGAGTTATCCAGCGAAACGACGAATTTGCTTGCTATTTAATTTATAAGAAAATTAACCGACTTTATCTTATTAGGACACTCAAAAACTTACAACAATCAGTCTTCTAACCGTTTACGAACAATTTACGAGCAATTTCTGTTCTTCCGAAAATTATCCATTGAATTTTTTATAAATTATACAGCCCCATCATTCGTCTGAGAAATGGTTAAATAAAAAAATTTTTTATTGTATTTTTTACGAATATTTGATGATGGCACGATCCAAAATGCCGAAACATGTAATATCATCGAAACTAGACTATATTAATGACTCTTTAAATATATATTGGAACTTTATTACAGACTGTTAACTTAATAAACGTTGTATTATTCACACACTAAAAATTGACTCTTAGATATATGCCCTTAGATTCTCGTTGTATTGTTAGAAATAAAGATTTGTTCTTTCATAATTAAGTAAATTTTGTAATATAATAATTTTTAAAAGAGAATTAAATTATTGCTTGGGTTGGAATAGGAAAACCTTCAATGAAAATACAAAAGAAACATATCATATCACTTAGATTTTACCGTATAATATAAATTAGTAAAAATAGTAACATTAGATTTTACTTTTTAATTTGATGCAGTATTTTTTTTCGAACGTGCATTCTTAATGCTTTTTTATCTTTTTTAAAAAGATAAGTTTGTATATATTACTGCACTATTGCAGAATACACTAAATTTTTTACACAGTCGATGTATATTATGTGATTTGAAATAATTTTTGTCATGTTGATATTTACGTAAACATAACAGCATTAAATCGTGAAACAAATGTGTAAAGAAGGTGAAATACGTAAGAAAATATTAAAGCCCAGAGGAATGAGTATTTTGATTATCAGCTAATTAAAAAATAAATCAATAAATTTTAATTTTTTATCTTCTTTGACGCAACTCGTAATGTTTCGGAATTACCCAAAATTATCTGCTGTGCTAAATAATATCGATCGAATAAATATATGTCAAACTCATTTGTTTTCTCATCGGCACGCTTCTCTGATTATACGATTAAATTACCCATCGATAAGAGGTGCCGAGTCGAGAGCATCTCGTCCTTTGAAGGTGTTCACGCTCAGACCCACGGATAATCCGATCACAAGCAGAAGAACTGACAGGCAAACGGCGACGTTAATGTACACCATTTTCCCCGTGCAATATTTATGAATGCCTGAAAAAAAAGGCGAAATAGTTCGAGCGTCTAACAATAATAAAAGAAATTAAGGAGCAATAGTTAATTATACGTAATTAATGTAAGTAAAATAGGAACATAAGAAATTTCGATCTTAATCATATGTTTTACTTATATAAGAGTATAACGTAAAATGAAAATGAATACAGTCTTGGTTATAAATATAAAGCATTCTCAATTTATTGCATTTTCATGGAAAAAACTGTAATAAAATACAAATGGAAACTAACAAGATATTAAAGTTGTTATAAAAATAAATTTTATTTTTCAATATAAGACTGTTATTTAATTAACTTTTTTAGATACAAAACGTTTATGTTAATTTGTAGATGTGCTTTATACTTTTAGCCAATGTATTTGCGGAAACAAAACAAGCCTTTCGTTATCGTATCAAAATCTGTCATATTTTTCACTATCTGTATTTATTGATCTGAAATACGGAGGAAATGGAATCTTTCCAACCTACACACACACACACATATATGATTCAATAATGGAGTGTTTATCTTTAGTCGTAATTCTTCATAGGGTATTCACTCGACGGGTGAATGATAAACACTCTTGATTCGTTTAGAGCACTTATGTTGGATAAGTGTTAGTTATTGACGCTATTGATAATACATGAGAAAGTACGTGACGTAGTTTAGAATATGACCATATAACGTAATGTTTGATAATTAATGATAAAGCAATATAAATCCAAAAAGTATATATAATTTATGACAGATAATAATTCAGATGATATTAAGAATTTTTGGATTATCATATATAAGTTTATATAGCTTTTTGAATTGTTGTGTATAAGATAGTTCTAGTTTAACGAAAAGTAAAATTGAAAATTCAACATCAAAATATTAACAATATAACGATATACATCTGAAAAAATTTTATATATGTAATAATTTATAGGCATTAAACTCTTAGGTACTTGTTGTAATAAATGTATATAATTAATGTATATAATAAATGTATATAAAATAATTTTAAATTAGCAAAATGTAGTCATACAAATTCGAAAATTTAGTAACGAAGTGCTAGTAAGTTTGGGAAAAAATTCTTATTATATTAGATAGATATTATATTAAATTCCTATTGATTAACTTTTTCATTAAATTACAAATGTGATAGAGCTTTTTAAAAATACTCTCTAAATCTCGTAGAGTGAAATCTCACTCGAAGAGACTGAAAATTTAGTCTGTCTTGAAAAAAGAGTGAAAATACGGCCACTCTTGTTTAAAAGTGGCAGATTTTCGCTCTTTTTAAAATGAGATTTAATCTTTTGAAATGAGATTCACTCCGAAGGAGTGAAATCTCAATCCCTTTTTTGGAGTATAATACCAGGGTAGATGGAATCTCACTCCTTCGGAGTGAATCTCATTCCAAATGAGTAAATCTGTTTATCTTTCTCTATATTCTTTAAAAAGAAAATCTGTCGCTCTTGAAGAGTGACCGTAGAGTGGCCGTATTTTCAATCTTTTTTCAAGACAGGCTAAATTTTCAGTACTTTCGAGTGAGATTTCACTCCATGAGATTTAGAGAGTAAGCAGAATATGTATAACCAAAGAATAAAGAATTATTGTATATGTATATTGATAAATATCATCGGAAATATATATATATCAAAGAAAAGCCGTTACAATTAAAATAGCCAGACAACGAAAAGTATCTAAAATCAGATCATAAGACATTTTTTGCGTCTAAAAGACGACTTATGTCATAATTTTAGATTTTTTGTTATTTGGATACTTATTATGAAACATTTAATAATTATTTAAAATCTCGATCGAGCACTTTTACCATGTTCTTTGATAAACTTAGGCAAGATTAAATTGAAACAGACAACTCAGCAAAATCATGCTGCTTATCTGTCGTGATAATTATTTTTATATATCTTTTTATAAAATCGTTATAATTTTAAAATACCTTGTATTTATTGCTAGTTTGTCCCAATATGTAGATTTCAAATAATTATTAAATATTTCATGATAAGTATTTCTATTACGTATGCCTATAGATTTTTTATATATTTCCGGTGCTATTTGTCAACGTAAAATGATTTTTTTTTTAACAGAATGTGTGTATGTGATTCTTTAAGAATTATTAAATAAACTAAAAAAATTTAATCTTTATCAATAATATAATATTATTATTAAAATTCGAACAGTTCGTTCGTAAGAAACTTGATCTTTATTATTATTTTTTACGATTATACGGATTTAAACATATCTTAGAGCAAATATATTTTGCAATATAAGAAAAAATTTACCAGTTTGTCTGATGTTATCACGTTGTCCAACTGGAGAGACAAATCGAAGCCTGCTAAGACTTTATAGATATATACATATATAAACATATATATATACATCTATCACTTATTGCAATTTAGATTATCAATTATAATTGTCGGAATAAACGTATCATAATTAAACGGATTTATTTGGACGGTATGGTAATAAAGTCTGTTCGTTTCAATTGTGTAAAAAGTTAATAGCCCGAATTAATTGAGTTTTGGATACATTGACTCGACAATAAGAAGCGAGATAAGAAAATTTACAAATACTAACATCAGTTGTATCGTCAATTTATCGCACTGTAGCATTAAGGTGGTTCTTTAGTAAAGTGCCGAAAATTTGAGGTGCCTTTCCAGGGCCTACCCAAAATTACAAATATCTGCATAATTTGGATAAAATATTAAAACTGTATGCACATCTTAATGAAATAATATGATAATAAATTAAAAGCTGCATATTCATCGGAAACAAGATAAGATTATGTTTATTTTCCGAGGTTAAATTTATATGCAAATTTATGCACGTAAATATCTTTCCAGAATGGTCGTTTTTGTGACTATTAAAATCGTAATTTTTAAAATTATTATAATCTTCTTTTGAGAAAAATCTATGGTAAAATTTGTAAGCAATTAGTCAAAGAAGCGTCTGCGAGCCTCATCTATCATTAAGGTTACATTTTCAACATTTTTTTCTCTCTTATTTCATCATTAACCTACCGTAGAATTTTGCACACGTTAATTTCGGTACTTCGACTTCATTATATAAAAAAATTAGACATTTCTATGGCAACTCGATTTACTAAAGAACCACCTTAAAAATTTCCAATGCGTATTTCCAATACACTTTTTCACTTCAACGAAAGAGACGAGCGGAACCGCATAATACGTTAATTACATTACTTAACAATTTCAAAATAAAGTTAAGTACTATTTTTAATGTAAAAAATCATATACATAAGTGATGATTTTATTATAATTATTCTGTTTACAGTTAATCGTTTTATTACATCAAGATGAAACATATAGATAGGCTAGAATGACGTAGTCAACTTTTAATTTACTGTGAAAATCTGTCTTTCTCAGTATCTTTAATGTTATCACGCGTCCTAACTTGTTATATCTGTCAAAATATGTTTATCGGACACTATGGATCGATATACGATAAGTACTAGATTCACCCATGCTGAACGTAGCGAAGAATTCCCCCGACGGTGACGAGATCAAGCTGTGTACTGTTGTGAGACGACATCGCCTTGAAACGCATTTAATGTGCGTTTCTACTGTACATACATACCTACGTACGGAGCGTTGGTACATAATACATTAGTTTATAATAGGTACCTGCTACGTTTGATGTCTCGCTCTAGGAACGATAAAGCTCAGTTGCATTTGATACTCCTACAGCAGCACGAAAACTATCTCTCGTTCTATCTCAAGTTGTCTCACTATAATCCCTCGGTACACGCTATTATAGACTTGATAATCATAAAATGCTGAAATGTTTAATTATGTAACAGACTCCTACACGGAATCAATGCGTGTGTTTGTATTTTATTGATCGCCTGACGCGGACTATCGTGAATTGTGAATGTATGATGGTCGTCGTCTGATATGTGATACGCTGCTAGTACTGAAAAGATATAGTATATGTAACATAAACTATGTAGATTTTTAGTACTGGCAATGTTTATCAGAACAAGGCCAACGTCTAATGCAACTATCAGTCAGAATTTTTTCTATGTTATCATATAGATAAAATGTAATTTTCTATTCTAGAAAAGACTTAATTTTTTACACTTAAACAAAAATCGAATACATACTAACGTGTGAAAATATTATAATTGATGTAAGATACAATGATACGGTTTTTTTAAATATTTGCCGTATAAATAAATTGAATTTATTGAGAAGATACATCGAAATTATTCTTGTGTGTATTTTTTATTTAAGTTATCACGTTGTTGTTATAAACAAGCACATTTTTTTTAGAAAAGTGTATATAATATTAGATAGGCAAATATAGGGTTATCTGTTATTCTTGTTCTGGTATTAAAATGCGAGATTTCTTTAAATTTTTATAAAAGTATTGCATATGTACAAAAATATAACATATAAGTTCATAATTTGTAAATTTTATACATTTATTATTATTTACTAATTGTAAGATTCATATCAAGCTATTCAAAAAATTTATGGAAATTTATATTACGTATATGTGTCATTAATAAATAAAAATTAACCAAAAAATAATTAAAATCGGTTAACAACTAGTGCTAAGGTGTTGACGATATTCTTTTCAAAGTTATAATATAGAACAATTAGAGTCGTTATATGAACGACAAGGATGATAACAAGTAAGCGAAATATCTACCTTATCGTCAAATGATAATTTGCTTCTGTATAAAGCCTAGAGATGTCATCGAGTGTGTTGTTTAGAATACGTTACTATTGTTCCAACCGTGTTCCAAAATTGACTGTCAGTACTGAAAATCTATAGTGCACGTAACGTAAATTGTAGCATTTTCAGTGCTGGCAGTAAATTTGGAACACGACCTATCTGATGAGACGTTAGCTTAAAGACAGTCCTCTCATACGGTTAATTTATAGTAAATCGTAATTGATTTTTATTCTTTTGTATATCTTAATAATTATTATAACATTATGTAATAAAATATAAAGTAAAGTTCTAATTACCATTAATAAATCATAGAAAGTAGGCTATAAATGTGTGTTTCAGGACATATAATACACGCAACTTCGTAGGAATAATTTTTTAATAATGTTGAAAGATAAGATGGCGGTAAATAAATAAAACTTGAAGATAAATTTTTGTAATACATAAAATACATATTAAATTTTAAGACTCCTGATTAGTCGCGGCGGCCTAGTCGCGGCTGTTGGAATTGTGACGTCAGAAGGAAAACATACACGTTAATTTATATTGCGTGCCATTTATAAGTAAAGACAATTTGAATGAAACGAAATGACGAGATCGTTTTAAAACAGTTGTAAAAATCGATGAAAACTGTCCTTTCCTCCCTTGATAGTTAGTAAATGGTCGTAAAAGGCACGTAAAGTGAGTCTATATTCGGGCAGAAACACACGCGGTCTGACAGCTGTTGAAACGAGTAAAATATACGCTTTTATATATAAAATTCCAAGATAACTTTAGTTTTTATCGATAATTACGACTTTGATAAGTACAAGACAAGTCACGGTTTTACAATTAAGCAAATAATAACGAAATGGCATGCAACATAAATTTCGTCACTTTTCCACGCTTATAAATTCAGCCATTTATCGTGGCGAGGCGCTGTAACACACACACACACACACACGCACACAAGCCCATGTTCTCGCGCTTGTATGTGTGGCTACAGTTTCGCCAGGCCGCCGTCTGATTCTGTGTTGCTGGTTGAGTAGTCAGAAGCCTTAAATTCAATTTTTGCATTTTACGCTCGTTTATATGCAATATCAAAATAATTGGTATATGGAAAATGAGTATATACCTTGAAATTTTTTCAAAGAGCAGTTTGCTTCAAACGTAAAACAAAATAAGATTACAAGAGATTAGGGTCTCCAGCTTTAATACACTAGCTATGTGGAAATTTTCTTGGAATTGACACACATTTTGCATACAATTTACTGCATGCACTTTTTTAGGGTCAACTAATATAGATAGAAAAAATCGCGAGAAGTTTGCCGCACGAAAAGTGGAAATCCATCAAGATTAAATATCATAATGCCTAAACACGCTTTATGGCGTGTATATTAACTTCTAAAGCGCCAGGTGAAGATTTCGCAGCAATGTCGGAATATTCTTTGGACTCTTTAGAAAGTGTTGAGGATGATTCCTTGGAGAAACGTAACTCGGTCAATAGTGATAATGACGATAACCTAGGAACAATCAAATCCGATGACAGATCCAGCAAGAATACTTCATTTCGATTGAATTCTACATTAACAACGTTATCTCATATTAAAGGTACCACAAAAAACGACGTACTAAATTTAATCTTAGAAAATAAAGTTCTAAAAAAAAAAAAGATTTAATAATAATCTAAAAAAATATCTAAAATAGTTTTGACAAAAAATTTGCTTCTTTGAAGAAAACAATATTATATTTTTAAAAGATCAATAAACTAAATTAATTCTGCCTCACGTAATCTGCCTCATCAAATTAAAAGAAAAGTCGCGAACTAAAAGGCAAAAGAATAGCTTATGATATATAATGTCGATATTTATAAAAAAATAACGTGAGATTTGGTTGAATATCTCTTCAAGATCTGCTGAAGGTAATGCTCCGGAATTAAAATCCTATATTATCGTATTACATTGGAAACGGCTCTCGTTTTCCCCTCGTTAACGGGAGATAATTGCGCGCGGGAACGTGTATACGTGGCGCGTAAACAATAAAAAAGACGAGGACAGCAGCAACGAGAGACGATCCGCGTAATGCGATTCGCCGTAATCCGGAAAGTCGTAGCTTTCGTTGACGGATGGATAGATAACGCGCGCTAATTAATTAATGATTAGCGCACAGTACCACCAATATGGCGGTGGTCGTCGGGAAGTCGATTGAAAGTTCGATGGCAGTCTGAGAGCTCGCGGATTGAGCGCAAAACCAAAGGCGATCGATCGCCTCGTTAACGACAGTACCAATTATATAATACAAAACGTAATATCTGTGGCTGATTCTCCTCCTCCCACTTGGTCGTTCGCGGTAATGTAAAACTCCGCGGGATAATTAAAGCGACGGACAAAGTTAGGTGGGATAAAGTAGCGCGAGAGGAAGTAACGTGAATGGCAAGGAAATCCGCTATTGATTCTAACGGGAAAAATGCGGGAAGGGGTGTGTGAGAGAATAATAGAATTTTATTATATTCCGGGCGAAAATATATCGGAAACGATAAATGGTAGAACGTTGTGAAGAGAGAAGAGTTGTGTTAGGAGAAGGAGACACATTTTGTACTCGTATGTTTTATGTCGCGCTATATAAGTTAACAGAATTATAATACAATGCGCGCAAACGCGGATGTTAATAAATGGAAAAATTACACGAGTACAAATTGCGTTACGTCAATTTGTACTCATGTAAAATGTTGAGAAAAGCACCTGTTTCGCGATGATATGGGTTTATTTAGTTTTTATGCAAATATACAGCTTCGCCGTGCAAAAGAGCGTATTCTAATCACGCATTCTCTCGACAATCTTTTAGACAATATGACGGAGGCCAACTGCACCGTACGTGAGGACAGATGCACGGGAACAACCGGCGTCAGGAATTCGATAATTACGAGCGGAAGAGGATTCGCCCGACGACAACAGGAATGTCGCGCGACTCGGGAAGAACCGTGGCTTTGCATAAGAAAGAGGAACGACGTCGGGGAACGGCGTTCAGGAGAAGGCGACGAGAGTCGTCGTCGTCGTCGTTGTCGTCGTACGTCAAGACCGACGACGATGGCAACGACGACAACGATGACGACAGAGACGGAGCGATGTTCCCTGGGGGCGCGAAATTCTTCGTCAAAATGCAGTCTGCGTGACAACGGGGGTGGTATGAGAGCCGACAAAAAACTCGGCAACGTTCTCATACCATGGATCCGAGGACCGGCCAGGACTACCTCGTATCTCGAGCTTTATCGGCGCAGATTCAGTTAGTCTCTCTAACGAGATCCTTCTTCGGAACATACGCGGAACAGTGTCGAAACGTGTTGCCGGCTTCTCGCGTCGCGCTCGTCGCCGACGGTGGATCTTGATAAAAAAAGACGAGGCAAAGCGGTGCAATTTTCCCCCGAGGACGTTTACTTTCTTTCGTGATTAGAAGTCGGGTGCGTTCTGCGTCGCGCGAGAGAGATTGGGCGAAGGGGACAATGAGATTCCCAATCCGACGGACGAATCTTGTCGCATAGCTTGACGTTGTCGTTTCGTTTCTTAAAGTGGAGAGATTTTTAAATTTTGCGAAGGTAACGGGCCAACGAAATTCTAGGCTCCGTGTTATCTACGTTTTCCATTTTGATCCGGTATGAGGAAAGCATGGCGACAAATGTACCAATTTTAGAGTCCAATTTTCATGAATACAAAAGTTAAAATTATCATTTCAAATACAATGCAAAAAATGGTCTGTTTCTCTTCTCTGAACTTTTAAATTGAAGTAAGCTTTTTAGCTGAATTAATTTCCCGCTCAGAGAAACTATTGACATTGAATTATAAATGTGAATGTGCGAGTTCTCTCTCTCTCTCTCTCTCTCTCTCCCTCTCTTTCCATGCCTCTCTCTTTTTTTATCTTTTGGAAAGAAAAAGCTTTTATTTGCGTAATTTATGGGGATCTCATGTAAATTTGTCAGAAATTTTTTCTCCGTTGCGCACATGAGAATCTCGACTATTCGCTAATATACTGTCATTTACCCCATGTCCAAGCGACACTGTAGGGTTGGGAATACTAAATCATACATTTGAGTTTTATTCAAACACGTTATTGTAAGGCATGGAGTTTTATTTTGCGAGATGCTCGCCGCGAAGGGAGACTTTACCGCGGCGCGATGCAGGGCATAGCTACCACAGTTTCTACATATTACGGCGCAGTAAAGTTGCACGATGAAAAAAGTTATATTTTTGCGAAAGGGGATTAAGCGTCCGCTTCCTGTAAAATATCTGAAACTTTCGCCAGAAATACTGTAACCGCTTTACGTTTTTTTCTGCGATGCACAGGTCTGTCTCCTAATTGTGAAAGTAAACTAATTTTTCGCACGGGAAGGATGACAGGATCTATAATTATAAAAAAAAATATTTTTTCGATACTTTATTATTTTAAATAACTTTTATTACTAACAGATACATTCATCATCTCTCATCTCATGTTCAGAGAGAGAGAAAAATAGATATAATAAAATTAACTATGTCACTCTAAACTTTCTTTCTCTAATAAAACAAAATTAATTAGAGTAATCAAATACTTTTATCCAAAATTAAAATGGTAATTACATATTGTATTTATAAATATTTATATTAATAAATATTTTGCTCATTTACCAATTTAATATATATATATTTTTTTAAGAAAGAGGTAGAGTTTTCCAGACAATAGGTAAAAAATATGATAGTATCTTGCCCCCTAGCTTCTAAAAATCCTGTCATCCTATAGAAGTACGACGTGCGAAACTTTTCAAGCGCCATTCTCTTCAACGAAGAACCGGCGCTGCCTCGAGAAGTCGACAGCGTCATTTTTCACGTCGCTGTCCTCCACTTTTCACGTCACTTTTCCTTTCCGCGCGGAATTCGTTCTCTTGACTTTGCCAATAGGTCGTAGTTCATGATTAAACTAATTGAGGCATCTGGTGCGTGCGACCGTTTCTGTGCGATGACAAGCGACAATTGTTTGCTCTGCTCTTCGTCACGGTTGTCAGGGCTAATTTCGCGTCGCCAACGGGAAGTTAGGGTTGCCACGCTCCTTTTTTTTTCCTGTTTTGTTAGACGTCTCGAGGTACCCGCGTATCCACTCTCCGGAGGGTTCTACCCTGTCGATTTGTGGCGACAGTCAACTTGAGGAGCTCAGCTTGGATGAGGGTTGCTCGTCCCTTCCGGGCACCTCGAGGGACGACGGCAGCGAGCTTAGCTTCTATCGTCGCTTTGTCGAAGATCAGGCCGTTCGTGTGACGCGTACTAGAAGATCTTGCGAAATATTACGTCAAGGAATAACTTCAAATACCGTCTCTCTGCAAGAGCAATGCGAACGTAGCGTGTCGGACAGCAAGCTGAAGAAACCGACGTATCGTCCGTATACTATCGAGGAGTATAGGAGCTTATCGGTGCCGAGACCTGATCGATCTCTGGGTCCTGATAAAGATGAAGTGCAGGCAAAGGTGCGTTTTTGCGACAAATAGATAATAATATAATTTAACGTTATTACATTGGGTGCATTCAGAACGACAACTGTTCACTATAAGCGCTCGGTGAGCTCTTTCGTTTGATCGATCTATATTTTAGGCTCCAATGGATTATGCCAATCAGATGAAAGAGCTCACTAAGCGTTCAGTGAACGGTTGCCATTCTGAATGCACACACAAATATTATACTAAATTTTAATAAATTACTTGTTTGAATAGTGCCAACTAAATATTTACTAAATAAAAAGACTTATTTATTTGATACAAAACCATTAATTTATATATGGATATATTTATTAAAATTTAGTATATTTTTATTCTAAAAAAAGGACTCTGTATTAATGATATGGTAAAAGTGGTTTCAGAAAAATTGTTTGAAAGTGTAATATTTTTTAGTTTTTTGTAGTTTAGTAGAGGGTTCTTTAGATACAAATCTGAAAATAATTTTGTTGAATCAAAATAATTGCGTAAAGGCCGGTTGTTCCATGTATTCGGATAAATTATGTAACAATTTATCTAATGGACAAAAAAGTAAAAGAGTAAGAGTTAAAGAGTGAGCTGAAATTTATCGAAAGGTAGAACAATCCAGCCTAAGACGCTCAAGCTGGTTTCTAGAACGTCAAAACTTTTTGCAGCATTATTCATCATGCTTGGATGTCCTAATTATTTTGATATAATACAATAAAATTAATTTTAAATCTATAGACATCTAGTTAAATTTTTGAGTACTTCAGCAAAACCGGTCTTTAAAAACCTTTCTCTCACCTTCTGAGATTAGATATTAATTTGAGCGATAGAAAAAAAAAGAAATAGTGCGAAATAGTAAATTAAGCACAACAAAGTAAAAAGATATAATAATTTAATAAAAAAGATATAATTTTAGTAATATATAAAAGTATTGCTAAAATATCGCTTTTTGTGATTGCTATGTAAAACATAGCATAGAAAAAAAGCATATATTTTTATGCATATTTTGTTGTATATTTATAGTTATAAGTTTTGACGCATTTAGTTAGTGATTAAATTTGTTGAAGCAAGATTCGTAGGTGTGGCACGCAATTCTCATTTCCGAAAACTTATCCGTCGCCCGCACGTTCGATGAAAGTTACTGGGACAAGGAAAGTTTCCTCCCTTCGATAAATTCACGTTTTCTATATTGCTCTCTCTTGATAATGAGTATAAAAGTATTTTATATTACTCAGGAACGTCATTAAAACTTGGCGTGCCGAGTTCGCTTGTGCTTTTATCGCGAGAATTTATCTTTGTCCCGTTTCTTTTATCCTTATCCTTTTATCTCGCTAGATGTTTATTGCTGCGTCTTCCCCGTTGGTGTCCTCGATGTGAGGTAATTACGTTACGGACTGGATCGCACCGAGAGTACGTACGTTAATAAACAATGTTCTCTTGGCCCGACGAAGTTACACAGTTACGGCGCAGGAACGTAACGCTGGGATTCGATTAATGCGGTAATTCGATTAATTCTTCAGCATCGTCGATGCTTATCGCCAACTGATGTAGCTCGTAGTAGGTCATCTCAGTTGTACCATTTTGCAGTCGCACACAGCACAGTATGAATAAACAGTTTCGATAATAAAATATACAGCAAAGTGACCATTTCGAATACCTAGTACGGCAAGAGAAAATTCGGTATCGGATCTGACGAAATAATACGGAAATATGGACATAGAGAACTTTTTGGCACGAAGTAGAGAGCGCTCGATTCGCGAAATGGGAACTTTTACCGTGCGATTTTACTTCATGTCGAGCTGGCCTTGTCGATAAGTTGCTACAGTCGAGAAAAGCTTCCCTTGCCGGAAAAGCGAAGCGAAGGAAACTCCGAGTCGTATTGCGAGGACCCTACGATACAGTTAACCCTTTCGCGTTGGAAGACCCAGCATTCCTTCTTAAAGGAGTTGTGTCGGCGACGCGTACGGTGCTTCGTAGCTTCAATCTAATAAGCACGCAACTCGTTTTCAAGATCGAGCGCACTATTCCCTATTTCCTCTCGGCGCAGATACACAATATCAAATTAGGAGCTGCGTACGACAAATTGCAGCCCCGACAATCGCGCGTGACGATGAGCGTCACGCCGACGAGTCTTCCTCATCTGTCTCTGGAAGACGCGTCGCGGACGCGCAAGAAGCACCTCGCAGTTTGTCACCGAAGCGAAAAATTCAATTCGCCAAGTACTTTAATCCGCTAATTGCTATAATCGTTTCTTCGCGACGTAAAAGTCGAGAGTACGTTACATCCGTGCGTCTCTCGGTAGCAGTGGAATTGTCTGGGGTAAACTGTTGTAGCGAAAATTTTTTGAATTATTTCTCGCAAGACTTGTAAAATATTCCTTGCGCGAGCTTTCCTTGGCCTCACGTGCATCCTTTTCCTTTATAAAATATAATTTTTCATCAATTTTGCCGGAATGCGAGAGATGGGAACTTCATAGTTTCTGATGTTTCTAAAATACAAGCACCTAATTTGTGTCTTAGGACCTCAGTGCCTTTGCGCATTTTTCATTTTCGAACTTCCTTATCTTCACTCAAAGCTTTCCTATACACGCTACTGTTTTAATATATACTTTTTATACGACCTCAGAGAGTCCACTCTAAGTCGTCGATAACTGCAAGTATCACATATTATAGAGCTATATCCGGATATTAATATTTTGCAGAAAGGGATGTCTTTCTCTTGCGTTCCTCCGCAATCGATAACGCAAATTTCGTAAATTAGATACGCAATAAATAAAGGGGGAATGCCGCTTATCAGTGACATCTGCAGATTCGTAAAATGACATTCCAGCCGACGCGACGTTCTTCAGGTCTGGCAGTCGCGACGTCGCGGAATTTCGCACACGAATCCTCTCGTTGTGGATCGCCGCGCGCAACGGCAGGTGCATAGCGCGACGCAGGAAAATAGCTGTCGTCCTCATAGTTGGAGGGAACGCAGTAAATTCCCGCGGTCTTTGAACGTCTCAGCCCGGCTCGACTGGCGGAGGGCGGGCGTTCTGTAAATTTTTCAAGACGCTTCTTGCGCGGTCGGCGAAACGCACGGAAAACAAGCTTACCTTACTGCAAAGACTCCAGAGAGAATCAAAGGAGAGTGGAGCAGATAGGGTTCTCTATTCTGATTGGTTCCGCTATTTTCAGGTTACTTCCGCAAAAATGCATACACGCGGAAAAAAAAGATTGGTTAAAACAACTAAAAACTTTACTGATTCAGCAAATCTACAATCATTATATAAGGACAGTCGGTTTTTGCATGTTAAAATATAGCAAAGTTACACAGTTGAATAAAATTAACGATTATAGGTAATCATATTTGCTGCGCAATGGCATAACAAATTTGTTTATACAGCAAAGATAACTTTCTGTGGAAATCAACCCAATACATAGATCAAAATTTTTAACAAAACGTACCAGCTAAAATGCCGTGTACTTTTGCTGCTGTAATAAAGAAAACTTGTTACATTAGCAATTTTCTTTCTATATAGCAAAAAATTAGTTGAATTAGCATACTGATGATTGTCTACAGACATAATTTCTTTGTTGAAACATTAAATCTTCTTGCAATTAGTTATAGATGTTGAACTCGCGTAGCAAGATATAGCTTTGCTAAACCACCCCATGTATTTCTTTCAGTTTTGATATTTAGTACTGGCAATTGTACATTGAAACACGAACTAATCCGAAGTTCAAAGAGGTTAAATGTCCCGTTTGTTACCAAAGGTTACTTAAAAATGGCAGACTTCCGATAAATTCGCTCTATTCTTTCTCTTGATCCTCTCTGGAAGATTTTTCTTACACATATCAGTAGCCGTCTGCGCGCGGATCGATGTTTGTTCGCTCGTGTATCTGGAAGGAAGCGGAATTCCGAGTGTGGCCCGTCGTGCTCCCCCTATCGTGTTGTTTTCGCGGAAACAATTTTAGCAGATTGGAAATTAAAATTTCACGAGGCTCCATCGCGGTAGCGCCAGTTCCATCGCCCATCTCGAGACGTCGGAAACTCTTTCTCTTTAAACGCGCCCCGGGATAAACGGAAGTGCTTCATTATTGCGTCACAGGGACTCCCCAGCATCGCTTCGAAGCCACGAGCGGAGATGCTGAGCCTGCGGTAAAAAGTTTCGAAGTGCTTCGCCTTCCCGTTGCGGACGAGAAAGAACGAAGATGTCACGCGTCATCTTCTTTTACTAAGCGTCACGGGTCAACCGGAAAACGAGCTCATAAAACTCGTTTGAGCATGCATATTTACCGCATTTGATTATATAAATTATCTTGGGTGTTACCTCTTTATGAAAATTCATATATACGTAAATATTTCAAGTTTTATTAATTACAAGACAAATATTTTGTTAAATTGTTTAAAAAAAGTTTGAGCTTTTAACTTCGTATTGTAAAAATTAAATACAGTAGTATTTTACGCTTTCCTGATCACGTGTTTTTGAAAGTTAGAATTGTGTAAACGAATATAACACGTTTTAAAATACATTAGTCGAAAAAGAACATTAAAAATGGAAAGCGTATGTATATTCGTCTATTAAAAGACACAAGAGATAATTTTATTAAATAAAAATGTTTTGTTTGAACCAAGCTTATATTATCTATAACCGATTTATAAAAGTATGAATAAATTATATATCTATAAATTTATTATTTACAATAAATAATTTTATTATTTACAATAAATAATTTATATAAATTAGATAAACGTTCGATTAGTATCAAGTGGAAACAACTTAAACAAACTTCAATGACATTGAAATTCGTACTTTAATTGAATGATTGAGGACCAAAGATAGAGAGTTCAATTAAACCGTCGCTGATTAAAAATTGACTTTAAATTGATCAAAGAATCCTATCAGACGAAAGAACGGAATGCGCTCTATATAAGGTATCGCAAAAGGGCGGCGTCACGCCAATACGTTGTCCGCAATTAGACGCTGTAGAGAATCGCGACACGTAAAGCCGTAAAAAGCTTCAATTGCGCAATCGAACTTCGCCGATACAACGTCCAAGTACAGGCGAACAGAAATTTCCGCTCTAACGGCGAACGCCGTGAAGAAAGAGGAAGAGAGAAAAAAAAGAGAGACAAAGAGAAAGGGAGAGAAAGAGAGGGAAAAAAAAAGAAGACCAGGCGGGACTTTTATCCAGGTGTTTCTTATAAGCGCGAGCGCTCGTTGTACACTCGCAGGCTATTATCCGGGATTACCGGGCCCGCCCGGGTACGAGAGCAGATAAGTACAGCAATATACGGGAGCAAATTTGTTCCCGACGAAGCCGCCACTGGCATCGCTATCGCCGTCGAGGGTAGTTTAAATGAAACGCCGGCGAGTAAAGCCGGACGAGGTGTCCGCGGATGACAGCGGCGGCTAAGGCGTGAGACCGGCATGTCCATAATTATAGCGACTCCCGAAAGCTTTGCGTTAATATCGCACCCGCGGTAATTGTGCGCTGCATTAATTGTCCTCGGCGTTAACATTGAGGTGTCACCGCTGGAATTGAAGGAATATCGCTGAATATTAAAACGGGTACGAATGACCTTTAATTTCAGTTAGCAGTTATTTTAATTAGTAATTATACAATAGTTTATATTATTATTATTATTCAGCTTATCTATGTAATAAAATGTAATTTTATTACTGCGATATGTATTTAATATAGCTATAATGTCATAACATTTGATGTGTATTATTACTTAAATTATAATAAATAGTAATATTATATATATCTTATTCAACATTGTATGATGATAGTACAGTTATACTCCTTTTTATGTGAATACACATAATAATAGTATAAATTCTGTGATCAATCATTCAGTGGTCACTTATCGGTATGCAGCGTATCCGTATCGCATATTTCATGAAATACGAAAAGTTGTTTGTTCGAGTTATCCATTTTTTAAACGTGATGCCGTTCGATCCGTTCCCTCTGCCAGATGCAATTTCTTCTTGCTTTTCCTTTCCCCTCTATCCATCTCTCTCGATCGTCACGTTTATTTTTCTCTTCGTTCACCACTCAGTCCATCCCGTTCTATATTTCTTCCCGCTGTCCCATCCTAAACCTGCTTGCCGGTTTCTCTGTCATCGACCCCGATGAGCATTTGCATAATCTACTTTGTATCAGATTCGAGTGGGTCGAGTTGGCAGCCCGCGATTTTCGGTACGACCTCGATCGATCGATCTCATTGCGCCTACAAAGACCGAATTGAGTGCAATAGTTTGTAACTAAAACGAGAAACGTTTAAATATTACATCCAGTACTAAATATGACTTATTAAATCTAAAATATTTTTCGTTAATTGTAAATATTATATCGATATTAATAATGAATTCAGTTTACACGTTAAAACTTCTTCTAAAAATATATCGTATACTGCGGTTTTTGAGATCTTTATAATTTCTGATATTTAGGAATACTTACTGATAAAGAAATTATTTTGCTCTGAATGTATCTCTGTTTAAACTTTTCTTAGACAAGTACTTATAGATTAGGCTAATATTTCTTATCTATATACTTATCTAAATATGTATAAAGATAAATATTTAGTAATTAGAATTTATTTTGTATTATATAAAAGTGATATTGTATTGAATACTCAATTTATTAAATTATTATCTTTTAATTTTGTTGTGCTTATATTTCATTAATCCGAGAACAGTTACTTGGGATATTTTTACTCGCCAACGAAAAAATTATCAGTTGGTATGTGGATATTGTTTAACATATATATTTTCCTTCTTTATTAATAATTATTCTTTAAATATTCAATTCGATCAAAAACCTGCAAGTCCATAAAAAAACATTGTATTAATAATAATTGATTGATTTTTTAAAAATACTGTCATAATAAGCTATTCAACGTGTTTATTCTATTTAATATTTATTTGATTTATCTTTACATTTTTCAGAACATTGTGATTAAATCGCATATTCATGTCTCGAAATACTAATAAATCGGAAAACAATTAATAATACATAATATTATTAATAATGTGATTTCAATTGAGGTACAAAACTTCCAAGGTGATTGCTTATGTAAAAGAAAATTAAGAGACTATTCTCAGATTAAAAACGTGATAGTGTCTGCCTGATTATTTATATCTTCAATTTGCTCAGTTTAAGTAGACTTTAATATTAATAATTAAACATTTATTAGTAATTTATTTATTAAAATACATTACTAATATATTACGATTAATAATGGAAACGTACTGTTTATGTGAGCCGTCGCAAAGACGTATAAACATACCAAATGATATACATATATCAGAGTACGACACTCAACTTCGTTGTACGTATATGCCGAGAGATATTACCCGTACGTTGTGTTTACTCGCACTTTTGTCGGCGTATGCCTCTTCATGGCAAACAGCAATCTACACAACCACATCTATCCGCAAATTTGCGGGCGCCGGTATACTCGCGAGTGCACACAAGTGCAGAGGTATGCGCGCGAGTCGGAGGGGTTATCCTCCTTGTCGTTGAACTCTCGCAAAAAGTAAATAAAGCCTTTAGTCAGACATAGCACCGGCGTGTTTAGCTTGAAAGTTTTACCAGACTGGGCTGGTGATATTAGTAATAGTACAGATGTAGTGACTATGCTAGTAGTAGTAGTAGTAGCAGTAGTAGTAGTGGAAGTAGTAGTAGTAGCTTCAGGGGTTGTTTGTTGTTGCAGAGAGAATGGCTGATGCGTCGGAGATCGTACGGGGACTCGGTTAGCGCGCGCAATCGCGAGCAGATACTGCAGCGTACGAGAAGATTCAAGGTACGACGATGCGATCCGCACGTTTGGATGGATTACCGATCGCGGTTTATCTTAGGCATGAGAGGGTAAATTGATAGCTTCGACGGTTATGCCGTTGCTGCGCTGTTACTACAAACTGCATCGTTGTCTGTTCATGTTTACGCGGTTGATCGCAAATTATGCTATTTTTCAACGCAAAGACGGTAGCAAATCTTTAAGATTTTTATTTATTTGCTTTAAACTTCTGTTTTATTTCTTTCTATTTTCATACTCGTATTTATTTATTTATTTATTTATCCTTGGGTGTATCCAAGAGTTTTTTTTCGAGGGGAAGATTTTATCAATTCTGTTATCACATAAAAACAGCAATTAATTTAATAAATTGCTTTTTTAGATATTTTGGAGCTTAGAATGTTTTCTTTTCGTTTTTGATTTTAAATGGAAAAAATATTATGTTTTGTAAATATTATAACTTTTACTTTTTTCCTAAAAAGGTATAGATAAAATACAGTTAATAAAAATATGTAATTATGAATAAAGTACTCATTAATATATTTCAGTGCATATTGTGTATTTTGGCTTAAAAATCTTGCAAATTTCCTTTATGTATCGGACTTTGTATCATTCTGTTAAAGCTCTAATAGTAGTTTCAGAAAATATTTATATAGTATAATATAAAGGGAAGAAAAATTGTTTATGTGACAACAAGAAGTTTACTTAAAATAAAAAATTAAAAGTTGTACCTTTTTATAATTAAAAATGAAAAAATGAATAAGAAATTTCGAGGGATTGAACCCTTAAAATCCTCTCCATAACTCTAGATAACGCCCATATATCTATTGTATAAATTACACGTGGCGATCGTGCGAAAGGAAATATAAATACTTTGGAAACGCGCATTAAAGTCAATTTTAAGAAAGTTATTTTCTATGTACTTTCTAAAAGGGAAAATTTTTTTTATATTTATGGATATTAAGGATGCTTTAGCTATGCAATATTAACTAAATCAAATAATCAGCTAAAATAAGCTAATATCAGCCAATATATATTATTTAAGCAATCTTAATGATATTAGCCCGTGTGAATATGTCCTGAAACTGCAAAAGAATAAAACAACAAGTTTAGCTTTTAATGATATGCAACAAAATAATTATCTTTTTCTGCAGTTTTAGATCAAAAACTTTTAAATGAATAAATGAATCCAAATAAACTTTTGCACAAATATTTATTACTATTTGATTAGTATACGTATAAAGTTTGACTTAATTTTTAATATTACTTCTCCATCACATACGCAAATAAGTATTACAAAATGCGATTTTACATAAGAATCAAGACAAACAAAAAAATTAAACAAATTTTAACTTAATAAGAGAAGTGTGCTTAAATTTTACAAAGATATTTAAACGTAATAATGGAACAGTCTATGAAATTTTTAATATTTTTGATAATGTATTGAAACGAGACTCATACATTTTTAAATTACATTACTAAACTGTATTATTGATTTAGTATAATGGTTTGCAAGTTTCGAGGAGGATAAACGATGATATCGGGAATAGCATAGTGGACTTTACGTAGCTTAAACGAACACATCCCACGTCCACCGGACTTTCACGCGCAAAGTGTCAGATAGATCTTCGATCGTGGTCGTACGACGCCCGCCCAGTTAGCGAAGGCATCTTATCCCACATCCAATCGTTCCTATTCTCGCTCGAAGAATCTGAGCATTATCGGAAATGAAATTCCGGAAAGTGTCCGGCCATCACCCGGACGCGCATTGTGCTGTATTGTGCATAACTGAGAAGTCGTAATTGTATTTCCCGTTCCTGTCGTCTCTTTTCCGCGAGTTGCGGCGGATCGCTAATCACGATCGAGTTGCCGAGAGGCGGTTCGGTGGAATATAATGCTGTAAAAAAATAATGGCCGAGCCGCGGCTCGTGCTTGATAAATTAGCATCGATGGCATTCGGTCCCGTTACGGTCGATATTTAATTGCCAATTAGAGGACGCAAAAGAGGCATTGCTGACGGGTGCTGGCTCGTTTTACCCGGCACACTCGTGAAAGTCAAGCCTCGTAATGACCGGCCGCAAGATTTATAAACGAAATTAATTACGTACGTACCGCCTCCGCGTTAACAATGCTGAGATCACCTTTTTTCCCTCTCGATCTCTCTTTCTCTCTTTTTCTCTTTCCTCTTTCCTTTTCCATCTTGTTGCTCGTTCTGTCTTTCTACGGTAGCGTATCTTGTTCTACCCGTCATTATCCATTCGCTTTTGCTGTCACATCAATTCCTCGTTTAATTTTGCGACAGCGTTCTAACTATTAAATATTGACAACTATTATTTTATTTATTCGCGAGGTCAGAGTTGAATCAAGATAAACAAATGACAGTATGATATTGATGGATCAAAAATAAGCATCGATTTTGTCTTTTATTAATCAACGTTATACAGCCGTTCATTAAATTAGATATGTGTTTTGTTCAAAATATAAAACGTCTAAAGGTCGAATTAAATCTCGAATCTGCGCAATGGAAGGTAGTTTTAATACTTGACGATATTTTTATTTATATGTATAAATTTTGTCCTCTCAGTCTGCCAGCTTTATCTATATTACAGCTCGATATTTTCAATTCATATACAGCAACGGCGCCGGCGCACGGCAATTCCGGTACTCTTATGTATGAAATTTATTATGCATCGAGAGAGAGGAGAGAACGGGGTGGAACGTTAGAAAACGCGTTGCGATTTCGCAAGATGAAAGATATCGGGAACGCGCTGCGGAGAGTCTCGTCGGGACAAAATATTCATAACGGTAGAATGAAATTCTGCCGGGTCGGGGGAGATCCCTCCATTCACGCTCCACTCCCGGGATACAATTCCCGAGAATAACTTAGTTTCGTATCGGCCGCGGCTAAGTCAATTGCACTTTGGCAACTTGTATTCAATTATTCCATTTCAACCGGGAATGCGCTCACGACCTGATCTCGCGAGATTACAAAGGTTCGAGCTTAACGATTATTCGCGCGGAACGCCGCGCCGCCGTTGCCGTTACGTCTGTTTCTACTTGGCCGACCCAATGTCGGAAGAATCTACTGTATGTACACTACGGTAGTGTAGTATTATGCCGCCCGTTACGTTAAGGCTCGATTTATGCTTAAACTTTGCAAATTAAGCAATAGAAATTTTACATAGCGGTAATTAACGAACAGACGACACAGCGCAATTACGTTGTTTATTATCATCAGAGTATGCGCTTAACATTTTCTGTATTATAAAAATAATGTTAATTTTACGGTACATCGGTTCGCTGAAGTAGGCGACGTAGCGAGTATCATGCGCTACGAATCCTACAATTTCCTCATGCGAATACCGAATCTTGATCAACGCTGCGGAAATGATACGCAATATTGTTTTAACATCTGGAAGTTCCCTTAACGAACGTACGCTGTAACGTTTGTTTGCGAGACTGTTTCTCGTGTGTTTTAATGAATCGAGCGCTAAATTAGAAACAATATTTGACGAGAGAATGGCGAAAAATTTAATTTAATCCGATTCCGATTCCAAACATTTTTCGAATTGTTTGAGATTATATTTTCAGCTTTGCGGCGAAAGCTTACGATTTACATACGATTTGCATAAAATGTAAACATCAACAAATTATTATACAGAATACAGTAAAAATTGTAGCGTGAACCAGCGAGAGTGTTGGTGAAAAATAATTCAGCACTTGCAGCAAATGAAATTTCTACACATAAAATTTCTGCATACGAAATTTTTCCACAATTTTGTCGTGGCTATCTAGCGCATTACATTACGATTTTCACGATTTAAAAATGTACGCTATATTTTATTGCCTGTAGATATGTGTTGCATTTTCTTACTATTTTATACATTCACCGTCGAATCTCCGGTGTTCTGACGATTAGGTTCGCATACGGAATGTAAGACGGGATCACTGTCGAGCTAACAGACGAGCAGTCCGTGTAGAAGTGGCCTAAAGTACCGTTATCCGCACGTAAATTCAATTATACGTACAAAGCTACTACTGCGAACCACAACGACCACGAGTGTAGGCAGAAATTGAGGGTATGAGAAGCGAACAAGGGGAACATAGGGCGGCTCTTATACACACGCGGATGAACCTATGCTACGCCTCTCACAAGGAGAAGTAGCCTCGTGACTCGCATACTACGGTAGAAATTTCATTTGTAGTCTGTTTCTTGTAGTACACGAGTACACAATATACCTACATAGGACGCATCTCTCATTCGGTTGACATCGATCTTTCCGTGATATAGCAGTGATATTCAGCTATATTTAGATCCACTCAACTTTAATCGCAGCTTAATTTACTTTTAATTTTGGAATAAATGAATTAATATCAATTCCCTAATTGCAGCTTTTTTTCATGCTTTGCCTTTTAAATTTTGATTTTGGAAAAGATAAACTACTGACATTAATCATAGTTTAAATTATGTTTTACCTTTTTAAATATTTAATTTTGGACAAAATAAATTACCATCGATATTAATCATGAAAGTTTAATTTTTTTTAATTCTTGAAAAAAATTAATTACTATTGGCTTTAATCGCAGCTTAATTTATGCCTTGCCTTTTCTATTTTTATTAAAAATAAATTATTATTGATTTTATTTACAATTTAATTTGTAATGCTTTATTTTCTTTAATTCGATCTGGCTTTGGAAAAAAACGAAGTTAGTGTATATATATATATATATTTTAATGTATCTAATACTTAAATATTTCTCCAAGCTGCCACATTCTACTCTCTTCAATAAAAAAAAGAAATTAACTCAATTCAGATTATAAAAAATATAGTAATTTTTAAAAAAGTATCTCTGTTATACTATTTATTTTATTTCCCATTTTATCGTTCAATGTCAGCATCGTATTCCTCGTGTGTGGCGCCGATTCATATTTCTAAAGTAAAATATGTTTGAGCTATAACGTTCTCGCTGAAAAGGCTCAGAAGGTTCGACGACGACACGGAACAAAATGTAAAATCACAGACCGTGAATATCATTTGATTCTTCCGTCTTTTCTTCCTATTTATCCGATCAAAGCGATTCGCCCACTCGTCCCGCGAGCACTTATCCTCTTTGTGTTCACAGTCGAGACGCGCCGTCGCTCAAAAATGTTTCTTACCTCCTTTGAAAGATTGGGACGCCACAGCATCAAAGGTAAATTGAGCTCTTTTGCGACTTCGCCCATTTCGGTACCCCGGCTGACTTTCTGTCGGAGGACGTTGCGCAATTATTCGCGTATCTCTGTAATGGAGCGGAGGGACCGTAGAAGAGCAACAGCGATTCGAAGGTCATCGCTGATGGGTAACCTCGTCTCGTTTATCGTAGAACCGTGAAAGCTCGAGGATCCTTGAGACGAATAACGTTACACAGGAGAGTCTCTTGAAACATCCTGTCATGTGCCCGAAGAAAGGGATCGCCACGGACGAAACATCGACGTACCAAGAGAGTGAAATGTTTGAGAAAACGTTAAGTTTCGAATCGTCTCTTAATTTATACGCATCTTGCGAAGACCTAGAGACATTGCAACAGTGTCATTTGCAAGAAACAGAATTAGCAGATCGTTTTATGCGTCAAACGTTAAACTCTTGAACAAAACTGTTTCGCGCATAAGCAAGGTAGTGTAAAAGCTTCCCAAATATAATTTTTGAATGTTTGCTCTCGTGACTATCATTCTATCTAACCGTTCATTTTTATAAGTGTTTATCAATATTTTATCGCGGTTTGTTTTCGTTATGTTATCATGTAATTCGGTTGCTATATGTTTACGCTCAAAAGTCAGTCGATATGTTGATATTACAAAATATTTAACGCTTTATACAATAAAGTTATTTAAAATATTCTCTTCTATACATTCCTAATTAATTTGAATGCGCTATATTTGAATAGATATTGCGGATTAAATTTAGCTGTTTTTAAAGAATACAATCTATTATTTATTTAATCTAAAAGTCATTTATATAAATAAATTTATTATTACTATTTTAAGTCCAATTTTTGCTTAAAAAACAAAATTATGTAATTATAATAAATAAAAAAATTTTAGATTCTGAAAAGTCTCGCTACTCATTCTTTTTTTATCAATATGATTTTATTTTATAGTAAAATTTGAAGGAGGAAAATATAATATTGAGAAACTGCACAAATAAGCGAAGAAGGTTATATTCGGTCAAAGCAAGTTTTGATGTCTAATAATATTAAGAGATTTATTTAATTTTTATTTTTCGATTATAAAACAAAAATAAAATTTATACTTCAAATTTTTAACTTCTCAAAAAATAAAGCAGTTTGTCATTATAGATTGTCTACGTGTGGATTTTATAGTTTATTTTTATCCTATATAAGCGATTATGTCAAATAAATTATCTATCGTGTATTATTGCTTTATTGCAATAGTTGTGGATGGATAATCATACGTTTAACGCTGCATGGATTTGGGCACATTTCTCATCGCACATTGAATTTTCCAGTGATTTAAATGCAATTTGCCTGCTATCTCCCAATCGAAAGCGCGAAAGTAATGCATGGATAGAACCAGAGAGTGATTCGGTTAACAAGCTATGATAAATCGACCGACATTGATACGATATTTATAATAATAATAATAATAATAATAACGTGTATGTGAAATCTGGAATGTATTACACATGCAATAATTCCGTTGTGTATTTTTGGTTGATAAATTGTATCCTTATTAGCCATTAATTTGACATGCGTGGTGTCAGCATGAAATTGCCGCCACTTTTTTTTCTCATAAACGTAGCGTCATGAGTACGAAATGGATTGATTTCAACTCGAACGGAGGCACAACACGGTCGGTAAATATAATCGTTATTAATCCTGTTTTTCATCGTATCCCAATATTATGCAATATCATTGCGCATAGATTTTGTATATTTTGGTAGTTTGCTAAAATTCAAAATTTATTGAAATTTCTCACACGAGCAGTCGGCAAAGAAACTATCATATTTTCAGATGTTGCATTCTGTGTGGATATTTATTTTTAAATTTAACTCAATATTTATTTATTCGTATCATGATGCAATACAATATAATAACGTTAGTCATAAAACGCGAGCGTATATTAAGTATTTCTTATTCAAAATTTGATGATGCATAAATTAAAGTGCAACTACAATATATGGCGCATGCGGGGAAACGCTACTCTGTCATTCTATCTTTGTTGTTTATTAGACGTAAAACAAGGACGGAATGACACAAATAGCAAAGACATAGAGAATGGACTGCTCGATCCGTGTGTCAAAATGGAAATCAATTTCGATAAGGATGAGAGAGGGACCGTGGCAGACAGCCACATTTGATACACTACGGATCGCGCAGTCTATTCTCTATGCCTTTGACAAATAGCGCTAATAGCGACTCCCCGAACGCACCTATAGTCGTATTGTCGCGGCAATAAGTAGTCCCTCCCGCGTGAAGTTGACCGCGCACTAATCAGAAGCTTTCCTTTCCTCTCATTCCATGGAAAAGAAGGATTTCGATTGGTTAATTCCCTAAGTCTGGATCTACAATAGGGTTTTAAGCCTTAAGCCATAAGAAATGGACGAATCACAGTTGATTATTCTTCTCGAATTCGACTGTAATTGGTCAATTTCTTACGGCTTAAGGCTTAAAACACCTATTGTAGATCCGGGGTTATGCACTATGCGTTACGCGTTATGCAAAAGTCTGTGCTGCGGCCTTAAAGTTGACCGATCCGGTCGCCATCTTAGATGCGTCGTTAGTTTCGTTCGTGCCTCATTAGCGAGAGTCGCGGGTATCGAATGTTTCGTAATTTCATGTGGTTCCATTTTTCTGCTGTCGCAATGTGATTAAGTACCCGTCGTGTGCGATTAATATCGAGAGTGTCGTACGGAGTGCTGCGGTCGTTGTATTGTAGTGATTAATGCATGCTTAATCGTAATTAACGTATTTTCACGAACAGATGTTGTGTGAGATAATGTGAGTGCTATGAAGAAGCAACAATGGGGAAACGAGAAAGGAGAAGACTCGGAGAGGCATCGGGTGACGGTGGAGCAACCGCGAGGTAAGATTTTCATAATCTATTCCATTATTCGTTGATAGAAGTAATTATTCGTTTGCGCCGTATGCATTTTAAACTGTGTGATATAATATGTAGTTGCTTTCCGTTTATACCGATTCTCAGATAATTCTCACTTGTGACGTCATAACTCAGTTAAATGCGTCTTCCTTTTGCATTCTGACAAGTGAGATTTAACTGACTTTTTGCCTATAATTTGCACAAGATCAGTTGCTTTCTATTTACACACAAGAAATTGAGTCTGAAGTGAACCGAGTATTTCATACTCAGATTATTTGCTTACTTTGTTTGGTAAAAAGTTATCACATGACAACACAGGTTCATAACATTAAAAGTGAGGTTATGAATCTGTGTTGTCATGTGATAACTTTTGTGAGTTTATGAGACTTACTAAAGCACATGGTCTCGATCTTATGCAGATTATAGGCAAAAACCAAGGGCCACTGACCAAAATTGTGTACACCAATGCCTACTAATGCCTAGTAATGCCCAAGTAATGCCCACTAATGCCCTAGTAATGCCCTAGTAATGCTCATTAATGCCCCAGTAATGCTCATTAATGCCCTAATAATGCATAACCTCATACCGTTTATCATAATACACAATTCTCTCAAGTAATGTCCAATAATTCTCCAAATTTGTACACCGTAATGCCCTCAGCGGTTTACCTCTTAGCAAAAACTCAGTTAAATCTCACTTGTCAGAGTACAAAAGGAATGCGTATTCAACTAACAATAAGTTATGACGTTACAAGAATTATCGGTATAAATGGAGAGCAACTATCGAGACCCGTGTGTTTTAGCGAGTTGCGTAAACTCACTTTAAAAGTGTTGTTATGTGATAATTTTTTCCCAAAATAAGCAAATAATGATGTAATTGATCTGAATATGAAATACTCAGCTCAACTCATTTCAGACTCGGTTTCACTTGTGTGTAAATGGAAAGCAACTAATATACTGCACATAATTTATTATGTGTGTAATATATATTTTAGAGTTAGAGTATAAGATTTTTTAAATTTTATATAAATATTATATTATATTTAACATACTTTTTATATTTAACATAATATAATACATATATATATAATAAATAATATATACATTATATAATATTAATAAATGCATCTAAAATATTTCAAAGAATTCAAAATTTACATTTCATCCGGATTAGACTTTTTCAAATTTTATAAAGTTAATACATAAAAAAGTGTATTTCATTTAAAAAATATGTAATTCTTCTATTAAATACTTGTTAAAATTACGATTAAAAAATATTTTTGTATACATTAATTATTCGTCGATAAATTCATTTTAAACAAATTTAAATTTCTTTTAATTTTAATATACTTGTATTTGTTACAGATCAACGTTGTATATATTGTATAACTCTGCTGTTGCGCATCGTACCGGTGAGTAATTAATTATCTTGTATTTTATTTTTGAGGTAATGAATTTATGAATAAGATATATCTAGTTATGAAAGAGTTGTTATTGACAAATGATAATTATTTGAATACAAATGTTTATGAAAGTAATAAATATGGCAGTAAAATATTCTGTAATGTATAGAAGAAAAGGTGGTATTATGTTTAGGAGGCTATTGTTTAACTTTGCATAACTCGAAAATGAATACAATACAATAAAATATTAAAAAACGAATAAAACACTCAAGTATACATATATTCGTGTAACAATAAGCTTAAGTTTAAAAAGAATGCGGAAATGTGTATAATGAAATGCTACAAAATGTACCTTCAAAACGTTTTGAAATGCTCGAAAATGCATTATAATAAATATCGGCTATTGTGTATTGGCATATTAACGCTATTGTGTAACAGCGGGCTATTAAACAAATAATTTTATAATTAATCACTGTTCTAGAATTTGCTATTTAATAGCGAAAATTTTAAGAGGTCATTATACCTATACATAATACTATCTCTTCTCTTCTACCTGTAACTTCTTTAATGTTTGACTACACTTATCTTTATGGTTATGTAATCGCGCATAAAGTATTAAATATATTAACGTATATTATGAACAATTATAATATCTCATAGATCCATTGCCTCGTAATGGATGGGCTATAATGGATTATGATAAATATTTAACCTTGGACTCTTCTCTTTATCTGTTAATTCAATGGGTTATTGTGTTGAAAGGCTACACTCGCATAAACATGCAAAATATAAGATAGAGCTCATCAATGTTTATTGAATATAATAAAATTGAGAAAATAAAAAATTTAGAACTTAATATATTATTATGTAATAATGCGCTATTTATGCGCTACCTATATCCGCAAAAAAAAAAACTTTTGCGCTCATTCCGTTCGAATGCGAACATTCGTGAGCAAACGATGAACAAACGAATGCAGAAAAAAATATTCGATTTTTTAATATATTAAATTTCGTATAACTTTTGAACTAAGAGTGAACAAACGAAAATTCCGACGGAGCAATCGTGAGCAAAGGATGAGCAAACGAATGCAAAAAAAAATATTCGATTTTTTAATATTGGGGGGCTAGCGTGAAGTTGGCCCCCCAAAATTTAAATTTCGTACAACTTTTGAACCAAGGGTGAGCAAACGAAAATTCCGACGGAGCAATCGTGAGCAAACGAATTCAAAAACAAATATTCGATTTCACTATTCGAAAACACGAACTGAACGAATCCAACACACCCGGTGAGCTCCGGCGCCAGGTGTCTTCCTCTGGTCAGGTTGATGTTCAAATGAAACATCACCTGGCAGAAGATTTTCTCCTTTAACGTAAAACAAAAAAAATGAAGCGACACATGTACCATGGTAACATTAGCGTTCGATAATAAGTAATTGTATTATAAAATTGTTTATGGTATTTAATTAAAGAATTCCATCCGCCATATTCATTCAACTACTTTGAATTTTCAAATTTTTAAACTGCCATAACGATTCGGTCATTTTTCTTATTCGAACATTTTGAATCCAGATTCGTAATATTATATTATAATGTCTAAAAAGGAGAGTATAATGGAAGAGCGCGCGCAGGGTATGTGCTCGTAAAAATAAAAAATAAAACTCTTAAATCAAATATTGATTTTATTCATTGAGTTCATATCAATACTAACAATAAGTAAAATGAGGTGAAATGTAATAATTATTTTGTCAAAGAGAGAATGAACAATATTTTTATATTAAAAAAAAACAATTTTCTGTAGTTATGTTAAAATTATATAGTGGCAGTCTTTTTATCTGCATTATACATCTTATTTTAAATATTATATTTACGATGTGAATGATTGATTAATTACTCTATTTAAAAAAAGATTATTTTTTAAATAATTATCTTGCTTCGAGATGCCGTTGTATCGATCTCGGCCGTTACAGCAGATGGAAAGTTTTCTTTTCCATCCTGTTGCAATGTCCGAGTTTCTTGTAAGCTAATGCGGTTGCGGATCCCGCCAAGAACTCTTACTCACACTTTGTCGCACGAACGTTTATATTGTCGAGACTCGGTTGGCGGGTCGACGAGGTATCCGTAAATAAATTGTGCCCGTACCCAGGAGATTAGTTTGAGGATAAAATATTTAAACTTAATTCCATCCAAATAAATAATTCACTCAATGTTATCTGGCGATTCGTATGTCTGCCATATCGTTACCCCCTTGATGCTGCGACGAGAGTCACTACGATAATACGTATGAGCGTAAACGTGAATATGTACATATACGCGACTGTTACAAAATATTTCTAAAGTCGGGACTGTCCCAATATGTTATTACTAAAGATATAAATTTTAACAGTTACAAAAGGAAAAAGTAGATTACTCTATCTGTACTGATTTATCACGACCCTTCGCTTTAAGCCAGGACAGTAAAAAGTTCTGAAAAAATATTACATTACAAATATTATATTTCAGTATTACTTGAGATATATATATATATATTTTTTTGCTCCCCTTTTAAATCGCATTTCCCATATTTGTTGCTGTACGTCCTTTTAAATATTTATTTTCTATACTTTTATAATATAACGTATGCGTTTTTATATGCAAACGAACGCATAGTATATGTAATCATTACCGCAAACTTGTCTTCACGGTTCTAATAAATTATTCAAAAAAAAAGTTCTTTCTACCTAATCGATGACGATAGCACGGAAAATGCTTGCTAAGAACAACGAGATGGAACCGCCGAAAGAGCATTTTTATCGGTCATGATCCACGATGTTCTAGTCGAGTTAAACTTAAAGATCCGGAAAATCGGTGATTGTAAAATTCAACCCTTCCATGTTGAGACTGTTCTCCTGAATATGTAAACGCGTTACTGTTATTCGAGAAGATGATTCCGCTGCTACGATCACAGCTAAATCCGTTATTACGCTTCTATAATCAAGCGCTGTTCCTGAACAACTCATTGCCGGCGGCTAAAATTATTTTCGCAGGCTTCGCATAGAAGCAAACATGTTACTTGTTTTTCCATTTATCGATGCTGAAATATTTTATCTAAATATGTCTCTCATTTTACGTTCACTGGCTGACTTTGATTTTTTAATATTTTTTGATAAAAATTGGTGAATATATAACACTGATGCAACAAAAAAATATTCACGTGAGATTTTATAGGATCTATATACAAAATTTTTTTCATTGTTTTTTCTCACTGTATCCATTTTTGAAGTTACAAAAATTATATAAAGTTGATCGTATACTATAAGAAATACATTATATGGTAGATATGTTCTGAGACGAATCGACTATTCGATTTTATTTCACATTGCCGAAAGATTCTTAAGTGAAGACGATTTATATACGTATCATATTATTTTAGCATTCTATTCATGGTGTTATATGCTGTTTATTTTAATACATATACGTATACACATTTTAATATATATTTTAATATGCATATGTATACTTTTTTTTTTCCAAATATTTTAACTTATAAACAGAATTCTCAGAGGGTGTCTGATAATTAACGATAAAACTCTCGCATAGCGGCAGAATGGATTAAACTGAGTCGAAAAATTCTTTACCATTTTGCAATTTTTGCAATAGTTAACAAGGTATTAATTATTAAAAATTGCCGAATATTGGTCTTCAATAATTTTTTACTCAAATACTATCAACTTTACAGAAAAACAGCTAGAGACAAAAATTGTTTATTTTCTTCTCATAGAGCTCTAAGAATTTTTTCAGATTTTTTTTTCAACTTTTTAATATCGCGTTTTCTTATATGCATATTGGCAACTATTTTTACCAACATGAGAAAATAATATATATTTAAAAATTCTGAAAAAATTCTCAGAACTTTATGAGAAGAAAATAAACAATTTTTGTTTCTTGCTGTTTTTCTGTAAAGTTGATATTATTCGAATAAAAAATTATTGAAAACCAATATTCAGTGATTTTTAGTAATTAACATCTTGTTAATTATTGCGAAAATTGCAAAATGGTAGAGGATTTTTCGATTCAGTTTAGTCTATTCTGTCGCTATGCGTAAATTATCGAGACATCCTGTATATATTCTACATATAAGACTCTGACTGTATAGAGTATCTAAAGCAGCATTTGGATAATATTAAATATGACAATTATTTCACTCAATATTGTAAAATAATTTTCGTTTCGAAAGAAAAGAAATATATTCAAACATTCTAATTATTGTAAATATATAGATATATTCGTCTATATGAATAGAATTTTTTTTATAGATTTTTTATTTCTTTTAAAAATTTCGAATTTGACTTCTATATTTCTATACGCGATGATCCCGCCGCTGTTTGGTCTAATATCGAATTAACTATAAATATTATAATAGTCAATAAAAAATCAAAGAGATGTCCGGATGCCTTTTACTTGAAGGATCTCGATAGCTGTCTTACTCCGTTCTCTTATCACGCTGGCAAATCTCTATATAGCTGATATAGCAGACATCAAGAGAGCCGTGCGGCAATACCGTGAGGGTTGATCGATCCACCGGTTGCGCGCGCGCTCGCCGCATGCGCGGAATCAACCCGCCGACATGCCGCGAGTCGCACGCACCTCCGAGCGAGAGAAAGAGAGAGCCGTTGCCGACCGATAACTGGCGAGGCCCAAGATCCGTAAATAAACGCACGAATCTTATCTTTTTTCCCCCCTTGGATTTTCCGTGACGTGTCGCGCACGATAGAAAAGACGCGCGGGTGCGGCCGTGCGGGGGTACGTACGTGCGATCGGGGTTGTGCGAGCGGTCAGCTCACAGCAGCGCGCGACCATCGTGTGCGCGTCATCGCCCATCGTACGAACGTACTGAGTCGATGGTACCATCGACGGCGACAGCGGATGTACGGTGAGCGTCAACCCGGCTTGGCCGATTACACCATCAGGCTGCCGCCACCAAGAGGGGAGGAGGTCTGTCTCGCGTGCCACCACACATCAATGGTTCAGGTGAGTGAATGATGCACTCTGTGCGAGGGTAGAGGGTGCGCGACAGAGTTCGTCACTGTCTCGCCCAGAGAGATGACGACAGGACGCAAGTGCGCTGTCGTACTGTCGTACTGTCGTACTGTCGCGTGTCGTGGGGGTTCGTGCCATTCGTGGTAACAGTGGTGGAGCACTACTCGCCTTGCTTGTTGTGTTGTCGCTGTTGGCGAGCATCAGCTGTGTCTGACGATGAGGCAACTGGGAGAGATGTCGCCACTCGAAACGAAACCGCCCTCACGTGGTGGTGGAAGTAGTTTCGGTTTTACTCTTGCTTTCCATCACTCTTTTATCTTTTGCCTCCCCTGTTTAATATAACGCCGTGGCATTGAGTTATCGATGCGTTGCCAAGGGATAGCGTCTATCATGCTGATTTTTAATTGATGTAATAAGTTTGTGCAATCCATAACGTTGGCAGTTACGCTATGTTGCTCTCATATTCATAATTTATGACATTGATATACCGCTTTCCTGCGCGCGTGGATATATACTTCGTCCATGAGAAATGGATGCATGTGTATGTGCGATGCGTTATTTGTATCCGCTGTCATCGATAACGGCTGAGATATGTATCGATAGATACACTTATGAGCTTTTACATGAGATTTTATAGGAACTTTACCTATAAGTGTAAATCATATATTGATAAACGATAAAATGTTAAAATCTATATATTTCGCTTGGTGATTCTAGTACAACGTGTACAAATAGATTTTTTAATCAAATAAATGTGGAATGAAATAAAAATCTCAATAAATCTATAGCTGTATAAGCTTGTAATAAAATTGTATATACCAAATACCATTTTAAACTCTTTCAAATTGCGAGCAGCATTAATTGACGAATCGCTTGGTAATTTTTAATTCCCGTAATAAAATTATATATATGCATCGAATAGGGGAGGGAGATAATTCCGAGCACAAAGAGAGAGTGTTATACACACACACACGCAAGTCATCTCGTAATCGTATAGTTTCTAACAGAGCGCTTAGTTTCTTGCATTCGAATGTAGGGTCATGAAAATCGCGCTGCATTCAATATAGTTATTAATCCGCGATGACCCGGAGCAAGCGAGGAGAAGAGCAACTCCTTGAAGAAAGGGAGAAACTGGAAATGGAGTGCGCGGTTTAAATTCTATATAATCAGTTCCGGTTCTGTAATAGTCCTTTATGTAAATGGATAATGGTTCTACAGCGCTTGGTTGGGTTCCTAGACGGCGAGTGCGTTGCTACTGCCGAAGGGCAGTTCATTAACTGCCAGACACTGGCTTCGATGAGAACTACAATTCGATGGAGAGAGAGAGAGAGAGGGGGAGGGAGGGGGCGGGGGATGAGTAAGAGGCGAAGGGGTGCGCGCGGTGCTGCTTTGAAGTGGTAGGCGCCTCGCGGGCGTCCAGTGCGGAACAACGAGAATTATCTTCTATTTCTCTACGTTCGCTCTTCTCCCTCGGCATCCGTTTATGCCCATCCATCCCTTGACACGCGCGCATCTATACAAGAATACGCTCCGTTGATTGAGACGCTTTAGGCGAGGCAATAATCGTGCCGGTTACCTGGCCCTATAAAAGCTATCTTAATGAGTTGACGGCAGACGAGAAGTGTTAATATATGTTGCTTTTGTATTCATTTCGTATTCAGCTATTTCACGATGTTCCGATGAAGAAGTTTTTATATCGCCAGTTTATATAGGGTGCTTTCCATTTGATGACACAAGCGTCGTTCTATCCTTGTTGATATTCAGAGAGTGACAAAGATAGAACAACACTTGTGTCGATTTGTGTCATCAAATGGAAAGCACTCATATTATCTAAAGAAACGAAACAATTTGATTTCTGTCTAAATGATGAATAATGCAAGGAATCGATAGAAAGAGATGAATATTGCCGAGTAAAACAATCATGTGTGTTGCTTGTCTAACCATAAATGATATGAACTTTGTCACAGTCTATATTAATCGCTTGAACAATTTTACGACATGCAAGTAATTGAGAACAGTTCTATATAGTAACGATTGAGATTGTATTATTTGTATCATGCTTCGTGAACGAACAATTACTTTAAGGATACATCTCTCATTATTATAGTCGCAATTATTTCCACGCGCGAGAAATCTTTTTTTCTCTTATTTTCTCTGAGAGGCAATCTCTGTAAAATGCTGCTGATATTTTACACGTTATTATCTCATTACAAGTTTCATACAGAAATTTATATAGATAAGTGGCTTAAGCTAAAAATGTCGATTAGTGCTTTTGTGCGTGATTGCCTGTAATCTACAAGCAAATTATGATGGTAGCAGCTTACCTAATTTTCTATCGAAATTCTCTTTAGCGGTGTAATCATCGTCCGCCTAACGCGTAAACATAGTTTCCCAAACACAAGCGATGATTTTATCCATATTTTACGCTTCCATAAGTCTGTATGTTACTGAATACCCATGTGGAATCGACGGCGGTTTTTTTCCTAATTGCGGATTCATCGCGCGTTAATTCATCCACTCTACTACGTTGTCCCGTTAATTATCGGCTCGGCTCATCACTCCGCCTGGCAATTATTAACGAATAAATCTAATAATTAACAACGTTTCATTAACGGCCACATCGATATCGACGATTATTTATGTAAACTATTATTATTTATGCTTTAATTGCAGCATATTTATTATTCTGCATCAGGTACATGAAGTCCTTTTTTGTGACGAGTCAGTCGATGAGTTTGTAATGGTTTACGTTAATGGGTTTTTACGCAAATACTAACAAGGAGCGTTAAGTTTGCCATGTTAAATGATAATAATTATTGTGCTCGCAAATATTAAGAGAGATAATTATTCATTGTATAATCATTCATGGTAATGATTAACGAATCTAGGAATTTTCTGTGTTCTATGTATACGCGAGTACAAGTGCACATTCAGCAGAAGAGATTAAAAAGTTCAACATTTTTTACATTGTATTTTTTTTTAATATGTGGTGCAATTTCCCTCATCGGTTTCATCTTTTCATTCTGTTCGCCGATATCTGCGCCATAATTCTGCTTGATGTGCATGTTTGATAAAATATTCTGATCATCTCAAAGCTTTTCACGTATCTCTACAATGAATAATTACAACATGCGATGGGTAGACGATACTCAAAATTTCAAGAATCAATACAGAAAATAGAAAATAGAAAATAGATTGTAATGTGCACAGTAAAAAGAAAATAAATTAGGTGGTACAGCAAACCTATAACTTACTGCGCAAATTCAACATTTATAATTAAGAAGATTTGATGGTTTAACAAATCGCTAATGTTATTCAGCTTTGCTATTTTAACATAGAAAATTGACTGTCTGTATATTACGACTGTATAGATTTGCTGAATCAGTGAAGTTTTCAGCTATAGTTTTTTTCCGATAGTATATTTTTCACTAAATCAGTCATTTTGGCACAATAATTTTAGTCTCGTCGGCGTAAATACTCAATTTTCAAATAATTGTCAAAAATGTCATAGTTCTGAAACAGAATCAATTTTTAAATGAGTATCGATCGTGAACGCGCGACCGATGGCCCGAGAAATGGATTTAGAATCGCGGTGGTTAGGTACCCTCAGAAATATAGTTGTATCGTCGAACATTCGTAACCGGTTTTTCGTTCGCGTTACGTTACGTCGTCGAATGAGCCGACGAAAATCAGCGTCTGTATAATCCGCCGGATGCTTGATTGGCCAGCCCGGAGCGAAAATATAGAGTACTCGACGTGGATATACCGACCTCGAAACGACCAATTTATTCGCGGTCGAGTTACCCTTCTGTGCCACTGCTCTCGTTGATAGTATCTCCTGCCAGCGAGCAGCGTCCGAAATCGTTGGTTCGATCTGAACTATCGACCCCCACCGTGTATTTGGGATGCTCGATATAGAGTCCTCTTTCTCCCGTCCATCCAATCTCGCTCTCTCGCTCGTCAACCTCGTAACTTGTTTGATTTCAATCATTTTCGAGTGTTTTCAATACATTTTCCAAGTGTTTTCGATGCGAGGCTCGCGAGAGCGCGACCAGGTATATTGTTTTATCGTTTCCGGCTGTTTTCAATAGGCTCGGGGATGCGTGCCGGATATGCGAATCGAAAACGTTGCATTATAGTGTACGCCGAATACCGACGCCGTCCGTCTGAAGTTCCTCGGTGCTCTGGACGAAATATTTTTATTTGTATATTTTTTATTTTTCGACGTCCACGCTTCCGTTTTGCACGCTTACACCGGAGAGGCCAGGCCCCCTGTTGTTTTTCACAGGATACATGCTGCCTGATTCTGTATGATGAAGTACGATCTTGGAATACGCGCCGCCGCATCGTGCTGGGTTTGATGAAGGGCTCTTATTAAAGGGCGAACACAGGCATGTTTTCGCATTTCGATCGAATATAATATTTACAGATTTTGAAATAAGAGATACGCGAGAGAAAAATTTAATTTCACGCACGAAAAATTCACAAAAAATTTTTTTCTGTGTGTACGCATTGTTGTATATATAGTACGTCTGAGAGTATGAATTAATATAATCTAGGTCGTTTGGTATTATTTAATTTATTTTTCCCCTAGTGATGTATGCAGTTGAATTTACTATTCTATTAAATACGAGTTTGCCAAACATTCTTTTTTTTTTTTTGCTTAATCAAGATTTGATGTATTGTTTGGAAGAATGTGAAGTATATTATTTTAGAAAGAGTAAATGATTTCTAAATTGGTTTGAACGTATTTAGATCTCTATTTTAACATTTACACAGCGGCTAATATACTTTATTAAATTACACCGCTAAATGTTTCCATATATATCCATTTATATCGTACCTCATAAACATGAAAATCATATTTACAATTTATATTTCTAACAAATATAGATATGGATTTAACACTAAGAGTATTAAATATAATTCTTATAATATTGATATAAACTCCAATATGATCCAGATTTATCGTCGTGGATTTAAAATTATGGATTAAATTTACACTTTATATTAATGTTTATACATTGAGAAAAAAATATGTTAAATTTTAATAAATACTTATTTAAGTAATGCCATATTCTTACTTAATAAATATTTACTCAATAAAAAAGTGATAGCTAAATCAAATTAATGGTTCTTGCACCAAATAAATCTCTCTCTTTTTCTCTCTCTTTCTCTCTCTCTTATATTTGATAAATATGCCCTCTAAATCTGAATCATTGGATAATCACTGATGTCAGTGCCAAGTATGCCACTTGTAATCAGTGAATTAAATGTGAGATCCCTAATCTAGCTAATCTTTATTATTTGATCTAACTAATCTTGTTTAGTGCTTAAATTTAATGAATATGGTATTGGAAGATTGAAATTAACATGCAAATATCAGTATTTTAGTTATATAATTAATGCTCAAACATTCTTCCTTTTTTAATTGAACTTCACTGATTATCAGTGCCAAGTATGCCATTGAGTAATTAGTGATTATTCACTGATTCAGATTTAGAGAGTATGACACTATTCAAACGTAGATTTATTAAAATATATATTTTTTCGATGTATCAACACGACAAGAATAATATAAATATTGCATGTTAAATTGATACTTATATTTTTTAGAGTTTATATATTCACTCCCAGCTAAGTTTCTATGTTAATAATAGCGCTTTGCGCATGGTATGCAATAATTACTTGGCGGAACCACTCGCGTGACATGATTTACATATCTGAGAAACAGAAAACTCGAAGAAGTAGGTATAGGCTTGACTACCCATCGCGTCTTCGTGTTCGCGAATCGTTGTGGACTACCCTTTGCATCGCCACCGGCTGTCAGTGACACGTCTTAGAATCACAGCTTGTTTAATTATCTCAGCAGTTATGTAAAGCAAACACGTGCAACGGCAGGAAAATTGAAGATGCGCTAATTATCGCGTAAAGACGCAAAAAGATGGATTCACAAGCAAGACGACGCAAGAGGTAGGAAAGAAGAAAAAAGGGCGAAAGGGAAAGGGTAGTTGTTTAATTGCAGTGGTTTTGCCACTCGACGAGCATGACTTCCGTCTTTAACTCTTGCAGTTGCGATATACTTCTGCTTTCCTGTGACTTTGCCGTAAGGTATCCTTTCCAAGCAGTCCCATCGAAAGTGACTAACTAGCTTTTGCACTCATGTGCAGTCAGTAATTACGCGGGTTTCTGGATGACAGATTAAGAAGGTTCCTTAATATTTTGCTGCGCTGTCGCAATAATCTTAACTCTTTCAAACCTAATTTCAATGTAACTATGTTAAAAAAATTTTTTAACATAATTCAATTCAAGGGCATTTTAATAAGTAATTCATACTAAAAAATTAATTCTTTTTCAAAATTTCAACTGTTTTTTTAACAAGTATATTATTATGTACATTTGGTCTCAGATGATGTCGATAGAACTAAATAAAACAACAGATAATGTTTTCAAATTTGATGTTCATTGCAATATTCACAGGATCTGAAGGATCCCCTCTGCTAGTAACTGGAGCCTTTAAAAATATCATCGATATTTTGATTGTGGATTTTAGATAAATTAGAATCTGAGAAAAAGTAAAATACAATCCGGCCTCAATGAATTACATTCTCTGTTACACGGCACGTTTAATTGGATTTAATTACATTCATAGTTATGAAATTGACCAATCATAGTTGTTCCTCAGAAGAATGGAACGTCTGTGGTTGGCCTGTTTCATAACTATGGACGTTGTTAAACCCGATTAAGGGCCGGTTTGACCAACGCCAGTTAACTTAATCGACCGTTAACTGACCAATCGCATTTGCTGTGTAGTAGAATTGACCAATTACGGTTGACAGTTAATCCCGATTAGAGTTAATTGGCGTTGGTGAAACCGGTCCTAAGGGTGCCGTGTAAACGTAGTCTATGATGAGGTAGAAACCCGAGTTAAAAATTTGACAAGTGTACGGGAACTTTTTCCGATTTGTATATAATTCTGAATAATTTGTAACAAAAAATTAGCTTTGTTTCTCGAAAATCCCTATTGCTGACGGAAGAGTTAATTCATGTTACCAGTGGAGGGTCAAATACAATATAGAATAAAATTAAAGAAATACTTTCAGTCACGTTAGAACATTTGAAATTTTTATTAAAAAAAATTTTTTTAAGTACCCTTTAAAATATTATATCTCATTTCCGTTATTATCCGTTGTTATCTATAAAATATCAGGCGAATTAAAAGAGAGCGATAAAAATTTCATCTGTGAAGTTACAGATAAGAAATTCATTGCAGAGTAAATTTCTATCGATTCTCATTTTAATCCACTTATTTTCTGTCGAAGATGAAGTAGAAATTTATTAGCAGATAACGAAGTTTAGTGTACATTTTCATGAGCAAGCACGCCGGAACTTTTAAGCGCCTAGAGACAGACTTAAGAACGAGAACAAATGAACGAGTATACACCGAAAGGGTGGTGCCAGGGTGATAGAGTGATATTTTTTTTTATCAAAGTCCGCTTAGCATAAAACGATTCAACGAAATATCGAACGTCCTGCGCTGCCTTCGGTTCGACAGATACCGTTCTCGAGAGTTCGATAATACGCACGTTGGCCTATCGTCTCGGCCAGGGGAATAGGCGAGATTCGTTTATTATCGTGGACCACATCTCTCTCGAATGACCCTTTTCAGCTGTTGTATCCGATGGTCGGGCGGTAAGGAAAGGAGATAGAGAGAGGAGAGGGACGAGTTTCAAAGAATTTCCAATTCTCAGCTTTTCAGTGGCGCCTTCGACGTTGGCGCCCGTGCACGAGATGGGTTAGCGTAATGAATGGTATTCAGTTTATTCTCTAGCTAAGTTACGTTGCAGCGCTCCGAGACGCCGACGCCGACGCCGACGTTGCATCGCTGCGGTGCGGCGCGGCTCGCAGCCGTTGCATCCAGGCACTGAACCAGAAATAAAATGGGACTGCGGCGAAATTGAAAGGCGGAATTTAGTCTTTATCCGTTATCTGCACGCGGAACTTCGTACACTCTCTCTTTTTCCCTTTCTTTCCTCCCGCTTTACGTCGGCATTCGGCCTTTCTTTCATGTCATTCCGCAACGGCGTATTCCGATACAGAATAGAATTTATCGTATGTTTTTAGGAAGGTAAAATACAAAATAAAAACGAAATATAAAAACAAGTATGATGAAAAAAAATGTATTGTTGGCAGAGAACGTGGATTAGCGTACTATGAGATAACAAATCAAGATTGATATCAGGCAAAATGAATGAAAACAGTCTGCGAAAAAAAGGATATAAAAAAAAAACTGTTCGTGGTAGATAAACCCATCATTTGATAAATAACAATATAATACATGAATATTGGTGCAATGAAAAAAAGTTTACTGCGTGCAAAGATATACTTTTTAAAAATGAGTAATAAGCAAGGATAAAAATATCTGAAATATCAGAAAAATGTAAATGTTGTTGAAATATAAAGAATCTAATTTATTAAAGTGAGGAAAGCCACAATGATAGAAAGGATTGTTGTAAAGAGATATTTTTGAGAGCTTTCCGATCTTTTATATAGAAACACGTCAGTAATTATTTTTTTATTTATTACAGAAATGTTTATTTCTTTATTTTCCCGTTGTTTAGCGAAGAAAATTATTAAGGGATGAAAAAATATTAAACAAAGAATGTGAAAAATTATTAAATAAAGGTATGACAAAAGTATCCGCATGCCATTTCGCACAGTATATTGATTCTTTTATTCTTTTATTTTATTAATAACAAGTGAAATTGTATTTGCCCGTCAATCTAACGGTACATAACGGAGAACGTGGATCTCCTATTCGGAAACTGCGAAATCGCGCGTTAGTTCGTGGTTTTTAGACAGCGTCGTGCATAGAACATGCGTCCGTTATCGAAGCCGTCCGGATGGTATCCGGAACGTCAGGATACGAGAAAAAAAATGCACGAGAGTTATTTCTGGTTTTCTCCTGGTGGTTGAGCCTGCGGAAATGCAACAACCACGCTGCGTGTGTAGCTGCGTTACAAAAATAATTTTGCACGGATGCGAACAGGCCGCGCGCCACCACGCACTGCGGAGCAGAATAAACAATCGACAATTTCGTAATCTCCAGCTGAATTATAAAACATTATTGATAAGCGTATAAACGTGGAGTTCCGGTGGTTACCGAGCCGGTTAATCGTTTTGTGGGAGACCAAGATTGTAAAGGTCCAAAATTTTAATACTCCATCGGCTAAGTTAAACTTTGAAGGCACAATTGATTATATATTTTGGTAGATAAAATTTAAATCTGTAGAAAATAAGTAAAATACAATCTGACTTTTATGATAGAAACTCGTTAAAACTTTCACAAGAATTTTTTCAGATTTTTAAACAATCCGGTGCAATCTAAAAATTTGCACTGAAGCTCAAAGACTTCCAGGTTGTTGATAGAAGGTGCAAAAAATTTCATACAGCCAAGAACGAAAAGTTCAGAGAGTTTGATATTTCAAGTTACATTTTATTATCCTTTGATTTCACGGATTCGATTACGATTTCGATATGCCTCATAATCATGTTTTTAAATCACTGGAAATTAGAGAAATCGTGAAAATATCGGGAAAATTGAAAACAACCAGAAAAATCAAGGAAAAGTAAGGGAATTTTGCAAAATTGTCTAGAAAATTAAAATTCTAGGTTTTAAAAAAGTTTAATATATGCGTAGAAATATCACTCTTACGCAACTTTGAAATACTACTACCAACTTAACAGCTGAATGCAAGTAATGTCAGCAACATTAATAGTAATTTACATCATTGCTATGTTGAACTGTTCTTTCAACAAAATATTTGACGGTTTCTAAATATTAAAACGGAAATACAAAAAATTTCAATAAACAAAAGTAAGTGGCTAAAAATTAAAAAACAATGTTTTTAAAGGACATACATTATTACGCGAGATATTAGAAGCGAATAATATATAAATTTATTAATTTTTAAAAAAATAATTATATATAAAATATGAATATAAATTTCAAAATATTATTAAATATTATTAAATATTGAAAGCATTAAGAGAAATCATGAAATTTTGTCTTGAAATCAGAGCAAAGTTATAGAATTTTATGATGAGAAATTTGTGGATGTGTGCAACCCTCCCTAGTAGTACAATTTATCAACCGAATATATATCCTCATATGTATGCCAATATTTAATCAATATTTCGCCAATGAATTGTGCTACTCGGGTTGTATAGTATAAGATACCGTGAGTTGCATACGCGAGTGTGCAATCGCTGTAAAAAGTCAAGAAATTAAAACACGGCTGTAGGCCACTTTGAACGTCTAATTTCGATATTGGTTATGAGATTTTCGCGGGGGTTCGATCCGGGTTTTATCCCTGCCCGAAGCGATCGCGAACGAGAGAACCGCAGCCCAAGTACACAATTTGATAATGGGTTAGTTGTGTAATGTGCACACATTCGATGGTCGGTTCCAGTCAGTACACGCGCGCTACAGCGCGGCAGACTGAATCAGTGATAACAACGTGTTCGCATAATCAATCATGCCGTGACTCCACCTTCTGTATACATCGGCATCATCGCCGCGCCTCCGTTAGGGTACTTCACATACCTACGTTAGTATCTACACCGCCAGGTCCTCGTGTACCGTGTAGAGAGACGTGTAGAGTTGTGCGTTAGCAAGCAGCTACCTGAGCGAGCACACGAGTTTCCATTGTGTTTGAATTACCATAGGAACTTCGTACGCCGTATGACCATTGACGGCGTGCGTTCCGCTCTTGGTTATTTGTTCGCAATCGATACGTTCGATCTCTCGTAAGAACGCGGAGAATGCGCGATAATTATATATAGATGTAAGAACAGAAATAATTTCTCTATTCAGAGAACTAGAGCCGAATATCATCGGCGAGATATGCCGTATTTTTCTATTATACGCATCGCTATTATTTTGCTGCATCGAAAATACAATTCTTTTTTTATTTTTTCCCTACCTTCCTTTTTCTCTTTTTAGTTACATCGCTGTTTTCGAGCCTGTTACACATTTGCGTAAGTGCTCTTTGCTAACGGCCTCGGGAATGAATATCGACTAAACTGCGCGCGCCCTCGACAGTTGTGTTGTCCGATCAACGTTGATCGGCTTCGGCGATGCAAAGCGTAGATCCACCACCTATCGATCTTCCTCTTTCATCTTCCTCTTTCACGTGGATCATAGTTGCTGTTACCGCCGCAATCGCCGCGTATTTGCAAGCGACGTCCACACGAGCTTCCAATGCTTACCGTACAAGGCGTGGTATTTATCGGGGAACGATGCTACTTTGTGGTGGACTCGATTGACGAACGTTTGATGTTACTGTACGACGTCAATCGCTCACCGGATTTTGCAAGCAAGCATGATGAGATCAGAGAGAAATCATCTGTACTTTAACAGTTTGGAATTTAAAATCTTGTGGACGCGAAAGAAGAAAAATATCGTATATACTTTTCAAATTGTACGCGTATTTATTCTAGAATCTTAATAAGTATCTCATAAATATAAATTTGAAACATTCTTCCGGAAATTTCGCTGGCACTTTAATTAAACTGCCTTCACTTTAAATATCAATTGATACGCGGAGACTGGTGAGAAGCAAGCATGATGAGAGAGATTATCTGTACTCAAACAGGTTAAAATTCAAAATCTCGCGGACGAAGGGAGAAAAATGTAAATAATGGCGATAGAAAGATCAATTTATGAGCAAATAATTAGGTCAAAAATGTAAAGTGGTTTATTAGAGCGTTACTCAATTAGTTAAAATGTAATATACATATAGGAAACGTTTCGATTTTACTTAGTTTTCCTCAGTCCATTAAAATAATGAATAAAAGATAATCTTAATGTTTAAATGATATCCTCAATGGACACCAGACAAAATAATTCTTAATTATAATTGTACCGAAAGCCACATTCCAACACAATTAATGATGATTGTCAAATTGATGTACATTCTTCATTAATATATAAATAGAGGTACAATTGAGAAACTATTTTCCTGTTCGAAGGCGAAAAAGTAGAGTCAGAGGAGAAAAAATGTCATATACAGGGTGTATCTGAAATAACGCCTACTAATTATATAGTTATTCTTAATAAAAAACTAAGTCGAAAAGTTCTCTATCATTTTACAATTTCGCAATATTTTTTTTAGTTACCCAATGGTCCAAATGTCTAAAATCGATGTATAAAACAACTTTAAGATATCTTTTTAAGAGTTCTCTCTTTAAGAAACATCTTCAAAACGTTTCACAAAGAACACTGAAAGATATCTTAAAATTGTCTTATACATCGATTTTATCTTCAGTTTATTCGGCAATCTTTAGAAATTAATATCTCGTTAACTATTGCGAAAATTGCAAAATAGTAGAGGACTTTTCGACTTAGTTTCTTATTAGGAATAACATTGTACGATTAGTGGGCGTTATTTCAGATACATCCTACATACTTTTTAAGTCCTGAATACATTCTAGAATTGTCATAAATATCTCATCAATTTATCATATGAATTGGAAACGTTCTCTTCTGAAAATTTCATTAGCTTAATTAGATTCCTCTTTAAATATCAATCGATATAGGAACTGAGTACACGAGGTCGCTCAGTTGTGTACGTGATCTCACGCCGCGGTTCATCTTTAATGGACTTTGAGAGTTTTTCTCCGAGCTCGAAAATATTAAATTTTGTCCCCTCTTTATGCAGCGGTTGCGTCACACCGGTCGCGCGTCATCGGAGTAAAAGAGGGTAAGAGAGCAGTGGGTGGATGGGCAACCTTCGAAGAAGGGGAAGTCGTGGAATCGGGACACTTCCGAATGCACATCCCAATGCATTCTGATATTACGTCTGCGACGCGCAAGAGAGCCCGAGCGCGCCAGCCAGCCAGCCAGCCCTCTCTTGCAATTGTAATGAGCGTCCGCTGTGCGCGACGTAGGGATTTGCTGGCAGTAATAGCATGCAAACATCCTTGCGGAGAGGAGGGAACACGGCGAAGGACATCCCGTCCCTCTTCTACCTCTTTTCTCGCAGCCGTGCGCGACGTCACGACGAGTTAATACATCCGCCCACCAGACACGGAGGACACCAGGATGGTAGTTGTCCTCTCGGGTGGACGTCGACGGCGGCAGGAATTTTCTCGCGTTTTACACAGACGTGCACGGATGCACTCGGAGGTTTCCGCACTGGGTTGTAAAAATCCCTGCAACTGATGTCGCCTCTCAACGGCGACGCTCCGTCCTTCCGCGGACACTAGCGACGTGTGCAACGAAGGGCATCGAGCAACGAGAAGGAACGCTTACAAGTTTCATATCGTGATAACACGCGAAAACTTTTTAATAGTTTCTTATCTTATTATTCGCAATGTGCATATTTGAAAGTATTTTATTTAACAGACATGCATGTACCCAAGCAGAACGAGCCATTATAGTATCGAAATGATGTCAAAATATCATTTACGATTCATTTCAACGTCATTTTGATGTTAACGTGACTTATTGTTCCGCTTGGATATATTTATTATTATTTTGTGTTTCTATTTTATTTCTATCCACTTGCTTTTATATTTCTTGTATTATTATCGCTTCTACCACATTAGTCTTTGTTACGTTATTACTTAAACTTTATGTAATGCTTTTGTTCTGAGAAAAATAGTGCTGGAGCAGAATAATCTTTCGTAAATATAGACACACATTTATGAAAAATCCTTCTATTTACAATTCACATTTGGAATATTCCAAGTATTATCATGTATTTTTCTTCGTGTATTGACTTACGTGATAACGACTGAAACATGCGTCTTAACGTAGAGAATTTAACCGTTGGTATCATATTGCCCTAATAAAAGTACACTGCAAGTTGTTTACTCTCACTTCGTTACATGACATTTCTGTAGGTTTTCGTGTACGTTGTAATGTTCCGCGTTTTTCTTTATATGCAAAACAAAGATGATTGCGCTGTCGAGGTACTCGTTCGCACTTTTTTTTTTTCCGCAATAATGATACGACAAGCAACGAAATGGAACGAAAACATGATGATGGAAAAATCGCGTTTGCCGAACAAATTATAAGAAAATAGTTATGACGAAGTTGGTTGGTTTACGTACCGCCGTCGTGTGTAATGGCGGTCTTTCTCGGCGCGCACTAAGAAAAATATGCTACGTCGGAATTCGCGAACTTCAGTTCGCTGTCATCGTTGCTTTAAACAATTTCGCCAGGCGGCTCCTTTTTCTGTATTTTTTCCCAGCTGTACGTTTAATGGCTAGAGTTTATATATAACGTTGTCGCTTTCAAATATTATCCGTGAAAACGCGCCGAAACGAGCGCAACTGTGTATGTTACTGCTTTGTGGGCGCGTTACAAACGAAAAGCTCGATAGCAAAACAAAACTACACAAGCCGATCGCCTAGTATTCAGGCAACGGCATTAAGCAATTAATTCTCATGTTAACATTTTGTTTTCTCAACACTGCAGCATCGCTGCGGTACTTATAATTGGATAATTTCACTTGCGCGGGAATTTTAAATTAAAACTGTCTGTGCAGCTTATATTGAAAATTGAAACTATTTTACTCAATTACTACACGAGATGTGTTTGGAGCGCCGGACGAGATCTGATTTTAAGTTTCTAATTGATTGATAAAAGAAGATAAAAGGATCAAGCACTGTTAAATTTATTATATCAAATTATACCCAATTTGAATTGATTTTAAATATTTCTAAAAGTCGCCACTATTTCTAATCAATATATCGTTAATTTAACTAAAACAGTGGCGTAGTTTAACTCAGACGGTTAGACTCAAAGATAATATAGATTTGATTCAAATTTGGTTTATTATTTATTTAAATGCATACGTTAATACGGATGTTGTTTACTTTGAAACTAACTACAGAAACGGATCGATTTACATTTTGACATACATAGAAGTTAAAAATAACAAAATGTTATTTAACTCAAGGGATTGAATTATCATTGCTTTGATATTTAACGGTGAGACATTAAGCAACTATAATTTCTATATGTTAACAATTTATTTCATCAATACTGCACCATCGCTGCAGTATTTATAATTAGATAATTTTACTCGCGAATTACTCGCGTGGGAATTTCAAATTCGAATGGTCCGCATCATCCTGTATTGAAAATTGAAACTAATTTGTTCAATTACTACATCCGTAGATATAAACGTGTCTGATGGAGTGTCGGACGAGATTCGTTAAACTTATAATCGACTGAAGATAAAAGAAAAGCAACAAAAACTTCGTTCTTATTTATGATTCCATACTTGCCTGCTGAGATAACACATAGGAATATCGCGAAAGTGTCGTCGTTCCCATTAGTTTTCCGTCGGCGTCGGGTTGACGTACCGTTGCTGGATGCGTCTTTGAATCGTCAAACATTTGCACTTGCCATATCCATCGAGTACAGGTTGTCCCGCGAGAGGAACGCGGCATGTAACGCGTTGCCGTATGCATACGTGCATTACATACACAGGTATGCGTTCCGCATACAAGTTGTACCTCGCGAGAGAGCGTAACATCGCGCGTAGTAGAGAGAGAGAGAGTACATTACGCGCGCAACTCTTTCCGCACCCTAATGCATCCGATATCCGCTTCCCCAAAGTCGGTCAAGGCTCCTTCAGAAGATGCATTTCCACTTGAAACTTCCTTCCCGCGTTCGAGCTCGAAAAGACGACCACCGCACGTCCGAACAGCCAACGTTTGCCCGTCAGTGAGGCCGCAGGTCGATGCGGGAAGGTTGAGAGGTTCAGGAGAGAAGGGAGAGAAGAAGGGAGAAATGGAGGAGGAGGAATGATTTATATCCCTCGGGCGCGAAGATCTTACCTCGGGTGTTAGTTCCGCCGGTTGAACATCCAGATGGAAAGCGGGTGGGCATGGCACATGGGGCGGTGGCAAGGAAGGGTTGCCGCGAACTTCTTATCGGTGTGTATATAATTTTCGGTGGGGTTTGCAGTTAGTAGGTAACACCGCGCGGCTGCCCTTTGCCCTCGGCGTGGAACTTGCTGCGGTGGGATACTTACGACCGACGTTTACGCCGGGGATGCAACACATTGTTCCCCCAAGGCACATTAGGTCGGATTTCCTAGCGTCGAGTGGTTGGCTGCGGTTTAGCGATTTTTCCAAGGGTCGCCGGCATTGGTGCGTTTGACTTCTCGGGCCGAGTAACTCGATACGCACTAAGTTTTAGTATCGCATTTCACCAGGAAACCTTTCTGAAGTAGTAAAGTAGGACAAGTCTCAGCTGAGTTCTCAAATTATTCATTACAGGGATCCAAATGTAAATAAAGAAATATGAAGCTCAGCTTATATTTAATTTACAGTTGTGATTGTGATATAAAATCCCTCGAACGTTTTATAACTTTTATTACTTTTTGTATTTATTAGTTTTGCGCGGAGAAAATATATTTATATAAATAGAATTTGAAAGAGTAACAGATGTTCCTCGTTTATTCTTTCGTTTTTTTTTCATTGCCTTTGGCATCCGATGCCGTCGTCCTCGTTATCTTGTTATAAGACACAGATTTTTGCAATGGGTCCTGTTGAATAGCGGACTCGTAGTTAGGTAAAGTAGTCCTTGTCCTTGCTCTGCACTCAACAGTCACAACAAACTGTTATCGGTTAGGTTCTCGGCAGTTTACTTTCGCCAGTGACCGAACCACTTCCATGAGTTTGTTTAAAAACAACGCCAGCCGTTGCGGTGTTATCGTAAGTTCTTCGCTTAGAACATCCATCGCACAGTGAGGTATTTTCGTAAAAACTTTCTAAAAAATGTGACTAACAGTCAAAATATGAAGTTGCAAATTTTGCGTTTTTAAAGTTGCGGATTTGTGTTTTTTTTTATCTCAAGTTTTAACTAGTAAGTTATGTATTATATTATTTAATAACGAGTTTTAATATATTTGTAAGATGTTATTTGTACAAATTATTTGAGTTTAACTGATTTGACAAAAAAAAACTTTATTTTACATGTAAGAAAAATATTTTATTTCTAGATGAAAGAGAGATATATGTTCGAGTATTTTCGACAATTTGTTTGCACAAGATTATATTGACTTTTAATTACAGCTGTAAAAATATCTTGTATTTGGATCTTTTATATGACAATATTAACATTTTAATCTGATGTAGTATATAGCCGATATATTCATAGTCTTATATTTGATCGTTTTAAATTCAGACTTAAGATGTCACATAAATCAGTCATAGAGAGGGATCCATATTAATATTATAATATCTCTTTATTAGAAATAACTTAAAACCGTTTTGAAACTGTGCACTGTGAATACTGACCTATATATTATTATCAAACTCTTATCACCATTAAATACATTTTTTTAATTCTACAACTTTGCTTCTTACATATTTTTTGCTATAGTTGATCTTTTTTAAATATTTTAGGGTTTTCAGACTTTTTTAAAAGGATTCTGTACGGGTCAGTAAATTTTTGTTTTTATGTAAACTTTTTTCTATATACAATTTAGCGTGTGAAAAATATATAAAGTGATGACATTCATATTACATTTACTGCTAATTTTAAAAGAATGATGAATGACGTTCTTTACAGTTCTTGCTATTATTTCGCTATGGATATAAAATATATAATACTTTCAATTCAAAAGTGAAATGTTTAAAGCATATGTTGCATCGTTTTTTCTTTGCCTTTCAACGAAAATTACGCTTTTGACCATGCTTTTCTGAAATTGCCCCAATGTATGCCGCGGTAATCTCCCTATTTATAGAAGAGAGCGAAATATCCCCAGTTTAAACGCACCCTCGCTTGGCTTTCTTGACTTTCCTCGCAAATACGCGCGAAGGATATAATCCGATTACACGTTTTGATACGTTCAGAGATGGTGTAGAACAACGCGTGCGTGCTTGACTGCATTTTGCCTGGTGTATTTTCCTGCCGTTTGCTTTAGTCTCGCGTTCTAGTCACAGGAACGATTCTTTTGGATTTCAAAGCTAATCGTTTATCGAATTTATAGCAGCTGCAAACAACAAAATGTTGAATTGTATTTTTCCTTTTATATGTGTATCTAATTTAAACAATTCATCTTTTATTGAATTATTCCGTTAAACAAGACGCGTTTTTCCTTGTAAATTTATCTACTGTCAATAAACAACAAATTTTGTATGAATTCAACTGTTTTGGTAAACAACTCGCTTGGTTCGGTGTTATTTAGCACCTTTCTCGAAACGTTAGTCCGCCGCTGACTAATACAAGATTCTCGTCATTATACAGCGGCTTCATCTCGCCACGGGTCGCTTTATTCCTCTCACGTATCTCTATGAAATTATTCACGCTGGCCGGCGACACATTGTGCCTCGCGGTTCTAGAAGAATAAGTGGCGAACATAAAACGCGAACAACGAAGAGAGCTGCTCCTTGGCCTTCTTAACTCGAATACGTTATGATGAGAACACATGATATTCGCCTCACGATTATTTTTTATGTTTTCACGATTATTTTCTATATTTTATTCCTTTCCTCGACTAGGAAAATAATAACTCGGTGATAACTGCGTCCTTATGGCAGAGCTTGTATAGTTATCGTCGCATATATTATCGCTTCGCTTTATTACATATATTACCGAGATTGGTATCATTCTGGTGAGTTTAATTCTTGATGTCATAGTCCCTTATATCTGAGATCGTTTTAAGTACAGTTTGAAGGCGTCATAAATCACATAGCTGTATAAATTATATAGCTGTTATTACTTATTACATAGCTGTTAATATTAGCATATTAAGATATTATTTAAGATAGTCTTGAAATAAGGACTATGAATATTGGTCTCGCGAAAAGAAAAAGATACATAAAATATATCAATCAAAATAAATCTTTCTTTAATTCTCTATAAAATCAAAATTCCTATAATTGTCGATCAGAATTATTCTTTTATATCTTCGAAGTCAAAGTGTGAACTTTTTCTTCCTAAAATGATATTCATGTGAAAAGATCGATTTGCTAAAGTACGTAAGTATTTAGCCAGATACAAATCTGAAAATAATTTTGTTAGACTATTAAAATAATTACGTAGAACCCCAAGTTGGTTGTTAGAACGTCAAAACTTTTTGCAACATTGCTCAACTGTGCTTGAACGTCATATATAATTATTTTAATAATTCAATTATTTTTAGATCTGTATCCAAGTAAATTCTTAGATACTTTAGGCAAAGTCGTTTTTTCCATACAGTGCCCGCGTAAAACAACGTGAGCGACGTGAACAACCAGCTGTAAGTTTGTTTTCTCTTACAGCTGGGATGCCGGCCATGGAATCTCAGTTTAACGAGCGTGATCATCCTGGCGCTGTCGAACATGCTGCTGACGTTCCTGCTGTTGCAATCGGAGACTTGCGCGCCAGAAGCGATCCCGCGGGAAGTGGAGATGAACGCCGTCACCGAGTGGAATCTCGGCACTCTCGTCAAGCACGAGCAACAATCAGAATGCATCACGCAGGATTATCAGCCCGCGTCACCTGACGCTAACAGTCTCAAGCTGGACATTAAGCTCGGTAGATGGGACTCCCGGCGGATATTCCGGATGTACGACTCGGTGCTGGTCGGCAGCAGGTTCACGGAGCTTTCGCAGACCTATCGAGTGTGTCTGGCTACCCAGAGCTCTGTGGAAAAATTACACTCACTGGTACAGGTCGCCTTGCACTGGACCGGCCCGATGTCCGTAGCGCTCTATGCCGCCGGTGATGAAGAATTTGAGGTGTTGCAGCGTTATTTGGTGTATTTGAGGAGGTGCTACGAATCTATCAGAGAGAGAGTGATTTTCTCTCTCGCCGTGCCGAAAATGCGAACGCCCAAGAAGCAGCCGCGCGTTATCGAACTGCCGGACCATGTCGATTGTGCCAAACCGGAAGCTACCCTCAACGAGTTCATGAACCGCGTGCCCAGCGAGCAGACCAATTGGCGGATACGGAATGTATATCCGCAGAATCACATGCGGAACCTGGCACGCAAAAACTGCCAGACGGACTACGTGTTTTTAACGGACGTCGACATCGTCCCGAGTTTCAATCTGACGGTCGTGCTCGACGAGTTCCTTAGGAACGACAACTGTGATAAGTGCGCCTATGTAATACCCACGTACGAGTTGGACACGCGCGTGAGGTTTCCTCCAAATAAGACGGAGCTAATTAGGCTCGCCACGAAAGGCTTGGCCAGGCCTTTCCATCAGAAAGTCTTTATACATAATCAGTTTGCCACGAATTTCACGAGGTAAATGACATTTTATATTAATTATTGTAATTAAATGTTATTTAATATTACATTAGCCCTTTATAAATTTCTTGAAATTATGTTCGCTATAATTAATTGGAAACAATTAAAACACTAATCAATTTAGTACCCGTTGATTGAAATTGATTAAATGCTCACAACGTGACAGACTATGAATGCATAGTAATTTTTTTTATGACAAGTTGCATTATTTGTACTTTAGTAATAATTTGTTAATAATAATTTTACCATTATTTAGCGATTGTATTTTTATAATTAACAATTTATACAAAATTACACGGCATATATATGTATATAATTTTGTGTATATAAAATATGTATCGTGAAATATAAAATAGTCTTATGGATGAGACTTAGCATAAATATTTAGTCTTTTTATTTTACAGTTTTTTTATTTTATAGGTGGCTGCAGGACGTGTCACCGAACCATGTGCATCACGAAAATGTGAAGACGGGTAAGGTGTACATTAGTCATGATGTGACGAATTTCGAATTCCTTTACGAGCCGTTTTACGTAGCGAAGGACATCGTTCCGCCCCACGATGAGAGGTTTATGGGATACGGATATACAAGGAATACCCAGGTACACGACATTTTCTAAGATAACGTGTAATTCTTTTTCTCTAGTAGCACGCTCACCATCTACGTGACGAATGCGTTAATAGTGACGTGAATCGAAAATTCAATTTTGTTCCTGAATATAAAGATAACATAAAATAATACGTAAGTTTACATTCGATTCGAATAAGTTGATGAATGCAGTTCTTTCCTTTAATGTATGAAAATACTCGTATTCGGGGAAGATAAGCGCAGTGGATGTATCAAAAAACTTATGGCTTATTTATGAAACGTATTGAATCTATTAGCAGCGATATCGATAGAACAGGTTGAATTAAAAATGATCCTCCGGCAACATTATCGTCAATATTCTTCCCTATGGAAAAGCGGAAATGAATGATAAAGATCATAAATGGCTCAGATACGAATGTATCCATGATAATTGCACGGGTATACATCGCATATGAGCGTGTATTTCATCAAGCTCGACCGGTTTATTCCGCAACGTCGGGGAGATAAAAAGTATTACATCGAAAATTAATATACCTTTCGGGGTATTAGTAGGATTAGCGGCTAAATGGCAATAATGGAACCGGCAGCTACTGGCCATTACTACATTTCTACGCTTCTCTGTAAATAGTCAGCATAAATTACACTAAAAGATGTACATTTTGGGATATTAACGATAAAAGCGGGATACCCTGCGTATATATATTCCCGTTTCATCAACCGAAAGAGAGAAAGAGGGAGAGAGATGTGTTCCGGATTACGACATTTCGCTAACTCGACGACGCGGTAAACCATGCTACGGGAAAATCATCAATGCGGATGTAGTGGCTATAAAGTTACATATGCCAACAAGGGAGTATTAGCGAGATCATGATGCGAGCCAGGAAAAACGGCTAAAAAGGATCTCAACATGCGACGAGTAGCAAACTAGAATGAGCGTATCCCATTGCGCACGTCGCGCGGGACATTAATTGAATTATATATTATCATTGCCACGGCGTTATCGGACGATGGAGGCTCGTTTTGCGGAACGGACATTATTCAATTTAAACTTGATGCATCTCTGGCCGTGTAATCGAAGGTTTGCATATCGGGACGGGTGTCGCGTGAACCGCAAATTGCGTTCGCTAATGTACTTTTCAGGCACGTCATCCTCACGCGAATTACGAAGATTCGCAAATTTCTTAGATCGATAACGCCGAACTTTGAAACTTTATTACGTAATATCTCGTAGCGAATCACGCAGCTTCGATAGCTTGAAATGAGGAAAATTTATTTCAGTCTAAAATTAAAAATGAAAAAACAAAAAAATCATATTCGTATCTATACATGAAAAAAATGGTTTTACTGAGAAATATCAAAAATTTTAATTTAAATATAGATTTAAAAACAGTTTTTTTTGGAATTATCAAAGTTAATTATTTATATAGGACGATCAAGTTGATTGCTAGAATGTCAATAAAACCTGACATTCTAGCAATCAACGTTATTTATCATGCTTGAGTTTCCTATAATATAATTATTTTAATAAAATAAAATTTTCAGACTTATATCTGTCTACATTTCAAGATAATTCAATAAAATCGTTTTTTTTTTTTCATATATGTTCCAATTTCCACTTTCCGAAATATAATCATAAAGTTTTTTCTGTTATTTATTTAAACAACTCAGTTTTTGAGATGTAATGCTTTTGCTTTGTTATTGTTTGTATGTATTTTACGTTTTATAATTATTAGCATTTGGTACTTGACTAGCGAGCCATTAACATTGATATAGAATTCTCAGTGTTTGTGTAAGTTTAATAATTTATATAAGTAACTATCTGAATTTATTATTTATTTATTGAATTTATTACATACAGTAACGCTTGAGTAACCGGACAGTTAATGAACATGCCAATATAACAATGTCTATGGTTCGTCCAATCATATTTATCACATGTAAGTTATATTTTTAATTTAACTATTGTTTTTTTACATAAAATACAATAGTTTATTTAATTTAAATGTTTGTTCAGCAAATCGAGCAAAGTTGTTTACTGGAAAATATATTCATCTGACCATTAATATAAATATGAGAAATTGTAATTATTAAAGCTTGCGAATTATTTATACTGAGGAGGATTCAAAACACGGATCGAAACGTTTATTAATATATTCTTATATATTAATCTAATATATTGGTATATATTCTTTTAAATATTATAAAATAAGAAATTCGTACACCCTGTACACTCTCTCTGACAGATTATAGATTTTATACATACAATTGATTTAAAGAACTCAGTTATTGAATCGATTCTGTGAGAGAAAGAGGTCGCGGTGACTAAAATTACAGCGATCTTTATAATGTTATTTGTGCCGAAAACCACAAAACAAACGCGAAAACCTTCCCGCTTCCAGTCCATATATACGGAGCATTGTATTCCTCTGAACATATAAATGTTCCTTCGTGGCATGCGGATCCCACATTGTTTTGACAAGAAAGTACGACAGTACCGACCGCTTCCGACTCTACGACGGAAATAACGAAATTCCATCGCACGGCAAAAATCCGAGCGCGACGAACGTGCACAGCTGCAAAACGAACACATGAAGTACACGCAACGGCAATAAAACAGGCGTAAAATCTACGTACGTATGATATCGGCCCAACTGCATTCGTGCAAGGAAATTTTATGATCTGGGGACATTCGCCGATTTTTTTTATCTTCTCCAGATGAGATAGTTAATACATTCAGCGACAAGTGCACTGAGAATTCCGTTTGATCGAATCATCTGATGTCTTGTTTGAATATGGGCAATTCAATAATTTAGTCGAAGCTAAAATTTTGTTATTATAATATTTTACTTATTTCTGATAACATAGGTATTATCACTACATAAATAGTAAATAAAGTTAAGAAATTAGTTATATTCACTATCATTACGATTGCGCTTATTCAATAAAAATGTTTATTTTATTTTTTACTTATATGTTGATATTTTACTATATTAATACCTGAAATTGTTAGAAATTATAATTTTTTCGTGTTTGAAATAATTATACATATAAGGTTATTATTACATTATAGCAGTAATAACCATAAAAAGCAAACAAGCTCTTAATCATAATTATTTTACCCTACAATTATAATCACAAATCTAAACACTTTTTTTTCAGTGTACCATATTCGAAATTATTACCACCTTATAACTCTATTGATATTTATTTGACTTATTTTATGAAGGCCACCAGCGATGTACAAAGCATTTACATTTATATAATATACTATAAGACCGTATATATGATAACATAAACTACATTTATATGTTAAACAAAAAGTTTAGTATCAGTTGTCGGTGATCCACGTGACGTAAATGAAAAGTTCAGTACTAGTCACGGTGATCATTATAGAATGCATTAAATCATACTATTTTAATAGCGTAAGTGAAAAGATGTTTCTTAATACAGAAAAATTTAATTATCAAATATATGGTAATATTAAAGTGTATGTATCGCGGTTAGGAGTGTTAGGACGATGCTATCAATCGTGAGATCCTTGTTGTGATAGTGGTGATGGTGGTGGCGGTGATGCGGCCGGCATTACACGCGCTGGCGGATATCGGAAGTACGTACTCGTACATTGGTACTCGCGTCTCTCCTCTGCGGTTCCTGTCGCACAACATCTATTCCCTGTGGAGGAATGAGAATGAGTACCGTCTGTTTACCTTCTCTTTACCATCCCTGTAGTCAGTTACCAAAGTTTCCACTCATTTCCGTTGTATACTCGGAGAAAGGTGTGTTTGGTATTTGTGACTATAATTGCATGATAAAATAATTATAACTAGAAACTCCATTTTTATAATTATTACTGCTATAATGTTAGTAATAATTATTATATTTATAGAGTTTTACAAAAAATATAGCTGACACCGAAAATGACCATAAATTATAGTTAATCCGCGAGACATTTGTCGCTCTAAATATGAAATTTGAGTTATATATATATATATATATATATCAGTATTGCAATAATACTGCAATAGTATTGCAATGTAGTTGCGTATTGTAACATCATGTTTTGAAATGTTGATACACTGAAAGGAAAATGTTTGATATTTGTGATTATAAATGCATGGTAAAATAATTATGATTAGAAGCTCTATTTTTATAAGTATAATTGCTGTTATAATATTAATAATAACAATTATATTAATAGTTCTCTAAAAAAAATATAGTTGACACCGAAAATGACTATAAATTATAGTTAAATTGTGGTAGTTGCAACCATTTTTTTCTCTCAGTATACGCAACGCTCAAGCTCAGTTACCTCGTTCTTTCAGGAACGCAACGTGTGACCGCATTCTTCACACGCTTTAAAAATTCTTGTTCTCTGCTATTCTTTTTCATTTTCATTATAAAAATTTTTTTTACGCGAATAAATCTTTTAACGTTTTTTCATTTAGCTGTGTACATCAGTTTCTGAATATTGTGCTATTTCCAAAATATAATCAATTTGATCAATTCTACTCGACGTAAATTTGCAATTGCAGTTGATGTCTTTTCTGTTACCTCACCGCATATAGACGTGAGTGCCTCGTGAGAATATATATAGCCGCCACCGGGCCGATTTTATTTTGCGTTAATTAATCTTCGGCTGTTTACGTATACAATACGCGAGGACAATGCGGTATGCGCCATAATTACGATGCAATTACGTCGGTTTTCCAACTCGCTTCGATTGCCCGGTAAAATGAGCGAGTTAATTGCCGATCGATTCGTTAATTCTCCATGCCGATCCCCGTGTAGCCTTTGTCCGGCCTCGAGCGGGAGCTTAACGTTCCCCTCCTTCCTCCCCCTCGTACAACCTTCAATTACCCATCGATGTACCGAGTACCGAGCGATTGTCGACGTGCCCAATATAAAGGATTTGGCCTCTGACAATGTATGGCACGTGCTGGTCCCGTTCGCTCGCGACTCTACATTGGCGATCGATTCTGTCATCGTCGATTCGACACGCCATCCAGCGTAGTCGGACCTGGCGGGATTCTTTATTGTCGTGTTTATCGAGTGCGCCGATCGCGCCGGCACGAACCGCCCCGGCTTGATATCTCATCAGACTGGCGTTATCGGATTGATTTCGACACCCGGGGCTGGCGCACCGCGATAAGCGAGATAAGCCTGGCGTGGAAGGCGTCAAAGTGTAGAGGAACGGAAATAAAAATCGGCAAATGAGCATATTTCCCCATGTCTTTTTAAAGCGTATATCTCGAATTGTAATTAGTTTGGATTGTGATTTTTGTAAAATTTAGTAATTTGAGGACTTTGTGCAAATTAAAATTATAAGAGGAGAAATTGATACCGTTACAGCGCAGTTAAAATTTTGAGGAGGAATATAATGCAACGGTTAATTTTACCCAAGTAGAACATAAACTCATCAGGGCATCAAAATGGTGTCGAAATAGTTTCAAAATGATCATTAAAAGTTATTTTTCGATCAGTCGCGATTCAATTTAACGTCAAAATTACGTTATCGTGTTTCTGTTTGGATATGAATAGGTACATCTTTTATTTATAATAAAAAGCTATGTTAAAATCATCATTTTAACTTTTATATGGCGTCCAAATAAAGTCACTTTGTCTTTTTCATGACTTGGTATTATTAGCTTTACGAACTATGAAGTGACACACTCATTCACGATATGAATAAAAAATAGCATCGATGTTATCTAATGTTTCACCTCTCGGCCTATTATTGATTAGTAACTCAAACTAATTTATAATGACATTGACTCGAGGACACCAATGTGAGTGTGTAGACAATCATTTTTATGAGAAAAGCACCAAAAAGTGATGTGAACATACAGCAAGTGACTGCGGTGATTAAGTCTCCCTCCTCCCCTCTCTCTCTCTCTCTCTCTCTCTCTCTCTCTCTCACACATATATCCCCTGGTCGGCTTTCTGCCGCTATTAATGAGGGTACATAGTGCCAAATCGTTATATGTAAGCTTAGAGCTTCTTCTGGGAACGGAGACTCGCCTATTGTATCACATTTACTAGTAAACTGTCTTAATTCTCAAAGTCTATATATTGGATCCATGATACAAGGGTATGTATGCTCTTGCGCATGGTAACGCCAGACAACCAATGAGAATTGCAGCCTGACAACGTCATGACTACGTCATCATTACGCGGCAAATTTAAACGGTTACAAATAAAGTAAATCATAGTAGCGTCAATGCATTAAGGAGTGCCTTCCGAATTACGCACAAAAAATGCATGATGCATCATTTGTCTTTGTTGTTCAATGAAGAATGAAAAAAAGTTAAAATGATACCTCATGCGCTTCACTGCACCAGCAGTCATTGCAGCTAAAATTTTAATTTAAACAATGTTTTTGCAAGAGAACATCCAGAATTATCACAATATTTGCGTATACCATTTATATAGCTATACCATTTAAGCGGCTTCAAAACCATGATGGTGGTAGCCATCATGGCAGTCATATTTTGGAAATGCTCCGAATGTAACCGAGATTGAATTATGATGAATGTGACACAGGCAGGCTGCTGCGCAGAAGCCTCCTAAATTCGTCCACCGGATGAGCATACTCGTGTATTTATACTATGATTGGATTTACAGTTTAACGCCAAATCCGAACCGCGAAAAATCGGTATAGGGGGCGTAGAAGGGATCAAACCCGGATCCACAGATCGCGAGTCAATCTCACTGAGCGACGAGCCACTCGGCGCCCCGGTAATTAAGTCAGAAACGAGATAACTTCCTAGACGCTTCTTCAACGCAGCAGTCATTCCCCGGTGATTGAGCGATTTCGTTGGGACCCGGGACCGTAAATCAAAGACGAACCAACACGAGTAAAATGATTCCCGATTGCCTGAACCGGTTGCGAGTGCGGTGGCTATTTCGATTGTTTACGATTCACACAACGAAAATCATGGGACATGAAGAAATTTAACGCGCGTTGTAGATGTAAAAGTACAAACGAGGAAACAAAGATACAACGAGGAAAACAAATCGAAATTAATTCTTCGCAAAACGCTGGATTTATGGAGAAGACCGAGTGTTATTTCAAACCTGATGCTCTCATGCTGCCTAATTTTTCCTACTGATTAAAATGATCAGCATATTTACAGAGTTATATACACGCGACGTGCGCGGACGAATTATTTCGCATGCGATTCGTTAATGCTTGATCCGGCTTTCGGCATAATTTATGTTAGCTTAATTTGTTCGATCATACCACGCTAATTTTTAATGTAATGCCCTTTCGCGTCAGAAATGATTCGCCGATTTCGTAAATAGATATTTAATACGGGATTAAATGATGCTGAATAAGTAAATTTTATTTTATTTCACATTACGCGTATTTAAATTAATATTTTGCAGCAAAGTGCCGAGCAAATTAACCTGCGAATTCAAATTATTAGTGCATATATCAAGCGCCATACAGCGCGGTGACTGAATTTCATAATGCAAATTCGATAATGGGGGTAACAAAAATCTTATTCGACTTTCGAATATGCGAGCGTGTCTCTGTATTGGTATTATTTCAATGCTTTCATGCGTTTAATTATTTCGACGCATCTCTGGCGCGATCTTTTTCCGCTAATCATTTTATCATAATTAAATCGGGGCGAAAGTGATTTTCAATTAGGCTTTTCGGGTATTCCGCGCAGCACGTCGGTAGTCAACGATCCAATTCGATCCAAAGGGTATCCGTAATTTAGCGGCTAATTCTCTCGTGGAAGATCAATGGCTCGCGGCTCGCAGGCACCGTGTAACAAGCGGCAATTTAAGTGTCTCGCAGGATAATGCAAGTTCTCTCCCTCGTACGAAAGGATCGATCGGCTTAACCGTATCGCGTGAAGCTCGTGCAACCGGAATATTGCCGTATCTAACCGACCAAAAAGAATGTACAGTTTTTATAAACTTTTTTAATATTTTACATATACACTGTTGGACATTAAAGGATCAATGCGCACTGAGAAAAAAATATAGTCAATTTTAATAAATATTTAGTTCAATATATACTGCCAACTAAATATTTATTAAAATTGACTATATTTTTTTTCAGTGTGATAATTCACTTGAGTTAAATAACATTTTATTATTTTTAACTTTTATGTGTGTCAAAATGTAAATCAATCCATTCTGTGGTTGAATTGGTTTACTTTCGAAGTAAACGTTCATATTAATGTATTTAGTAGATAATAAACTAAGAAACAATTAATTAATTATTAATTTTTGTCAATTTATTAATTTATTATGTATAATAATTAATATATCTACTATAAATTAATTAAATAATTTAAATCAAATTCAATGCATTTCTTCAAATAAATTGTTTAACTCTATCATTTTAGTTAAATTAATGACATATTAAATATGAGCAATGGCTATAGAAATAATTAAAAACAACTCGAATTGTGGGTATAATTTGACATTATGAATTTAACATTATACCGTGAAAATATTGTTGATTTTAATTCTCTTTTCAAATAACGTCGAATTTATCTAAAATTAAACTGTCCTTTAATTTCGGACCCCACCTAAGCGTCATCAGAATGAACAAGAACTTTGCGTTCCGCTCTCTTTTGCCTCTCACCGCTTTAATTCTGTGCCAAGCTGCACCGGTGCCCCCTTAATGCTGAGAAGATAAGTGGAGGCGCCGTACGACGACGGGACACGTCGTATTCGCGGGGATTTACGTCGACGTGCGATGGCATAAAACTCAATTATCAGATTTAGCTCGCGGCTTACTGCCGCATAGCCAGCATATTACTCGGCGATGCCATTTGGAAAAATTATACGACCCTGTTTACCGTCGTCCGCCCCTACTTTATGCCGGCATGCGCCGGCACGTCTTCATTTTAATGCGTGTCACTTCTTTGCGCGCTTTGCGTTCGACGAAACACACACGTTTTCTGTTCGGTGAGAGATCCGACGTTATCCGAAAAGTGCCACTCGCGGCTTTACCGTTCTGCGACGGATATTATTCAGCGTTTCGAATCACGACTATGGATGTACCGTCGCAGAAATATGGGATATCCGACTGTCGAGCTGTCGAAGTTGCCATGGCATTATATTGGCGTCATATCTAAATCGAGCGAGACGACTCGATAAAGAGAAATTTGTGGAAGAAGTGTATTATAATTGTAATTAAACGAATATGCAGTAATATTTGTAACGAACAAATCTGAGTCATTTGAGTGTATTTTAGTTTATATTGTGGAATATTTTTGCCTTGTAAATTTTTCTCAGGAATTTATAATATAATTTAACGGAAACAAAGTTTTGTTGAAAGATTTAAAATTTTGCTGTGTATAAATTTAAAAACAATTTTGTTGGAAACTAAAAAATGATACGCAATGTTACAAAACATTTTAATTTATTTTAGCAACCAGTTTAATTTTCAATAAAATTATTTTATTATACAAATTTATATGTAGTAAATCCGGTAAATTTTTAGATCTTTCAGCAAAATCGTTCTTTCCGCGTGCTAATTTAACTAATATGTAACACATATTTGGGGAGATAGCATTATAAAAGATATATAAAAATCTGAAGAATATTTAGATGTTATAAATAATTATTTTAAGAATTTTATATATATACAGGATAAATCATGGAAATCGTGGTACAACCGACAAGAGAGTGGTTCTACATGAAAAAAATAAGTTGAAAACGTAGAATTTTATATGAAGCTTTGTTTCCAGATAACATTTTCAATAATTTATGAAGTAAAAATTCATAATGTGTGTAAATATCCTGTTTTATTGTGTATTCTCCATTATTTGATATAATAAAAACAAGCAGAGCAGTCTACAGCAAAATTTATTAAATTGGAATACGAATCTGCGAATATTTAAAGTTGATTTTTTCAAAAACGAAACCTCATAAAAAAATTATGTTTTTATTTTTTCTGTTCTTTACGTTTTCTTATTTTTGTCATGTAGAATCTTTTTCTCGATTGTACTATAATTTTGCTAACATTTTATACATATACAATTACTCAAACTCATATTGAATGTTCAACATTCAATGTTAAAAAACAAAAACAAAAAAAGAAAAATATTTAATGTTGAAACTCGTATATTTGAAGTATTTTTATGAAGTAATTATATAAGGATTATTTTTATAAAGTAATAATAAGGATTATTCCGCGGCACCGGAACTTACGGACAAACTGGCGACCAAATTAAAGAGAGTCGTTGCGGTTTACGCGAACTAGAGAAATTGGCATGGGTTTCTCGATGAGATTACGTCAACAAAGCTAAACCGTTGGTACGCAATGATTTCGCTGAACCACCCGAAACACGTCGGTACGTAAGGAATTCGCAGCGAGCTATGGGGGTTCTTGAATATCAAAGGGACACTCTGTCTTTGAATTTCGAGCATCGGGATGCCACGAAATCCTTCTGCAAACGGTGAGGATTGAGTCGCACAGCTTGCGCCGGCGCTGATTTTAGTCAATATAACAACACAGTAATTACGTCACGTCTAATTTGCGAGATACATGACGTGGCACAACCCGGTATGCATTCCGTTGCTTAGGTTGTGACACGTAATGTATTGTGTGCGGCGACGTTGCAGGCAAACTAAACCAAACTTAATACTTCAATCATAATGAAGAAACGTTTGTGTTACGCGCAGTATATGCCATCTACGAATGATTAAGTTACGTATTTTCAAAAGCTTCGAATGCAGAGAAACTAATGTTAGCAATAAGATATTCTTATACTTCAATAAATGCGAACGTATGTAATCCTATCATCTTTTCCATTATGACAAATGTGACGGTAATACGTTGAAAAATATGCAATTTTTGGAGTCATGTAATACAAATTCAATATTCTCATTTCTTTTGAGCAATTTAATACGATTCCAGTTTTCGTGACGTCCAAACTATCTGACGTTTCGTTTCGATTAGCAAAAGGTAATAAAATATGTTGGATATTACAACACATTATACGTAACGCTGCATAGAATGTCACCTGGCCGCGCAGCGACTTTTCCAAGCGAAATCGAACAGGAGTTGCCGTGACGATGGAATGAAATAAAGAGCGTGAACTGTCAGCATGGTGTCAGGATCGTAATGGTCCGCAGCGATGATAGTGACACCGTCCATTCGATACCGAAGCGTGAAATTAACCCGGGCGCATTTCCCCCAGGTACCAGGAACGTAAGCTTGTCCTACGCGCGACATGCAATTCCATTTTTCCGAGAGAGCGAGATGTACCGCGTTCACGTTTCCGCTAGTTGTAAAATTTTAACTCACTGCCGTGTGTATAAAACGTATGTACCTCTTTCAGTCCGGACGTGGCAATGCTCCAACGCGAAATAAATAAAACGCCAAATGAAAGCCGCGAGGCACGTTTATTAATCGATACAAGCGACTGTCGCTATAAATTTTTTTTTTTTCAAAATTATGCATTGTATCTGTAGAACTTACGTAAATATCATATAAAATCTATAAGACACACACACACACATATATGTAGAATATATCGCTCCCTTGTTTCAAAAGTGATATGATTTAAAAAAAACATAATTTTCGAATTATTATCATGAATAAGTTAGATAAATGTTATCCTATAAATTATCAAAAGTGAACTAACTCGATTTCACAAAAAATTGTCAAAATCGTCACAAAGGAGTAAAGGAAAATGTTAAAAATGATTTTGATTTATATTAAAGAATAAGAGAGAGTGAGGAAATTGCGAACATGAGTAAATGTGAACGATATATTTTTGCAGTTTATTAAATTTTCATTTCTCTCCAGTGTCTGATATGCTTAATACCATATTATAATACGTTACTATGGAATACACATGTAGTTTAAGATTAATACTACATTATATGTTTTCGATGATTTTCTTGTAGGAAAGAAAATAGAAGAATTGCGAATATCTAAAAGATAAGCTAAATAAAGCCGATGATTATTTGTCAATTATAGAAATCTTCATTCAAAATTTATACTACAATAATTAACATTTATATATTATTAATATAAACTATAATTTTTTAAGCAAATAACAAAATTGATTTACCCACGTGGCAAGAATTTTGTTTTTGTTGAATGTTAATTATTAGTTATTGAGTTAAAGCCAAATAACTGCATTTTTAAAAATAAAGACTTTTATTAATTTTTAAATAATCATAGCTTTATTTAATTTTTACTTTAGGTGTTCGCAATTTTCTCTTATATTTTTCTTAGTGGTATTATTCTATTTGATTAGTCAATAATTTTCTATCAACTAGAAAAATAGTTTTTCTCATTTTCTGGGAAACTTAATTCTTTTAGTTGTGTCATTCTTGAAGTTAAGAAGCGATTTTATTTTTATTTTTTCCGGTCAAATATAAATTTCTTATTTCATCAGAAAAAATAGAAATAAAATTGTTTTCTTACATAGAAAATAATACAACTAAAAAGATCTTATTTTACAATTAATTGCATGTCATCTACATAGATGCAAGACATCATATTTTATTTGTTGTAACTATAAAGTATAATAGCAGTAATATGTTCTCTGTATGCCGTCGCACGTACTTACAACTATGTGGTCCGATTATCTGACGCGCTATGCAGATGCATATATGGAAATGCACACCCGTGATTAACGCAAATACAAACCGCGCCGCATTGGTGACTCACTGCAATATTCTGCGTTATCATTCGAAAGCCGCAAACGGTTACCTTATCTCCCATTAAAGCGACAAGCTGTATATTATCTCTAGCCTTAAAAAAATGATTTCTCTTTTCATTATAATAACACAAAGTTATTATATTATATGCGTGTACTATTCTCTTTCTCATTTTTCTTTTCGTTTCTTGTAGCTATGAAATTTAATAATTTCTTATACATTAACAATAAAGATTATTATTATTATTATTATTATTATTATTCATAAACTATAAATTTCGAATCTTGGTAATCAAAAAGCGGTTAAAAAAAATTATTAAATTCTCTTCTCGTATCTTTTTATTTTCCAACTATTAATTTTGTTCGTGAAAAATATGCATGAATAGTAACGATATTTTGAGAGAAAGAGCTAAACGCTTCTCATGCGCTTGTTAAAAGGGTCATTACGAAACACACAAAGCAGAAGATAGATTTATGTGGATAATATATTCCATGCTTCTTGCATAATACCTTCTTCTTCTGCCTCCCGTGTGCTCTCGGTTTATCCATTTTTTACGCACACACGGCACCGACCGTCACGACCGCCGCCCTTTGAGTCCTTTGAGCCGCGGCAGAAGAGAGAGATCGTGCGTCGAGTTCCGCAAATTGTTCATCCCGCCATTCCCGCCGCGGCCGCAGAAAAGTTGCAACGAGCCGCTTCGCCGCCTCGCTTTCGCATCCTCCCGGGAGCTTTGACGTGTATTATGCGTTATCGCGCGTTTGCGGAATGTTTCCTACTTGGCCGCGATGGCAGTCGTCGATGTTACGCTGGTTACGCCACGGTGGTTCGAAGGGCTCGTGGCGCGGAATTTCCGGAGAGCAAGCACATTTTACGGAAAGCACATCGGGTTTATGTCGCGTTTTCCCCTCGGTTTCGTATTAAGTACATAGCTACGTCGGCCGTACACGCGTCGTGCACTGTACGTCATTAATGCCGCGCGATGCCCGCGGTACATGCATTAACCAATAATTGTCGCGATGACGAAAGTTTCGCGTGGAAACAGAGCGTGCGCCGTGCATTCGCAAGCGATATCAGGGCTCGCATAAGTTCAGCAAACATCATTACGCCCGCGACTCTGTAACGAATGTGAGGCCGCGGGGTTTGTTAATTAAGAAGATACGTCAGCCCGCCCGTGTTGTTTAATGCAATCTGTTCCCCGGAAAACCCTAGACAAACAGTTGGTCGTCCTCTCTCCGCAACTCGGGTACGCGCGAGACGTGCACTTTAGCCGCCTCCGCAAGAATGTGATCTGCGCGCGAAACTGAAAGGAATTTATTATCTGTCCAATTAAGACGGATAATTATGCAGCCGTGTGCGCCACTCTGGCTTTGCGCTAGCTTGTTAGTTGTATAATTCATGCGGGAATGTCATGCATTCGTTTTGAAACCATCGCGGAGATCAGACTTTTATCATTTCTCATTCGAATCGCGTGCTCTTAAAAATACGACGTTGTAATTACGTTTTTATTTGAAACTTTTCCTCCCTCCCCCCCCCCCGTTTTTTACACTTGTATCTCGATGAAATTTCCATCTTTAAACACATCTTATTCCTGTATGTATTACCTTGTATATCTTTTTTGTATAAAAATATTTTTACACATTATTACCTATCATATACGCAAAGAGTAAGGACGGATTTTCTAAAGTATCTAAAAATTTAGCTGTTTCAAAATAATTTTGTATAATAGGATCTGAATTGGTTGTTGCTAAAATGTCAAAATTGTTTTCACCATGCTTGAATTTTCTACACAAATTTTTTGATGATCTAACAAAATTTTCGGATTTGTATTCAGCTAAATTTTTAAATAGTTTAGCAAACTTTTTTCCATATATGTATAAAATAAATCTTACACGGAAAAAATGATTTTGTTGAAAAATGTAAAAATCTAGCTAGTTACAGATCTGAAAAGAATTTTTTATTGAACCATGAAAATAATTATATAAAAAACTTAGACTAACTGAAATGTTGAAACTTTTAGTTACTAGAGTGTTGAAACTTTTTATGGCATTGCTCATCGTGCTTGAGATTTCTACGTAATTATTTTAAATAATTCAACAACATTTTTTTCGGATGTGTATCTAGCTAAAGTAGATGCTATAGCATTCGTTCTTTCCGTATTTAAATCTCGTGGTAAAATTCGTCTATAGGCGGAACGATAATTGTTCATTAATCATTTGAAATGCTTTAGAAAATACAATTTCGATTCTCATTACGCGTAACTTCGTTACATTACATGAGTGCTCCGTCACCCTTCTGTCATGTTCGCGCCGTATCATGTTAGGTGCTTTCACGGCAATTGTGCGGGACCGGACTCGCCCGAGGAAGGAAATCGATGCGGGTTATAAATGAGAGCTCGTCTCGCCGATCGCGGGACGTATATGTTTTGGCAGTGTCAGCACTGTAGTAACGTGACGAATTGTATGTATTCATCGCGACACGTACGCGGAGACAATCCTGGGGTGTCATGGCGTCTGTCGCACGCATGTCGCGCCATCATTACGTATAATTATTCACCAGGCCACGTCTCCAAGATCTAGAACATGGCAGATTAGATTCTGTCTATCAATTTCATCCGACGATGTAATCCACGTGCACTGCTATTCCCGTGGATTACTGCTTTGCCGTATTAATTAACAATATCCCTGCCCCATAATTAATACCATTATTTGTCATCCGCTCAATACGTTTCAATTTTGATCCATCATTTAATTTCTAATGCGATCAAGATCTAACTTAGTGCTAAGTCCACTTTGAATAAACGTGATATATTGAGCTGGTTTAAAAAGTTTTCTCGGTTTTGTCAGGTGATAAACGTCGCTTTAATGTGTGAACATTTTCTTTTTTATTTTAGCAAATGCATTCATAATCTAACAGCTCACATATCAACGTGTCTAGTAAAAAAGTATCAAGATGAGTAGAATTTACTGCTTGTTATAAAAAATTATAACAATGGAAGATTAAAAGACACATTTTTTGTCATATTATGCTGTAAAGGTAAAAACGTTATGTAAATCTCAAAATGATATGTGCAGTGTATGATGAAGATAGTGTGAAGGTCGCATGTGTCAATTTTAGTTTGCAAAGTTCCGTGTTGAGAATTTCTCTGTTGAAGACAAGTTTTGGTATACTCTCTCTGTTAAAAATTTCATGAAATTTAATATACTTTTAAGTTACACAATTTGAATTTAATTTTATGGCATTACATTACATTTAATGTATTTATGACTGAAAAGTTTATTTGTATATATGTACATGAAAAATGTATTTTTCATGAAACTTTATGAAATTTAATGTAAACGTTCATTACGTTTAAGTATAACTACTGTAATTTAGTTTTCAGTTAAATCATTCATTTCTTTTAATTTCATTTATAACCACGAGCTTCATTTACATGTAAAGAAAGCATTTTTATAACAGTAGACTAATTACAGATGATGAAGAAATCAAGGCTTGATCGAAAATAATTTGCACCAAATCATTCAAGATATCGCAGAAAAGCTTAGAATATCTAAATCGAGTGTCGAAAGTCACTTAAAATAAAAAATGAGAAAACTTTTTGGCCAACTTAATATTTTGATCGTTTTATACTCATAATGAATAATGATGCACAATCGGATATATTTTTGTGTACCTCTTTTATTTTATATCTTTATTTATAAAAATCTGTGGAATCGTAACTACTTCACTGAAATATTATAAATATAAAAAGCACGCGAGGAGAATAGCGCATATTTTTGCGGATAAGAATCTCAAATAATCACGATTTTACGATAAATATCGAGTATAATGTTTAGAGTGACGTCTGTCGAAATAAAATAAGGAAGCAAATTGAAGCGAGTTTACGATACTTGTGCCTAGCTTTCGATAGTGAAATGCATCGTTACGCGGAGGCGGAGAAGGGTCACTCGATACGAGATCAATCGCTTCCGATGAGGATGCATCTCGGTTGGATGCACATATATACACAGATGTATTCGCCGTACATTGTTACGTGCGATTATTCACGAAAGCGCATTCAGACCGGAGGAGAGCGGGCGGGCCGGATCTCGTCCGTTAGGTCTGTCTGGCTTGTCCCGGATGGCAAACCGAGGGCGAGATTACGACGCCATCCGCCTTTCTCCTTGCTGTCCTGCTGTTTACGTTGTCGGAAACACAGGGCTTCCCGCGAAGATGTCACTATCCGGACGAATATCAGCGGTATGTTCCGAAAGCCACTTCCGCCGAAAATGGAACGCACGTTCGGAAGTTAGCACGGGGCTCGCGCTCATCCGGAAATCTCGCAATGTCATATACTTTCGGGTGGAAATACGTTTGCCGGTCGCGCCGCTCGTCGGTGTCTGATACGTCGTAAAGATCTATTTGGACAAAATAAGTCTTGACACACACACACAATACTATACCGTAACGTGCCAAAGTTGTGTCACTTTTTAGGCGCATATAGCTAGTATCTGTGACATGACTTTGTAAGTAAATGTTTTTACTAAATATAAACTTCTCAGTTTAACATTGTATTATAAATGATCGCAGTAATTATTTCTCCCCTAAATATAGCTTAATCCTTTGGCACACATATTTTATTTATTTTGTAAGCACTCTGGATCTTTTTTATCTAGTCTAATTTTTGTTCCAGACTTTTAAAAAATCTAGAAAAAAATTCAGGATTACTTTTTAACTTTTCTTCTACATTGCTAAATATATTATTTAACTTAAATATTAGAACCTTTATTTAATAAAATTTGAATAAAGTTTGTGACAAGAAATTTGAGAGCAGAATTTTGCTTGGATTAAAAAAGACTCAATGTGCTTACGAAGGGTTAATTGTTTCAGATTTCCTTTTATTTTCAGAAACTTTAATGAAAGATTTTTCAAACTTAAATGAACAATTTTCCAGAAACTTTAATGAAAAACATTAAATAGTGTGAAATATTAATCGGGAAGTGATGTCTTTTTTGTTTATTTGCGACTGTATTTTTGCGCGTTAAATCGATATTTTGAATAAAAGGAAAGCCATCTCGGTTCTTGACGGGTAATAACGTTCTATTCATCAAACGTACTTTTACCATCGAACGGCCCTTATAAAAGACAATTTCGATATATAACCGAGTATTCTCGCACGTATTCACAGGCAAGGCGCATTGCGACACGTGCTCGTATTAAGATTGTCGTTTGCGCCAACCTAACGTCATTTCCCCAGTCCTGGTGCGGATCGTATTCCACAGGAATGACGGGCATGCATGTCGCTCGTTTCGCACACATGCATGCGCACGCAGATGCAGCAGGTGCACCGTGCACGACGGCTTACGTAGACGTATAGACGCTCGCGTTTATTACGTCGCGAGGCAACGGAATCTCCGCCCGTCGATCGGAGTTTCGAACCAGAAACACCCTCGGCTCTGAAGCTCGAAGCGGGCTCGTAAAGAATCCGAGCGCACTCGTTCCGCCGTTCGTCTCGTCCGTCCGCAGTTACCGCAGATCGACGCAAAATTCCTCCGTGTTACATAGCTGCTCTGGGACACAGCGAGAGAGAGAGAGAGAGGTCTCGCCGTGGAAACTGGATTGGCCCAATGGGATTGGAAACGAATCTCGCCACCGCACATTTCGTAGCTTCATGACCGCGTGACGAATTCTTGCTTCCCAATGTCGCTTTTGGTCGAAAACGTTATATTGAGTAACAGATAAATTAAATCGGCTAATATCTAGAACGTTGAACGTGGTTGAACGACGATCGATTGAACCGCGCGGTTCGGTTTTCGGTATGAGATATATTTCAATTTTCAACATTAATTTTATTTCAGACGGTAAATTTGTCTCGTGTAACACCAGCCGCTCGTTTTTCTTGCAGGTTTACGAGATGTACGTGACGGGTTATCAGTTCAAGGTACTATCACCGGTATTTACGGGCCACTGGGGACTACAGACCAGGAAGACCAGGCCCGCTTGGCGCGAGCGTCAAAACAGTGCCAACAGGAAACAATTCGAGACGTTTAAAAAGGAAGTGTTTGCTCGTTATATGCGAGACCCGCTGAAAATGATGAAGAACGCCAACTGACGAAAGGCTCATCGAGGATCTCATTGACTTGAGACTCCTCCGTTGATTAAGTTCGTCCTTAGGCTTAACATCGAGGAATCCAGAGTAGAATTAGGCCTCTGACTAACCGTCAGTGCTCGCCACGTAATGTAGTTAATAGATTCGAAGTGTTTTTCATGTGATCGAACAAGTCAACGAAGAATTCGCCCGTCTAACATACCTTCTTTATCTTCTACTATTATTTCATTACGTTTTAATGTATCATGTAGATCTGACAATTTTCTCTCTCAATTTTATTTAATTTTCATATAAATTTGATTTATAGAATCACTTTTTCATCCATCGATATCAATTTATATGTTATATAAACAAGTATTTATATACATTAAAGTCAAAAGCACGATAACGCAGAATAGATGGAAATTTTTCACGAAGGATTGTCGATCTTATCCTTCGGAGTGGGAACAATGATGAAATCCGTATTAAGTGCAACGATGAAGTGCCACGATATGCTCGAGAGAACAGATGCCAGATCGGCTAACTGCGATCGGCGGATTTGCGCTACTTATTGAACCTTCCGGTTCAACGATTCCGCTAGGCGGAATCAACCGCGAAAGCTCTTGTTAGTTCCACTCACGATTTCCCAAAGTCATCAGAGACCCGCCATGCGGGATCGCGGAATAAATATCTCGTCGTGAGTTTCGCGGCACGTACTCGCGCACGACGAGCGGGAAAACGAGGGCAGGGGATCTTAAGTGAGCGTACCTCGTTAGCTGTCTGGGGCTTAAGAGGGTGGCGTTTAAATCCAAAATCGATACTCCGCTTGACGCTACTAGCGTAGCGCTTCGAACGTAAAATAAACAAATGGCATAAACTGTCGTCGTGGCGTATGGTCTCGGATTTGTACTGATAGAGGACGCGAAAGTAATTTACAATATATATGATATCTCTCGAGTCGCGGTACTCTTTTATCATTAGGTTCTTCGATTAATATCCAAGTTAATTTCTTTCTCTTATAAAACACATGGCACCAATAAATCTTTTAATTTTATAAAAGTTTTATAATTCAGGAAACTTTACGAATTAAACATTAGGATGGAAAATAGACAATAAAAAATTTCAGAAGGTATATACTTTGGCCGAATTTTAATTTATGATATAACTTATGATTAGATTAGATAATTTTTATATAATTTTTTTGTTAGGTCGACTTTAAATAATTTGTACATAATGCAAGAAATGCAAGGAATTTTTAAATATTATCATAGATAATCAAGTCGAGAATAGTAAATACGAGTGAATGGAAAGTAATAATTTTGCGTCATCGAAACATCGCACCTGACGAGTCAAGAGATCGACGATATTCGCGTAACATCCCGAGGCGTAATGTATTTCATTTAGTAATATAATCAAGCAGCTTCACAGGGGGTGGGGGGATGCACGTTTTTACGCTAATATCGACATTTACTTTACATTATAAACTTACATTAATTATGTTGGATGAGATGTCACGAGATTTGCAGGCACGCATGCGCGAATGGTCCCCGTTTGTTCGTCGCGTTGTATAAGCTCAACAGCGACGATTGCTCAATAAATATCAGCATCGACAACATTTTATCCAATTTAATTTTTTATTCTCTTTCTCTCTTTTAACTGACATGGTACGTCTTCTCAGATTTTTATAAATTCTTTTGTTGTAATAACGGAGTGTTATTGAATAAAATTTAATTTCATTGTTTATGCTTAAAAGAGCTTACAACAAAAAACAATGAAAAATATGTATCTATATATAATTTATATAAATATAGATTATACAAATATATTTATAAGTATACAATTTTTTATATTTATTCTGACTTTCAAAACTATGAAATAAAACTGCTGATGTCAGTTAAAAGTTAAAACATCAACGTTTAGTTTAAGACACAGAGTTATCTTTATATTGTAATGTTTTTACTGATAGATGTATAAAATATAATATATAGATGTGTTGTAAAATAATAAAAATGTAATAAAGAGAATATTGTATGACAATATGGTTGCTTTATTGATCCTTTAGATAAATTCACTGATAAGAATTAGTGCAATATATTATAAGATATATTAGAAGCTTTTAAATTTAAATCATCTAAAAATAATTATAAAATTCCACTTTTATATATTATTGCTTCATAAAATAGTAAAATTTCAATCATCTAATCTAAAATGGTTAATTAAACTATTATAAATATTATAAATGAAGTGAAATACATTTCATGCAGAATTAGGACGTATATACGTTCACACAAGAAATGTATATTTAGGCATTAAGAGTCTGACTGAATATAAGCTTTCTCTTATTTAATTAGATTTATTCTCATCGGTCTAAATTCGTATCCTATTGTTTATAATAAAATTCTCTTTGAAACCTAATGTTCTCTTCTATTGGTTATTGCGATAAGTATTATTATTGAAACCACAGTGGTTGAATTCAGATATGACACCCGTCCTGGAAAGTCGGGAATTCCAGATTCAAACTCTGAGGTAACATTTTTCGCAATAAATTATTTGCACAGTTTATAAATTTTCATTAATATACGACGATTAATATTCTGGTAAGATACTTGTTAGCATAAAAAAATTATTAAATTGTTTGAATAATTTAATAAATGATATTACTATTCTGAATCTGTTAAATGAGTTTTAATTTAAGGTATAATGGTTAAATTAAATAATTTTCACATAATTGTTAAATCGACTTTTAATTTATAAATAACACTAATATAACGGGGATATGAGGAATTTCAGATACTATCATAGTTAAGTCAAGAACAGTAAATATGAATAAATAGTAAATATGAGTGAATTAATTTCTATTTGTATCTAAACTTAATTTAGCTACGATTTTTAAAATGTAAATATTACAAAATGTGAAATCTTGTTCTTCACACATCGGCGTGCAATGTCTCGAAGACAATAGCACCGCTCTCGTATTATGCGGTGTTGTTCCATAAGATAACACTTGACTCCCCCCGTTCATCCCCTAATCCCGAAAGCTACGCGAATAATCCGATTAAGTATGGCGCTATTGTGCTTTGTGAGCTAGAATGCGTCAGTTTTTTTTTCACGGCTATCTGGAACAATCCCGTGAACGTTCGGCAGTTAACTCGAATCGCGGATACAATGGTCGGCAATAAAAAGTATCTATATATAGTGAAACTTCACCGAGTGTGTGAGATGAAAATGCTAACGATCGAGCGGTTTCAGGGCACATTCCAACGCGACTCTATGGCGCCAGGTTGCGGCGCGTAGGTACGTTTTATCGTGTTACCGCGGTTGCATCGCGTGTCATAGGTGTCGGCTTCGAGTACATCGAGACTTTCGAGTATATCGTGAAGAGATATCGAGGACACGTGCGTTGAATATATCGAAAAGTATGAAAATGTGCGGGGATTTCTTCAGGGATAGATTTTTCAACGAATGTAGAAACGTTTCTTCAGTAATAAAAATATCGATAGAAAGGCTATTATTGATTACAACTCTACAAATTTTAATATCGGAGAGGAGAGAGAGAGAGAGAGAGAAAGAGAAGAGATATCTTAGTTAAAATTCACCACGAGTTAAAGTTTTATTTTCCCAAAGAGCTCCTCGTTGCCAATAGCTTCTAACCTGAAAATTAGATTAGCTTTCCAACATTGTTGTAAATAAAAGCTCAACTTCGTCAAACCCGAATAATATTTCTACGATATCATTCAGGCTTTCTAGCATATCTTGCATACATAGAGATCAATGATTCCGTGGCTTGCTTTAAATACATATGATCTCTGCAAGCACGGCGGAGATTATTTATTTAATCTCGATTTGTAATTGTATTTGTTCTTGAGGCTTTTTCTTCACGAAGGAAAGCTTTTTCTTCGCGAAATCTTTCTTCCCGACTTTTTTCTCGTACATGGAAAAACACGACGAGAGTTTTCGTAGTCTACGTCTATGCATTCAGTGACGTAACTTAACGTTTAAGCTCGAGGTATAAACCATTTTCCTGGCGTTCCCCGCGATCGTTTCGGTTTAGTAAAGTTTGTTTACGACTATCGTATCTCGTTATGGAAGATCGGGAAGGATGCGAGAATCCGTAGTCGTAGTCGTCGTCGTTGTCGTCGTTGTCATCGCCGTCGTCGACGATGTCGCTGTTATCGTCGTTATCACTTCTTGTTGGACCAACGTACGGACGCGCTATCCTGGCTGTTGTAAAGGATTACCGCGCGCAAGAGAGCGGAAGTTCTTTAAAGGGAAAAAATGCGGATTTACTTACTTCGCAGTGCGCCGAACGCAAGGAAGAAGAAGATTCTACTACACCACACGCGTTATACTATCAACGTACATATATCCTCGCGTATACCTCGCCACTTGTGAATATCGTTAATCCTGGAACGAATTTCTTGAAAGAGCACGCGTCGCACACCACGGTTTAAGTATAATATATTCCGGCGCAAATGTTAAAGCTCTCGTTGTATATTCAACGCCGTATATACGGGTATATGCTCATTAATAATCATAAGAACGCAGAAGCGCACCTCTAATTGCGTAATGGTGATCATAGTGATTAGAATTTAAAGAGAATATTCAGTTTGTCGGATGAAGAGATGAGATATCACTTCTTATAAATGATAAAAGATAAGGATAATTATGTATCTTCTGAAATTTGTTATATTCGCGTCTTGTTATTTTAGAATAAGAATTTTATTTGCTAATATATATTTTATTAAAATAAGCTTTTCATTATTATTTAAAAGATATATTTGAATACTTGTACACGTATAACTGTTTACATTTGTATCTAGTATTTAAATGTTTCTTTCTTGCTCTCTTCCCATTACATCTTCATGTTGCAATAGCTTGGCTAAGCGATATAATAATAACAGTTTTACTTAAACGACGACTCTTTACACTTTTTGTGCTGCCAATTTGTTTTAAGGATAATTTAACTGACTATGTAATATCTGTTTCTACCAATGTGGATTAATTTAAATTCCCTTTTTTAATTTACTTTTTATCTTTTTCTCATTCTTAGAACTGAAGAAAAATAAAAAGTAAGTTAAAACCAGGATTAAAGTTAATCTATATTAGTAGAAATGGGTTCCGCACATGTTTTATCAGAATAAACGTTTTATTTCATTATTATTCTGAATATTAAAATAGAAACATGTATATCTTTATGCAACTGTTTACACTTGTACTTAACGTTTAAAACATTTTCTTCTTCACTCTGTTTTCGTATTACGACAGTTTAGTTACGCAATGTAATAGTTTTACTTAAGCAACGACGACCTCTTACACTTTTCATACCGCCGACTCGTTTCGAGAATAGCTTAATTTTCTACACGTTGCCAGCTATTTAACTAGTTCTCTGCCAGTTTGCACGAGTCTGAGGGAAAAAGGGGATGTGGGATGATGTGTGCATGAGAGGGATTCGCCGCGGGGTACGAAGGATGCAGACAGAACGGTAGATAGGACGCGCGTATGTATGTGTACCTGTAGATATCACGTAGGTGCTCGTCGTAGGTAGATATTACGCGATACATCCCCCCTGCCTACCCCCTGTACCTGGCTAAATTATTAGATTCACCCTCTCGACTCCTCATCTCTCGTTTTTCTTGTCGTAGTCGACTTGGGTAGTAACTTTTTTCCACTCCTCCACTACAGGGAGCCGCCATTTCTCCCTTATCCTCGTCTAGATTTTTCTATTAGACTCCTCAAAGCGGCTCGAAAAGGTATACGCAAAAAATGTCGCCGCGCGAAAGAAAAAGCTCGAACGTAACGGGAATATTAAAATGGAGTTTTGAAATGGTTCACGTGTCGATCTACTCCTCAGAAGGCGAGTGGTTTTGAGATTAAACCATTTTGCAGGAGTGTGTAGTGAAGTGGTAGAGCGTAAATAGATTTTCCGTCGTATTGGCTATCAGTGTTATGCCTGATTAATTCATCACGAAAACCGTTTACAATTCATTTACTTTACCGAGTAATATTATCTTGGAATATTGTATAATCTTGGAATATTGTACAATATTGATTTCCAAATCATGGCGCTGTTTTAATTCTATAATTAAAAAAGAAATTATTAAACATTTTTATTTATAAGTTTATTATAAATAAAACTCTAAAAAATATGAATGTAGATTTAACCATGTGATGTCTATATAATTCTTGTGTGGGTTGACATAGGCGTAGTCAGGATTCTATTTAGGGGGAGGGGCTCAAATTAAAGTCGAGATTTTTTAATCCGGGAAGAGAGAGGATAGTCAAGTGGCATGAATTATTGAACCTGTTTTATATTATTATTTTTAATTAATTAGTAGTAGGTAAATCGTAAAATCACACATATTTAATTTATTAATTTACTTTATTTCTCTCTTAAAAAATTATGATTCTTTGACTTGGAAAAATTTAAATTTATATTACCAGCTGTCTTGGATTTTCGAAAAATCTTTCTATAATTTTCACCTTCAATTCTTTCTTCTTTTCCAAAATTAATGTCTTATTAATATTTATTAAGCATTTTCTCTTAAAAATCGTGATTCTTTGACCTGGAAACATTTAAATTTATAATACTATAGTTGTCTTGGATTTACAGAAAATCTTTCTATAATTTTTACCTCCAATTCCTTCTTCTTTTTCAAAATTAATTTCTTATGAATATTTATTAAGCATAGTCCGTTTAAGTAGTAATTATTTTTGTTCTTTAAGATTTAAGGGAGGCCACTACCCGCTGCCTTTCCTTGGTTACGTCCATGGGAGTTAATATAAACGTAAATATAAACATGTATTTTAAATCCACTTTGGTACTGGTATAAACACAAGGGTTTTAAATTTACATCAGTTGATGTTAATATTAACACCAACACGGTGAGAATTATATAAACGCCGCACGGTGTTAAATTCACAACTATATTTTTTAGAGTGTAGATTTATCAGTATTAAATACGCTCTACGTGAAACAATAAATTGAGATCGAAGGAAATGACAGATGAATGAAAAGAATCTCTGAGAGAACGTATAGAACACGTCACGCATTCGAAAGAGCGAAACTCGTCTTCGAGCGTTCTAGCGATTCAATTCTATTTCGCCCCGTCAAATGTTTGACGCTTGGTTAAATTCGTTTATCCGCACTGTCGCGAATTTTTCGTTGCCGGTTCCGAGGACAAGTTCCGGGCGCGCAGATTGCGCCTTCCTCGTGACACACTAAGTTCCATCTCGAAGAAGCGGAAATTCTCTTGCTGGTAGATAGAATTCCATCCGTCCAGTTCCGTTCGAGAAGTTCCAAATTCGTTACAGTAGTTTGCGCTGCATTAACGTTATTTGCTGGAAATGTTTAAAGTATATCGAAAGGATATCGGAATGATAAAAATATTGAAAGAATTGTGTTAATTTTGTGCTATCGTACTCGCAGTTTTTAAGCTATTAGACCGGGAAATAGCGGTATAAGGTTAAGCGAGCGGTCGCTAACGGGTAACACCAGTAGCCAGTGTTCCTATCTAACGTCGCCTAATACGGGGACGACTCTAATCCCGTCTGATCTTGAATAATCTGAACTAATCTCGTGCAATCTAACGGCAGCTTTCGGCGCCGGGTATGAGCGTCGGTGTGTGGAATAGGTCCGTTTTCAATTAGAGGGAACATTTTGCTGATGGCGCCTTCCCCGCTGGTCCCCCTGGTTTGGATGTCTGCCGAAACTTCGTGCGGATACGGAAGGAAGGTTTACGGATACGGATGCCGGTGGGAATCTGTCAGTAGGAGCAATCCCTATAGATAATCGCCGGATTATGCAACCGGATTAGGATTTTCTACAATGCACGCGTGCGTGAACTTTCTTACGGACACGTACCTTACCTTGATTAAATTTCAACCACGATCAGCCGGGGGGGGGGGGGGGGGGGATTCTCTTCGCTCTGTCAGAAATAGACATGAATAGTGCAAAGTCGGGTTTCGCGAAAAAGCTGTGTCCATTTGGAAATTGCCGTTCATCAATTGTATCCTTCTCGGGTAGAACCGTCGAGATCGAAATGGAATGTCAAGTTGACGTTTCGACATATACTACGTGCATTGTTTGAGCAACTTTTTGTGTTAGCGACTGTTCCTGATTGCTAACGGTACAATGCGGCTGCACACGCTACTTTTTTTCTCAATTCACGGCGCATTTCAGCAGCATTGCAACATATACACTTTCACGCGAATGCAATCAATCTCGGATTTTTATAAAATATCGCGAATAAAGTAAAATTTAGCGATCTTGTAAAATTCCCCATTTTTCGCGTATTTTCTCTACAAGCGAAATGACAACTTACTCAGAATTGCTACATTTCTACAACAATTATTTCTACGTATTCAATATCACATGTTAAATTTCCACATATTACATTTTTCTAAAAATATTCCTTATTATATCCATTAAAAAATCATTTACCTTAAATAACATTTAAACGCTAAATAAAATGTAAGTAAATTTCCTGTATGAATCTCCACTGTTTTTAGTGCGCAAATAACATATTTATAAGACATTAAAATGTAATTTGTAAATAATATTCACTAAGTTAACTATAACAGTCAATATGCAATTAATTTTGTTGGTAAATTCTAATTGTTTGCAAATTATATTTTAAAGTCTTTTAAATAAATATATTATTTACACACTGACAACCACGAAAATTCGTACGGGCAATTTACTTATATTTGATTGATTTTTGGAGTTACAAAACTATTTTTATTTTAATTTAAAAGAGTTAACAGCTGAAAACTGATGACTCACATAAAATGCACGAACATTTCAACATGGTTGTTAGCGGTAATATCTTCACGACGTCGCTTAAGGATTCCGATAGGCAACGCTTTCGACGTCAGATGATGAAGAATGGTGAAGGCGAAGTCATGGCATAATACGACGCTTCGTTATTCCTCGTCGACGTGATGTCGGTTCCCCGCGTGCTATCATAGCCGCTTCGAGTGACTTCGGCGTGCGTTAAACTTGCACGGCACCGTCGGATCGTCGGAAATTTTGGAGATCTGATGCGGACACCTAACAAAACTTTTTGAAGTCGCATAGTGATAGCAGTCACGAAACTTGGTACTTCGCGTCTCGAGAGAGAAGTTCGGTTGTTCTTCTATACGTGGGACGAAGAGGCGTGCGTGCTATCTCACCGAGTCTTCTTAATCGAAATATATTTTCGCGCTGTTGTCGCTAGCACTTATATATAGTGAAGAATATACTCGACGTTATAGATATACTCTACCTTGTTAGATAACAATCATTTTTAAGAATAAATACTCATGAGTATATTATTACATCCAGATGCAATTACAAATTACGCGTCTGTTCTGACGATGTTAATCTAGGAAAGAAAATGGTTAAGTAATATTCAATTATTATAATTAATATCAATATTATTATATATTACAATAATTCATGTTAATATAATAAATAATGTTAATATTATAGTAAATAAGCTAAATGTATAATAAGGATTATACTAATAATTAATTGATATCATAATTGTATATTACAATGCATGTACACTGATTTAATTTTAACAAATAAAAAGGAACTCTAGGACTTTTTAACTCCAATTTTTCTTTATTTTTAAAAACGATTATTTTTTCCACTTGCTCTTTTTAGATTATTTTTCCAGACGTTTTCCAGAAAGTTTTTAATTCGTGTTCATTTTTAACTGTCCCTCGAAATAGTTATTAACACAGATATTACTATTGTTATTCATTACATGCTATTTAACTCCAAATTTAATTATTTTAAAATTTTGCTACACAAACTTTTAATTTGAGATTATAATATAATTACAATTATATACAAAATAACATTACAATTAGTCATGTTGTAAATAAATTTCGCATCATAAATGTTTTAATAAGTTTTAATAAGTATATGAATTTATAATTCTTATTTTAGTTTTGTAGTCTTCATTTTTAGACTGTTACAATACCTATATCGTACTTTTATTTAGTTTTTTTTACAGACAATGAAATACTTCTCTGCCAGCTTGTGACATGAGTTACTAGTGTCTTTCATAACGAGCATCGCATAATTGTACAATTTGTACATTATAGTGGAGAAGAAAGTGTTTTTATCTTAACAGCTGGGTACAGAAAATAATGAACAAAAAAAAATGTTTTAATCTATCTTCTTAATCCGTTTTCCGACTGTGACTTATTTTCTACGGATAGCACCTGCTCTCTGCAATCGCGCACGTCAGATTCTTCCACAATCTTCTTCACTCTTCCACATTAATTTACCGCATCCACCCCCTTGCGATTCGATTTTGCAACGGTAGGATCGTCTCTTCGTGATTCGTGCAGATCGTAACTTCGCTGTCTTTTTCCTCATTGGATTTCGAGTGTCAAATATTTGCAGAGTCTGACGAGGAGAAAGGATAGAGAAAAGGAACGAATGGCCACGATCCTCCTCTAGATTGCGATGGGGATGCGGGTGATCAAAAGTTTAGGACGGTTGGGGGCGGGGAAGGCGAAGGGAACGGGCGGCGCGGGCGTCGTGGGCGTCGCGACGACGGCAGTCGTCCTGCAGGGCCGGTAGGCGCTTTGGGCGCCTGCAGGACGAGAATCGTTTTGTAATTGATAGGAGTGTTTGTTCGCGTTTGTAAATACCATTCCATTAGTGCCGCCGCGAGTACGAACTGCACGAACTTTGGCGCGCACGCCGAAGTTTCGCGTTTCCCGGAGCCACTCCGGCCGGAAGTACGACTAATCATGCCGCCGCTGTCTGCCTTCCCGCTCCGTAACCCTCGCGAGTACACGGTAACTATACACATAGTTTGACGCATCATGCACTTTTTGCACGAGTACCAAGACCGCACAACGAGGAATGTTTCAAATCACATTTATCATTTTCAAGCTAATTGGATAATTTTCTAATTGATACTTAATGAAAATTAAGTTAAATCCCATTTTCATAAATGTCAATTAGGTTTAAGTAATATTTAACCATTTCTAGAACGAAACGATTGAAAGTAATTAATTAAAATTTAAAATGTTGATTTAATTTTATGTAGCTTAAAATATGAGCCAAAGTTTTAATTTCTTCTCGCTACGATTTTCATATAGAAATCATTATGGAAGATATGGATTGTGTATATTCTATACATGTATAATATACAATATATGTAAATTATATATTGTGTATTATAATGTTCCAATATGTAATTGTATCAGGACTAGATATATTATGGTAATCGGAGTCTAATTAACATGACGTTAAGCATAAGCGCAAGCTGATAATGCCGTTATTCTGCAAATTAATTGAATGGATTATGACATGACTAAAGTACTTTGTACGATTCCAAGATGAAAAGTCGTATTTTTACACTACATATAAAATAAGACTCATTTACGATCTATAGTTCCGTACATAATATTTTTTGATACATATAGAAATGAAATTGTATAATAAGAGATATCAATTAATATATAATGGTACAAATGGTACTTTAAAATAGTATTCAATAAATTAAATTTTTTAAAAAGAAGAAAGATTAAAGTTAAAGTTATAGATTTAAATTCTGGCTGAGGTGATATTTTTCACAATAAGTTCTTTACAGTGTCTTAAGATTTTTAAATTAATTTTATTAACATTATTAAAAACTGATGATCAATATAATTTGTGATGTTATTTTCTGCGTTAGTTTATGATTGTGTTTCAAGACCAATAAATTGTATCGGCACACACTTTATAAGCTGTGCCCCGCTTATATAAAAATGAAAAATGTATTTATAAATTTATGTATGTGTTATTAAACTTTAAGATCGAAAATAAGATTGTTTTCATTATTTGATTTATTTTCTTCTACATGTAACGTAATTTTCACTTATAATTGAAGAAAAAGGCTATTTTTTAACTTAACAGAAAATTGTTGATCAATTAAATAATAATGACAAAAAGAATACAAGCATTTTTAATATGATTAAATATCATTTTCGTTTCACAATCCTTAAAAAATGATTCCTTTTGAGTTGTGACAATTTTGACGATTCTTAATCGAAGTTAAGTTAATTCACTTTTAATGAAGGATAAAGTTTACCTAACACATTCATAGCAAAATTCAAAAATTAATTTTTTTGGAGTTATTTTTGTAGAAATGGAACAATATATATATAGAATTTTTTCAAGTTTTTATATACATTTTTACGCATGAAAGTATAATCGTGATTAAATAACATTCTTTCTCTTCCTCATTAAATATAGATGTTTAGAATTTAGTTAAAGTTATACATATATCAAAGTTATACGTTTAATAAATTAAAACAGCGTATTTGCATATATCATTTATAAATTTTATGGATAAACACCCTCTTCTTCTTTTTAATTTGCAAAAATAATCGTCGATGATATATCATAACATATCAAAAAAAAGTATTTTCACAATAAATTGAAAGATAAATACAACCTAATAAATAAGGGAAGTGCTGCACATAAATACCGATTGCTCATCTGAACAATGTCTCGGGTTAGTCGTTGGTTTTCGTCGAGTAGCAACGAATGCGCAATTTCGTCCGCACAATTTCGGGCTAGCTCAGCCGAGAACGTCATCCCGACACGAATTTTACGACTGATCACTCGCGGAGCCTCCTCTTTTGTCACGTTCTGCGCCGTGGTTTTCCCGAAAGAAAAACGGATCCTCGGATCGAGTTCTTTCGATTGGAACGGATGAAATTCCATTTCCACGGAATTTCGCGTAATTTCTTCGGAGCCACTGCACTGTCGCGTATACGTCTCGAGGAAGACGTTATTCTCCGTTTCAGTCATCTTTTCGAGATAATGCAAGATACGCGGAGTGGTATATTTATCGGATATTATTAATCTTCTAATATCAATATTTTGAGGATTGGGAAATATTTGGAGCGAGTTTGTGGCAAAAATATTTTTGCTTTTTTATATGTACAAATTTTAAAAGTTTATATTAATATTTGTGAAAAATATAGAATATGATTTAAATTTAGTTATCCAAACTTTTGTGCATTAAATTATTTTTAGTTAATCGTTGATAAGTTGGATTACAAGAGTTATTATAGGAAGTCTGTCTCGTTTGCGATGATAAATTATGTATGTAAATGGCGATCAGAAATTAGGCCAGTTCTCTTATCAAGAAGTGTGCGAGCTGGTTGGATGTCTATTCGTGAATCCACGCCGGAAATTCATTCTGGGTCGTATGTCATATAAACTCGCGATACTTGTCTCGGCCGTGAGTAATTAAAATGTAAATTATGCGATGTGAGTAAATATGTTTGCACGAATTGCAGCCAAGTGCAGCCGGCGCCGGAAGGATTATCCTTTTAATGAGACTCGACAATGCGCGTGTTAATGTCACGATGCGTTTTATGGAGGTTGTGTCTGAAAATCACACATCAAAATGTTCTATATATATTATAGAAGAAGAAAGATTCATCTGCCCAATTGATACAAATTATTGTTAAGCTAATTAACGATATTTCATGTTAAATAGGATTTATTTTATACATTTACGGAAAGAATGGTTTCGATAAAGTATCTAAAAATTTAACTAGATACAAATCTAAATATTTATATAATTTCGTTAAACTATTAAAATAATTATGTAGATCAAACTGTTTGATGGAATCTAATTTTGTTTGCAGCATTGATCGTCATGCTGGAGCTTCTTCAAAGATATTTTAATAATCCGACAGAATTATTTTCAGATCTGTATCTAACTAATACTTTTAGATATTTGTGTACGCACGGAAAAGACAGTTTTGCTAAAGTAACTTAAAGTTTAACTATCTACAAATTTGAAAATAATTTTGTAGGACAATTAAAATAATTATGTATAAGGATGCTCAAATTGGTTGTATAATGTCAAAACTTTTTGCAGCATTGTTAATCATGCTTCAGATTGCTATGTAATTATTTAGATAAGTTTAATGAAAGTATTTTCAGATCTGTATCTAGCTAAATTTTTCAAAAAAATTATATTTCTTCCCTGTGTATGTAATATCTAAAACAATTTTTAAAACGATTGTACGATGCACATATAACAAGAATTATTTTATTTTTCGGCGAACTTTTACGGTACGCTTGCAGTTTTGACGGCTATAAAAGGATTCTATGTTACGTCTACGCCATCAAAAGATCCACAATCGTATTCTACTCGTTTCACTCTTTTCGTGGCCTAGAAAAAAATTCTCGACACGTTCATCTCTACGTTCGCGTCCACATCTGTACGCGATATAAATCGCGCAATGGCTTTTTTCATAACCCTCGTACACCCTCGCAGTTCTTTTCCTGTACCTTTCCGCCCTGTCTGCTTTTCATCACCACTCGGTCCGTCTCGTGGCTTTCTCTTGTTCTCACCACTACAGTTAAATAGGCTATTTTCGCGGTTTTCGCCGAGGTGTAATTACCATACTTTAGGCCGGAGTTGGTTGTAGGACGAGTAATCGGGTAAAACGCGCTCGCGACGATATTCGCGACGATGCGGAAATAATTCTACGTTTGGCGCAAGTAAATGCTCTTTCTTTCTCTCGCCTCGTTCCCTCGCTTCGTTCTCTTTTCTCGTACACTCTCTCTTTCTCTTAGACACTATGGGGCTCCGCACAATAAAAGGACCAGGGAACAGAGAATAAGAATTTCAACCTATCAGAAATCATGTATTGTGGAATACACCCTGCGTAGGTTGAAATTCTTATTCTCTGTTCCCTGGTCCTTTTATTGTGCGGAGCCCTTAAACCGCCTCTGTATAGTCGGTATAGTGCCTTCTTCCTGCTCCAAGTTCGGCGTCGAAACCGTCTTTTGTTTTCGCCACCGTCTTCACCTCGGGGCGACAGGAGCTACGGTGCAATGCACCGGCTTGCTCTCGCGCGCACAGCACAATGATAATCCTGTTATATGGTAGCTTGTCAGTGACGGACGTTCCTTTGGCGTAACCGGTACTGCTTCCGGCTCGTCAAAGTGCAAGAACCAGGAAAGGGCTATGTCAATATCAGGATTGTTTGATGTGAACGTTGTCTCTCAGCTACATATGTTGCCGTTAGAGCATTACTACAGTTGGATATTTTATTTACTCAGAAAATTCTGTATTCTTTTTATTAAATTTACCAAAATGCTCGCTGCTTTTTTCTATTATTGTAATATTACATTTAGAAGATAACGAGTGTTCTCTAGCTAGAAATCATAATAAATGATAATTTAAGCACGAGCTTACTTAGGATTTCAATTGGGGAGAGAATGAACAAAAATTTATCTTCGCACAAAGCTTATTAAAATACTGATATTAAAGTCAGTCTTTGAGCATCTTCAGCGAACTTTACGAATAACGCGTAAATTGAACAACGAACGTTTAATTTTTTATCATAAAAAATGATTTTCATAATTTGATTTTCTTTGCTAAAGTAGAATGGATTTTTCACAAAATACTACACTGAGAAAAATTTTGCTCATTTTTGGTTCAATAAATGATCGTTAATCAATGACCGATTTCATGTAGTTAATTTATTGATACAATAACTGAATTCATTTATATAGCTATATATTCATTCTTGTAATGAATTCTAGTAATAGTTTTAATAACTTAAATTATTATGAGAATTCATTGGACCAATTTTCATTAATTGAATGAATATTTTATTGTATTTACGTACAATTTTAGTCCGGGCAAAATTTGAGAAATAACAGAATTAGATTTACATTCGTTTTTTGAACTCTTCTTTTAATCGATATTTAGTTTTATTTTTAGAGAGCGACAAAAATCAGTTACACCGTGGCTAAAATTAATTAACGCTGGCTGAACCGACTCTTCGTCGCTTGAAACCAGCTTCCAAGCTCGAACACGTATCGATTCGCGTTCTCTCTGGCCTGCGCACGTTATTAGAAGTGCACCGCACCGAGACGCAGTTTGCTTAAATTCATTCGGCAGTTACTGATAGAAAATACCGGGGTGAATTTGGTAGTGCGGAGCGGCTTATCAGTGGGAGACCGGCTCAACCGGATGCGAGAGCCGGGTTCGCGGCTGGCTATCCGGTTCCATGAGGTTGAGGGCCAACCGAGCGGTCATCTCCCAGAGGCCTTGTACTCGGAAATAGACTGGGTTATGTATATATAGGTGCCCCGTAACTCTGCCCGGACTACCGGGGTAGCCGAGGGGGTAGTATTGATAATGCACGACCCATGCCCCTTTGCGTTTACGCCGTGGGTGTATGACCCGTTCTGTCCACCTCATTCGGTACTGGTAGTTCTTCTAGTATCTCCCTAGGCTGCGGGTCTGCCGATTTTTGCCCGGCGTTCCTGATCGCGGTTAAAGTGCCGGTACTGCCGATTGCCATTCGTGTTGGAAAATCGATAGTTTAGTTAAAATATTTGTTTACTTCATGGTTCTGTTACGTATGCGATATTTAGTTTATAACGTTAGAATGTGTGTGGTTGACCATTTTGACCGCTAAACTTTTGTACGATACTTTTATAAATTTTTAATTAACGTTAACAAGAGATGGAAAATATACTCCGAGAAGAAAAAGGATTATGCTTTAAAAGAACCGATAAAAAAAGGTCGCTACATAATTACATCTACTAGACTGTTTCTGAAGATATTTCTAGCGTAAATAATGGAATAATTAGTATATATTCTTTTATACGAACTTATACGAGTCTGCATATCCCGCCGGTGTATTATCCATTATATGTTCGTTTCCGTAGCTCCTTCCTTCCTCTCGTTTTATTTATTTTTTTTTTATATAACGGTCGTTCGTCACGACGACACGAGCGGGCCGTATTTCCCCCGAGTGTTTTTCGCAGCCGTAGTAATTGTTTACTACCATCGTACCGACCGTACGATGCTGATCGCGAAGTCAATTTTTCTCCGTGCGTTCAGTGCCAGTGTTCAGCAGCCTTGATGCTTTAGCAACCACAAAAGCCTTGGCTGCAACAATAAAATTTCATATCAAACCTTTATCACCCGCCCGAACGATAAGACGATAGTTTACACTAATCGTACAACAACCGTATTCTTTTTAATTAATAGTGATAATAAGAGTACACAGCAGAATTGTCATCATATTCGCGGAAATAACGAAGGTTGCAATGCTCTTTATGCAATATATTAATAACCAATAATTCATTAAATACATTAATTGTCTCATTAATAATAAATGATATCATATATTTGTAATTGTTGATAAATGATTATATTATTCCCTTTATATTTCAAAAGAGATGACAATTAAAAAATGCAATTTTCGAGTTATTATATTTACCTACCACGATAAAATTTACGTGTTAAATCGATATCGCTGTTGTCCTTTTCCGCGATTTTGATTGGTTCTCTCGCTTTGCTTACTTCTTTCTGCGAAAATAATAATTAGCAAAGGTTAGATTATCGTGATTGAATTGTATATTTTGTGAAATGATAAAAATGACACATTTGATCTTGGTTTGAACTAGAGATTACATGAATAATCAATGTTGAGTACTTGAGAATTAGATTTAGATATTTAATATGAAAGATCATTTTGAAAATTTATACGTATGTGTGAATACGATATTGATGGAATAATACATAAAGATACGTCGATGTGTTGCATTTTATCAGTAAAAGCAATCTCGTTCGGGCTTTACTTTAGGATTCCCTTAAAGAAAAAATTTCTTTGATTTGAACGTCATTTCTTTGATTTAAACATAATTTATTGAAATCGAATAAAAAAACATATTCGATTTAAAGAAATGACGTTCGAATCAAAGAAATGTTTTCTTTAACCGTATAGCAAAGAAAGATTTCTTTAAATCGAAGAAACCTTTCTCCGGGTGCAAGTGTATCTTGCGGGAGTCAATGTTAATGTTTTCCGATAGGTATAACCAGCAGCGTGTGCAACGGCATGCTTGTGTATATCAAAGGCTCGCGTACGCAAGCATCGGAACAATTAAACTGTACGAGCCAATTTAAGACCGTGTTTATTCCGCGTGGTAATTCCCGCCAATCCCACCTCCGCTTGCGGTCGGGGTATGCGGTACAGACGCGGGGGAGTTAATCCCCTGTCCATTTGCGTCGCGCAAGAATCTCACTTACGGCTATCGGCGCGACCCCGGCGTCGTCGCGTGAGGAATTCCGTATTAAAAGTTTACCCGTCCTCTTTACCCCTTCGGGGACGGAACGTTCGTAGGACGGAACGGTTCTCGCTTGCGGGAAAGGGCCGGAATTCCGGTCTGCCGCGCGGCAGAGCCCGGGGTACCAGGAATTCTGTAGTTACCTACGTACGTTAGTCGCCTCCTGTTTCGCTTCCCCGTTCCATCCTCCGTTCCGGTCCTACGTCCCACCAGACCAGACCAGACCAGACCAGACCCGATCCCGATGTCGCCGTAGTGTAAACCGGACCTTCTGACTATCGTCGATGGAAATCGAGACCCTTTGATATCGTACACCGGCCAGGCGTCCACGGGAAATATTTTTGCCCGCTTGACTTTTATTCGCCGCTGTTACGGGAAAAATACCGTCAGCGCAAATGACGACGCCGTTGCATTCTCCGCTCCGAACGACTATTCGCCGCTTTCCCTTTTCCTCCTTTTTATTTCATTCCTTTCATTACCTGTCATTACCGCCGTGGAAATACATGATAATTAAAAAATTCTGTTGCCCCCGAATCACTTTGATGGGGAAGTTGAATCGTTTGGTGGATTCGATATCAATTTATCTCTGTTGCTACACAGAAATCCTTTTCTAAGATACATGTTTTATTAGATGCATCTCCAAATGTAGATGCATTTTATTTCATTTCTATTCCCGGTAGTTTAATATTTGAGTGTCTGATCTACTTAAGTCGCGACTTGAAATCTTTGCTATTATATTTGTCATGAAAACCAGACTGGAAATTTGACGCCTAATTGTATTACGAGATAATTTAAGTTTGGAGCTGTCAGATGAAAAGCACCGCGGCATGAAATTTCCAGAAGCGTCAAATTAGTCGATTTGAAGAGGGTAAATAAGATCAGGAGGTCTCGTGGTAATTCGATTTCATTCAACAAGCGCATTTATACATCGCAATGTTTGCCTGGAATTCTGGTCCGTCCTCGATCGCGTTCTTTTTACAGGCGTTACAAACGAAGGCGTTGTATTCTAGGCATCCGCGTATCGCTTGGAAAGCGCGTGCTTCGCTGTTATTCATCGAAGCGTGGAATGCATACTGCCGGTAGAGGTATCTATCGTAATAATTCCGCGAGCGTACACGCGCAGGCATATGCGTCCGAATACTCGTGTTCGCGTTCATACCGCTATCGCTGTCGAACCGTAAATCACCGCGAAATAACGGGCATGTATGACGGCAACTATTGCATTTCTCGCGACCGGGATGTACGCGACCCTTTTCCTCGACACATTACGACTGTCGTCCCAAGTAAACCGCTCGATGCTCGACAGATATCGCGACACGATGCGATCGGACGTTCGTCCGTGTTTGCCTCTTGTTATTGCGATCGACTCAGTTTACTTAAATCAAATCGGTTTCTACGACGTGTTTACGTTCTTCCGGTGTATCTATGTCGATCAAATTCTACCGTACGTTTTACTCAATGTGGGAGGAGGAGATAGAATATTGTCGCACCTTCGGGCCGAAAGAAGTTGCGATTGTGGAAGTTGATTTTTCGAAAGAATTGTAATCGAAAAAAGAAGAACGATACACGGAGAGAATTATTTTTTTTATTTACCCTGAAAATATGGTAGTTGTGGTACAATACAATATTTTAAAGATTTTTACCATGCATTTCAGTAAAATTAATCAAACTTATTTTATATTTTATTATTAGTTTTATCAATAAATGAGAGAAATTTACATAAAATTCTTCAAAGGACAACTATAGTTGTCCCAGAACTACCATATTTTCAGAGTAAATTCTAAGAAAAAATTCTCTCCGTGTATCGTTAAACCGCAATGTATATAATAAATATTTATTTTTTTTTTTATGTCGGGGGAAATGTATTTTCGGTCAAACCTATCTGTCGATCTTATAAAAAAAATATAATGTGCCATTTGTGTATATTTTTTTTTGTACGGAGGAAATAGCAGGAAAAATAATACACATAACAGGAGTGCCGATCGTACTTGATTTAAAATAAAATATTAACCATCCTCCCTCCCCCCCTCTGCCGATGAGTCTGGCATTCTTGACGAAAATTCCGTCTGCTTTATTTATGTATATTCTCGTCGAATTCCCCGCGCTTCTGCAACCGGCAGCAAACCACTCTCGTCTCGGGAATTGTACGTACGACGAGCAAGATGGTAGAAAATTTTCCGAGCTCAAGACGAGAACGAAGCACAACTGCCTGAAGTCATTATCCATTGCATATGTTGGATGGAGTTAAACGTCGTATGTATATACATGCCTTCTTTTGCTATTTATATATATATACACACACATATATATATATATATTATATACCTACATATTATGCAGGTCCCGCATAGAATATATATACGCAAATCTGATGCGGTTCTCGATCATTCGTTACATTCGTGAGCTATTGAGTGCGACGCAATCATTCCACTTTTTTCCGTTCTCTCGTCGATCATACATGGGGTGTAAAAAATTGTGTTCGATTGGATGCATGTCTAATCAACGTTCGAATATATTGGTTCGCGTGTTTACATCGGGGACAAGCGGAACGTTAATAAACATTTGTCGTTTGTAACTATGTTGACAACGCGAATGTGTTTTTGTCTCTTTGTACCAGATGGAAAATCGTGCCTGGATTGAGTTGCAAGATTGAGATTTTGGGATTTTTTTTTAATTTTTATTTCTGAGAGAGAATTCGGGATCAACCTGTTAATATAAAATGTTTAGAGACCCTCTCTCTTCGTATCCCTCATTTTGCGCGCCATGCGAATTTAACATAATTGCACGCGAATTTTTGTTCTCGTTGGAGATAAACAGCATTTTGTCGTTTTATTCATGCGTGTTCTTATCGAATTTTCCTCGCATTTTCGTTCTCTCCCTCTCTCTTTCGCTTTCTTTTTCTCTTTCTCTCTCTCTCTCTCATTTTTATCATACCGGGGATTGTACCGCGCGAATAATAAAGCTAGCGGAAAATGTTGGCGGAGGGTAGCGAGGGATTGCTGCCGGAAGGTCCCTATGTAACACGGGTACGTATACGTTACGGCGTTTTAGCCCGTCATTGTTTTCCCGGAAACTTTTTCGCCCGTTGATGCGGGCCGTAAACTTACCATTTTCCCTCCATGTAAACTTCTTCGCGTACAGGTGACACACTTCCCGATCCTCCCATTTTTCGATGTTCCATAAAGCGGCCAATAAAACAACTTTCGCGTTCTTCCCCTACGTGTTCGTCGTGTTTTACGGCTGGAATAGATATTGAATTCTTCTTAACAGTCTTCGACACACTGTACGTTTGCCAAAGACTCGGAAATTTGTTATCAATGATTCTTAACTTTTTGAAATGCATCTGCAATGCAAGACATTACTTAAAGACTGTCTTGAAATAAGAATCGACTATGAATACCGGCCATAGTACAAGGACATTGTTAACCATAGAGTGATATCAACAGAATGTAATTCACAAAAAAACTCGGAAATTTGTTATCAATGATTCTTGACTTTTTGAAATGCATCTGAAGAAGATCCTTCCTTAGCAGTACGTGCTATTAAGTCTTTTGTACACATGGGAACGTTTCTCGCACGACATTTTGTTTTTTGATTGGTGGAATATTTTAAAAGTATTAATAATAGAGGAAGGGATTATAGAGTACATTTTATTGAAATAGCTCAAATACTCATGTTACATAATTATATTTTTAATAGTACAAGTTTGTTAACCATAGAGTGATACCAATAGAACGTAATTCACAAAAAAACTGAAAAAGAAAAAGAAGTTGCGGAATAGGAGGATGGAATGTTACCAATTAGTATGTACACAAGGTCTGTTTTCTGTAACTGAACTTTTAGAACTTAAAATGAAATAGATATATGTTTGGTATTTGGCGAAAGCGAAAAAGATAGTTCTAGTGCAGAAATAAAAAAACAGACCTGTAGTATAACTTTACACGTCGGATACATGCACACATTTCGCTATCAAATGTAGTTCAATTATATCATCTCTTATATCACCTTTAATATCTCCGCTATTATATAGCGAATCTTAATGATTACTTATGGAATTATTTATTCAGTAGCTCGCCGTTACATCATGACGCTAACATATCAATACTCACTAGCCAACACTATTATAACGTATTTTTACTTTCAAGTATTTTGAAACGTTTCTGAGGTACATTTCAGCATTTAATTACACCTACTTCCTCATTTTTCTTAAACTTGAACATATTATCACATGAATATATGTATTTTTGAGTGTGTTATTTGTTATTTAACATTTTATTTGACTGTATATATTTTGAGTTACGCAAATTTAAACAATAGCATGGTATTTTGCTAATGTGGCTAGATGTGTTGATCGCGACTTCTTTTTCGAGGTTTTCATATAAAATAATTATTTGATAATCGATTGTAGCTCTACTATTAATCTATAGTTTACATTACGTGTACTATTTTTAGTATTAAGATTTTAGTACGGAGCAGTTTATATGTAGAAGTTATGTGAATGTATACATATATACATTCATTTGCATACATTTTAAAATGTTTTACTTTTTTGTTAATTTTGTAACCAAATACTGTTTTCTAAACAAAAGTAATGTTTTAAAACTATTTTTATGAAAGGCCACATTTTTTTCTTCGAGTCATTATACAATGTCGCCACATTTTTATTAATAGTACCCTAAGCCTAAGTAATAAATGTTTCGTAACTTTGAGTTTAGAACTGATTCAACAACATTTTAACGAATGTAATTGTCAAGTTTTAAACTTAAATATTGATTATTAACAAAGTTATTGTAAAATGTAACTGGGGTGCTACAATACCACTTTTTTCTCTATATATATGTATATTGTAATTTTCTCATTCATTGTAGTCTTCCATTCGTTTACAGTTATAGCGAAATATTTAATTTTATACGTGTATATTATATTTCTTGCGTAAATATACCGCTACAAACTCTTACATATATATTTCTGGTGTAAATACTGTTACAAATTCTTAAATGGTAAATATTACCATTGTAACAATCTGCTTGCGCAAAGGATTGCGCATTGCGACAGATATTTATCATCGCGGTGAACTTTGAAATATGTCTCGCGTGTGTCGATCCCTCAAGCTCGTTGTCATCGCGACTCCGCTTTTATTTAAACGACCCTTCAAAAAACGACAGCGATGTGGTTGGTTGGCGATCGTTGTTGGCAAGAAGCGCGTCCCGTGTACCCGAGCTAATGGAACTCTTTTATCGGAGGCTCGACTTTGCAGGACGGTCGATACTTTATATTCGCACGGACGAATCGCGGACGTCATATTTCCGAGGTAGCGTCAGGAAAAGAGGGACAGAACGAAATGGAATCCCAGTCTATGGACTCGTCACGCGCGACAGGAGCTACGAAACGACCGGGATTTCGCGAGAGTAGAGGGGTCGGATGAGAAGGATCGGAATCCCGGGTAGGGGCAGCGAGAGACACGCAAAGGTCTGTTGGGATTATTTGCACGTCGCTGGAATGGAGATGGCCCCGCTTGGTCGGAACTTGCGCGAATGCATGCCGTATAGTGCACTGATCGCGCGCAGTCGATTTGCAGGCGGACAGGGGACTATGAATTTTTCCGACGAGCACGCGATTCAGCCGCCTTTGCACCTGTTTTTTATGAGAGACGACAATACAGGAATTTAATAAAACTAGAAATAAAGGAATTTATATGTTTCTTTGTAATTTCACGTCAATTTTTTTTCCTAAAAAATATATAGGTGTGATTTTAACACTATGCACGCGGTGTTTATATAATTCTCACCGTGGTGTTGATATAAATTATAGATTTAATAAGTGTGAATTTAATATCATAGTTATTATGCGTATGTTGAATTCTCACTGTTGGTGTTAAATTATTCGGACCATGTTAAATTCGCGTCAATATTTTTAAAAATATTATACGTGAAATAACGAAAAAGTTGATTTTTATCTGAAATTAGAAAGGAAAATATATATTTCTTTATTTTTTATGTATCGCCAACACAGTGAAAATGATATTTAACACCCATAGTTAAATCCACGCCCATATTTTTTAAAGTGTAATGTTCTTTCGGAGAAAAGGATGAGTTTTGTACAAGAGGTAGAATAACAGTTTTTTTTTAATCTTTCAAGCAAAGAATTATTATTTTTCGGACAAAAGCTGTACTACCTACCAGGATACATATATTTCTCTTTTGTTGCTTTTGTCCGAAAAGTGGCAATTTCCAACTTGAGTTACACACGAATGATATTATTCCCTTTCTCCCTTCCATATGAAAAAAATAGTAGGGAATAGTATTTTTTTCACCTGGAATGTATTTTTGTGCGTTTTTTTTTCCGTTTCTTGAAATCTTGAGCGATTGCTCGTCCCTAACATCGATCGAGTCTGCCGCGTGTCAAAAGACCCGACGACGACGTATTTTGTCGGACAAACGACACGATTAGGGCGGTGATCGATCGATGTTTAAAACGTTCGGAGTGATGGAGGATGTATTTTCGTAAAACGCTTGATGTCGTGCGTATGTTCTCCGAGATCGATATACGCGGCGCAACGTTGCGCAACGCTATCGAGGAAAAATGAGGAATGGAACTTTTAAGGGGTACGCGCGTCAGCCAGCCAGCCAGCCAGCCAGCCAGCCTTCCGCTCGTATCACAAATCGATGTCGTCCGCATTAAGCGTAAGGTCAACGGATAGAAAATACGCGTCCCGCGATTTTCATAAAGCGTCAGAATTCGACTTTTCCTCGACGGATTCGCCGAGTATGTCGTTCGAGGAAATGCTCGCACACCGGGCACACACATGCCCCTCGCAGTTTTAATACCGTGCTTATGATTTATGTATCGGGATACATATTGCATCGAATCCTCTCTCGCATTAATGTTGACACTGGGAACGAAGCGTTTTCTCGTACTCTGCAGGGGAGAGATTTTTATGTCCCGTGCAAAGGTTCGTTCGGATCTAACGATTTTCGACATATGTTACAATATATTTGGTGTTTCAAACATGCCGTATTTTATTTTATATATATGGATATTACTTAAGTAACATGAGAACTGTATAAAAAACTTCTAGAGTACTGTAGAGAATAAAAAGGAGAATCAGAAATATTCATAGATCAGTTGATAATCTATCGTGTTGAACTATTGTGATCACGTCCCTGAAAATGTTTGCGCGCGTTACGATTTCGGAGCAGTTTGCCATGTGCAACGTTAAGCCATGTAAGAGTAAATCTCTAAAGAGTCCATGAGACAATAAGAGACTTCCAAGTTTGCGAAACGAATTCGAGTTAAAAGTTAAATAGTTTTTCATATTTTCCGTGAACAAATAATATATTCCATGAATACCTAAACATTATTCAAATTTATAAAAAGTCGATTCTCGATCGATTATTATCGCTTAGATTGTAAGACGAAATTTGTAGGTGACTGAACTTTGTTCAGTCTTCATGTAATCTTTAATCGCATAATAAATTATTTTGTCTAACAACAAAATTTTTTTTAACGTTGAAACAAGAAGAGTTAATTTTTATAGTCTTTTGGATGCTGAATATCCAAAATCTGTTTCCCAAATTACTCTATTATATCACAATTTTGAAAAATTTACAATTAAAGTTGCACAAAAAAGCTATTTTTTGCAACTATTTGTCATTTTACAGCCACAGTAATGAAACGTGGTGGATAATTTTACTTAATCAAAATTAAGTATGTTTTATCCCTCAAAAGGATTTTTTAGTGTCAGCTATGGTCAGGGCCACCGCTGGCGGATAACGCGCTTTTGTACAAAAAGGATTTTACTGTCCCTTTTAACATTTTTATTTTACAAATCTTTTAAGTAAGATATTTTTTTTAAATATCTTTAGAGAGAGAGAGAGCGAAATATAATTCTGTAGCAAAAAATAATTACATCGTTATCATGCGATATGCGATTTTTTATATTGAATAATAAAGAATTTTACTTATTAAGGAGGTTGTAAGGGCATAAAACGCATATATTAATATTTACGCTTTAAACAAACTACGTACATGTGAAAGTTGTGTTTATAACATTCTGTTTTTATTGAGCAACACATTCTTATAGATTATTTATTTTATTTGATATTAATGTTATTGTTATAACATACATTTTAAAAATAATAACAAAAATCTAAATCTTTTTATATAAATATTTTAAGTATTAAAAATGACCAGTAATTCACCAATTACTTTATAACAAATAAATATTTTGTTTATTTACTTAACAATTAATATCTGCATCTCAGTGTAACTTTACGTAAATATTATTGAATTCATAAAGTATTTATATAAAAAAATTGAGATTTTTATCATTATTTTACAATACACTTTCGTATATTTCTATTAGAGTACAAAAATTTAAAAAATATTACTTTTTATTAAAATAACCTTTGATACAGATGGTCAACTATCTCTAATTTTTTTGTATTATTTTTAAATGCAATTTAGAATAATCTGTAATTTTTTCAAGTAATTCTTAACATATTGCATTTGTCTTACAACCTCTTTAAGTAAAAGTTTTAATAAGAAGATGTTTATACATATATTTAACCGCATAAAGGTGTATATATGGGTTTTTATGGTTTATTAATATTTTTTAAACGTGACGATCGCGTCTGTGGCTCGTATCAGGTGATAGTGTTGAATTACAATCATAATTCGAGGTGAACGAAACGAAAGGCCTACTCGTCAATATCCTGATGAGGGGGTGGAGTAGAGTTTATCGTGGAGGAGGTTACAAAAGCTACTCAACGGAAGAGCTTTAAAAATGAGGGGTTCCACGCCGGAATACAAGAGGAAATTTCAGGGAAGCCGAAGCGGTCATAATCTTGATTGATGCAAGCATTCGTCACTCGTTAAATTCCTCCCCCTTGCACGAACCTGACGAATATCCCGACGGAATAGAGTTGCAAATTAGGACTCTGTTACATCGTTCGTTCTCTTTCTTTTAAAAGCATCTTCGTTGGCATCCGGTGAAAAGAGGGGAGAGTTGGAACTCGGTTCTCGAGACCGCTTGATAATGCTTCTAAATTTTCATTACCGCGCGATGGAAGGCGGTCTGGAATACCGGTGTGTAAACGAGTTAAAGTAAGAGAAACGGTCATACGGGGGAGAAGTAGAACATAGTCGCACGTAGACACAGTCGCCATTGTGCCTGGTAATTTGCTACGTCTCCGTCTTTATACTAGCGAAGAGTCCTAACAAATGCGTCACCTTAAGCACTGCTAAGGCTACTCGTGACTATGATCTATAGCTCGCGACGTGGGCGTTCGGTACCGGCGGTTTGTGTTCCGCGACGTCGCCTAAGTTTATCGAGCGCGAAACATTTCTAATAAATGTTTTAATATCACACAGCGTAGAAACGGAGAAATTCTCTCGAAAGCTCACGCTCGCGGAATTACTTGCGAAGAGAAGGACGTATTTTAACAAAGACTTTCGAGAATTGTCTCTAAAGACGCGACCATTCTTATTACTTCGTGTACGGTAATTCATCGCATTTAGCGTCGTCAGATGCTGCCTCGCAACTCGAACAAGGCGCACTCGAAGGGAAAGGAAATCAAAGCCGTCTCTACACAATACACTCTCTTACGAAGCGTAAATCCGGTTTATTCTGCGGTAAGGAGGATACAATGCGGGCGAGTGCGCCGAATCCATTCCGCGCACATTCGGTAGACAAACAATAATTACAGAGACCTCGGTCCCTCGGATGGCGCTCAGGAAAATACTGATGCAATCTCGAGTGCCAGCGCCAAGCCAGCCTTAACCTGGTGGAAGAGCCGCGCTTTTATTTCCCCGGGAAACGGAAAACGATGTTAAGTCGGGACGGCCATCGCCGTGTATGCACCTCGTCTGCCACCCTTCTCGTACCCTTCAGGTACTATCCTTTCCCCGCGCGTTTTCTGCTTCTTTTATATTCTTTTATATTAGTTCCTAACGTACTGAAAAGAGAACGGCGAGCATAGCTGCGACACCGAATATACGTTTCACAGTCGTCGGGATAACTATCTTCGCCATAGCGACGCCTGATATCGCCGAGAATCTCGCGAAATTGTCGCAATAAGCGTGCCTCGCGTCGCGACGCTGTGTTATGGCACTGGCGGGCACGTGTTTCTTTCTTATACTACTAAATTCTTTCCTTCTCAGGCTACTAAGCGGAGAATGACGGAAATCGAAGCGATCCTTAGCCTTGCGTCTTCTTTAGAAATACAATACACGAAAAGAACGATTTTGCTGAAATATTTAAAAATTCAGGTAGATTTTGTTGGATTATCAAAATAATTATGTACGAAACTTAAGCATAATGAGTAATGCTGCAAAAAGTTTTGACAGTCTAGCGACTAGTTTGATTGATCTACATAATCATTTTAATCGAGAAGATATAATCACTTAATGTAATCGTGAGACAAAGTTGCCGAAATCATTATAAAATTAATATGAAATTCCGGTGTATAATCCAATACACATGCAATTACGAGAAATTATTGTGTAATATTAATCACTTAATGTAATCGTGAGACAAAGTTGCCGAAATCATCATAAAACTAATATGAAATTCCGGTGTATAATCCAATACACATGCAATTACGAGAAATTATTGTGTAATATTAGATAAAATCGTTAATTTTATCAAATGACTTCATAATATGAGTTGAACTTAAGTCACTATTCCAGCTTTCTTTTATGGTCACTTTATTTATGATGTAAAATTGATTTTTATTTTTTATGATCGAATATAAAAACAAAATAGAAGTAAATTAAATTGATAAAACAAACGTTCTTAATACTTTCTACTTCTATAACAAACGCATTTTTCCTTATTTTGGACTTATACCATTTATCTTCTAAGAGGCTCATGCATAGCAAAGAAAATTATTTGTCATTAGATAAAGTTGTATGAAATAAATGAAATCATGTAATCTGTGAGAGAGACAATATTTCAGCTAGTGATTACCCCCTCGATTTTAATACAGTCCAACAAAATTATTTTCAGATCTGTATCTAGTTAAATTTTTAGATACGAAACCGTTTTTTCTATGTGCGTAATTAAATTTGTTAAATGATAAATTTTTTAATTTTGCAGTGTATTTTTTAAAAATAATAGATAAATGATTACCCCCTCGATTTTAATACAGTCCAACAAAATTATTTTCAGATGTGTATCTAGTTAAATTTTTAGATACGAAACCGTTTTTTCTATGTGCGCAATTAAATTTGTTAAATGATAAATTTTTTAATTTTGCAGTGTATTTTTTAAAAATAATAGATAATTTTTTTCGTTGTTGGAGAGAAAAAAGAGACACGTCGTTGATTATCAGCGTTCCGCGAATTAACAAAATTGAATGGATGACTGCGAAGAAAATTTCGGTCCTCCGCTGGTCGTTTTTTCTCTCTTTTTCGCTAATCACCTTCCTTTATGCGCGAGATAACAAGCCACCAACGATTATAGCTGCGATCGTCCTCGTTCGCGAGACATTCGAAGAGCCAAGTTCTTCCGTTTAGGGGAGTCGAGTTTTGTTAAAACGACAACGGCGAAACACCGTCGAATAAAAAGTCGATACGCGCTTTTGCGGAATCGAGGTGTGCCCGACGCGGCTGGTGATCGGAGCTTCTTGGTTCGCAGACGCCGAACTACGCGTGTAAGGAGACATTCCCCGGTTTCATCGACACACCGAGAAACTTCCGGCTGCTTATTTTCGCGCAGCGGAGAGAATTTCTTTCTCCGGTTTTGCTGTTGTCACGGTTTGTTGTCTATTGTCGACTATCGAGCAGAACAGACAACTACTTTCGTTGCGCATGGACGCCCCGTTTCCTCTCGGGAGGCAAGAATTGTTCTGGAAAACGACCTCCGTTTATTCCTATCTTTGTATTATTCGATCCTTTTGTTTTATGATTAGCGAAACGTCGTAGAATGCGTGGATTTCGCATGATGGACGCGTTATTATCAGATATGTTAATTTTGTAAAAAAAAAACAACGAACAATTTGTTCGTTTCGTTCTCGCGAAAATTTTTATTTTAACGCACGATTACGTTTGCACAGGGCGCTCAATTTGTCGACGTGGGCGAATCTAAAGCGCATATTTGAGCGTAATTTTAGATATCGCGTTTAAACCTAAAGTGGACTCTAAATTCCGCACTCGCGAAATTGATATCGGCCATGTTCGCGTATGCAAAGTTGCGTTTATGCCGTACGAACGCGATGAGCGAATGGGTTCGTTGTAATGTGAACGATGACGATCGAGAGCTAACAGATGTATTCGCACGTGTTCGCTGCTATTTCCCCGCAGAACGATAAACCGTCAAATCATTGAAAGAGGTTCGTGGTTTAATAGAATATGTATATGTGTGCGTGCGTGTCTGTGTGTGTATGTACGTGCAAACACGCTTTAAATTCTACGCCCTGAAATTTTGAATTTCAGACGCAATTAAATTGAACAATAGCTTAAAATTAGGAGATAACAAGTGACGAGAAAAATATATTTAAAATATATTCCTTTGTCCTTTCAGAAAATTAAACTTTAATCGCAATTTCTGATAATTATTCTTTAATAATAATTAATAAATAATTATTTATTACATAGTTAATTTATTATATTGTTGCGTCTCTCCGGCGCATCTATAAAACTTTTTTTTATGTTCTGTCTCTGCTTTTTCTTGCGCCGTCCGCTTATAACTTTTTAATACTTTCAGTTCTATTAATTCTCTGATAAGCGCTTTGGCGTCGTTACGGAGCACTCAATATACCAAGAACACTTACGCCTCGACCCGTCGAGCCACCCGTCCAGTCTTAGTAGACAAACAGACCCCGTTGCTTTAGCGCCAACTTCTCTGCATTAAATCTATTGTACCATGTAAATCTTGGATAAGGAAGGGAAAAATAATAATGAAAAAAGCATTATTAATACAAATTCCACAATTTTTCTTCTCTCTCCCTCTCTCTCTCTCTCATTGTTATTTTGTGTTCTCTTTATCTTCTCAAAATTTTTGCAAATTTGCAACACCGTTTTCAAACTTACCGTTATTGTCTCTCTTGTCATTGAATTTATCGGATTAATAATGTAAAATTATATTACGAAATATATTCAAGGTTCTTAGAGGGCTCGCCCTGAAATCATAATAAAGGCTCTATCTATCTATCTATCTATCCCTCTCTTCGTATCCCTTTACCTGGTCCTTATAAAGATACGAAATAATGAATCATTGTGCTAAGCATTTCCAAAATTTACGTTCATTTCATCGAATATAATAGCTTGGTCAGAATAAAATCGAGTCCATTGTTCAATTCTAAATAGTTAATTTAATTATTATGTTTAAATTCAATTATAATCAATACTATCATGATATGTACAAAGGCGGTCTTTTGGTTTTCTGATCGTATCTGTCCTACACACACACACACACACAAAGTAAATTTGCTTTTCTTCCTAAAAATATCACGATCCCATTCCCTGTGTTTGACCCACGCAAATCCCCGGACGTAATAATACAATTATTTGTTACAGAAATAATTAATAAATAATTATTTATATAGTTATTTGATTAATAGCGATTTCTATCAATTTTATTGGCACAGTTGGCGTATAAATAACTTTACGATAGTTCTGAAAACGTGACTGTTATCTTGAGTATGGATATCAAAGAATAAATTTCTGAGAAATGTCGTTTCTTAGCGTTTATTCATAGTACTAGCCGTTGCGGTACCGCTCGCAATAATCGTCATACGATTATGATGTAATAACGCTCCGTGCTATTACTTTAATACGGTATCGCTTCACAGAGTTTTGCCACCTCGCACGTAATGTCGTGATATTGAACGGCAACTTCCCGACTGCTGGTTTTCTCAGGTGCTGCTAGCCACTCGAAAATGCATTTCTACTTGAATTCTTAACGATATTAGAAATCGACGTTTCTGCGAAACGACAGTACCGGTTTTCATACATGTATAAAAAGATTTCTGTGGACTTTGCAGTGTAAATTGCCAAAGAGATTTTTCTTTTAACAAATGGAGATTGAAAATGAAGATCTGAAGGGACGTTCGGCGAATTCAAGTCAAAATGCAACAGAGTGAAAAAAAATGGAATGGACATTCGCACCAAGCTTGCGGAGGTATTGGAATCGGTGAACTGGTTGTATCGGATCGATTCGGATCGATGATACGTCCATCCGATGATTACACGGAGGATACCTATCGTATCACGACGATTCGATGATAATGCTTCGATAGGAAACTGTCGCACGAAACGTAAACGCGTATCGCCGCGGGAGCTGTTGTTTCACTGGTGGAGAAATATTTATGTTGCTTACACAATTACTCGGTACGATCTCTTCGGCCGCGTAGCGTTTCCCGCAGTGGAAAATAAAACAGCGAAACTTTATGATAGTTCAAATACGTGCTTGCGGCTTTAAAACGGTCGCACACTATTCGATTCACCGCGTTTACCGCATTTTCAATGATTCTTTACATTGCGAATGATGTCAGATGGCCACGAATTCGTAACTATGTGCACAATAAAGTTTTTCCATTAACTCGAAATTGCAGTTTCAAATGTATGTAACAATGCGGAGCTCTTGAATAAAAAATTTATTATTAAATTTACGCTGTTTCTCTAGATTTCTTTTTCTTTTTTTTTTTTAAAGACTTTGTTTTATAGATTTCTGTTTAACGACGTAATAAGATGGTACTTCGATCCGAAAGGTATTCGTCGTGTTATTTGTATCATTCTTGTTCTTCTTGACGCTTTATTTGAGATCGTAAATATTACGTTTCCAATTTTCACACATAGGCGTGCACACTGATAGATACAGTACGTTTCGCACGGTACTATTTCTTCAGGCCTACGTGACGACTGAAGGGGAAATGATCAGGTCGTCGCAGACTGTCAGGAAAGTTATTGGATGTAGTCTGTGGCTCTATGGGATCATCGGGACGGTCGTTCGCTGGATACCAGTTCGTCGCGCCGACCGAAATGTCGAGGTAACGTGGAATTAAAACATTTTCATCTGACGTAAACAGACGACGCCAATGGCATACAGGCTGATGGGTCTGGCAATATCTACCGAGTTTTATCCGGGTGTCGAGTCGATTTCCTTTTCGTCGTAGACGTATTACGAACATTGACATTTTTACCGTGCAACTCGCGTTACGAACGTAATATACGGTATTATTTTCGCAATATTTTTGTTCTCGCTTGAATCTCTCTCGCGTTTATTTCTGCAAAAGATCGAAATGCACGCGAATGCGAATGATCGAGAAATCCAAAAAATTACTTTTACCGAGTGGCAGATTAAAATTGGTTAAAATTGATGAAATCGTCCGAATGCGCATGGCGCCGATGTTATTATTTGCTATTCGTTAGTCGTGATGATACTATTACTTACACAGAAACGCCTGACTTTATGATCAAAACATCGTAACGTTGTTCCGCGAGATTGGTGAAATGAGAATGAACAGTAACAAAGGGAAAGGGAGGGGAAAAGGAAATAAGAATGTAACGATTTTTTAAAGGCTAAATTACGCGTAAAGATCGGTCGTTCATAATACTAACCTGAAATGGATATTCCTCGATACTTACGCTCTTTGCTTCAATAAACTTAGATTCTGGAGAATCTGGTGTTCGCTTTGGCTGTAAATCGATTCTTTCTCGATAATCGTTTGCGTGTAACATTTGAATGAAACAGTATTGTCGACGTGCACTTGAAATGTATTTATTTTTAAACACTCGTATTTTTAATTAAGAATTTTACTGGAAATTAGATATTTATCAAATAAATAAAAGAAAATGATTTAAGATAAAATTTAAAGATATCTACTTTACGAGTTTATTTCGCGGAATATCTCTCTCTCTCTCTCTCTCCTGTCTTTTTTTACATGTCTAATAATTTACTATTATTATTGTACATATTAAACTTTAATCTTTTAATATATTACGAATTACGAAATAAAATAAATACACTATAGACTACAAAATCGACCAATAAAAGAATAATATTTAGTTTGTAGCTGCTGAGCGTGCGCTAATTCGTAATTAGCAATTCAATATCGAAGTACGATATTCCTTCTCAAGCGCGAATTTCAGACACAGCTGACGATGTTCTTGCGCTTCGTTATAAAATACGATTAAGCATTTATCGTACGCCGACTGAAAAGGAATATATAATGAATCTAATATTGGTGATATTTTTATTTTTTGTATATTTATTGTTTAACTTAGTGATGGGCGTTATTTCGTCATCTCTGCTACTCAGTAACTGTTATTGAGAAATAATTTTAGTAACCGTTATCAAATTTGGAAAATAACAGTTAACGCACTAAACGGTCATTTTTAATATACAGGGTGTCTCAGATCATCCGTACACTCCTTTTCATATTTACATATTTATTTTCATTTTTACATAAAAATTAATTTTCAGTACAAAAATGAAATTAAGAGAAACAATCACCAATGACCTTGATCTTAACAAATGTTATTTAGGACATGAGGAGATGATCCTAAACACGATATTCAAGAGGTTTTAGCCATTGGTCGAACACCTTGCGTAATGCTAATGCCGGCGGTACTGTAACTTTCAAGCCTTATAACTCGAAAAGTACTTCATGAAAAATTATTTTATTATAGTATTTTGGAAAGTGCTGGAGGTGTGCTACAAGAATATGCAATGAAAAATAGGGGGTTTCATTTCAAAAATTCAAAGTGACGTTGCTCTGACCTTGGTGACGCCACCCAAGGACTGATCAGATCATTAAATAGATTATTTAGAATCTCACAACTTTCGTCTGAAACGTTTTTTTCTAAAATGCTCTGTTTCCGAGATGAAATGGGTGTACGGGTGATCTGAGATACTCGGTATATCATGTTTTAAATTTTATAAATAAATAAAAGGTAAATTTCAAATTCTAAAAACGATGAAAATAATTTAAATTATCAAATACATAAACAAAATTTTATTATATAATATTTCGTTTATATGTATATTTGTTAATTTATCATATTACAATAAAAATGGAATTTAAAAAATGACTTTTCATCCTTTTTCCTTTTAATTGTTTTATATTAATCATATTCATATTTTTCAATTGAAATACGGCTCTACATAAAATGAAAATAAATTTGAGTTATAGTTAATATTGTATTAGTTAATAATTATATTGACGTCAATTTTTGTGCATAAAATTTAGTGCTCTATATTTATTTGTTTAGGAACAAATATTTTAAATAATAAATATTTTAAAATATATTTTTTAAATGACTTAACTAATCCAAAAATGTGACTAGATTACAGAGTATTATAAGTAATAAAAGCGTTTATAGACTTAAATAATCCAAAAATGTGACTAGATTACAGAGTATTATAAGTAATAAAAGCGTTTATATAACCGATAACTGTTCAAATAATTCGGTTATTTTGAAGTAATGGCCGTTCTACAATAAGCCATTAGTAATAAATCGTCAGAAGCTAAAAATTGACCAATCACAGTCAAATGTAAGAAGAATAATTGATAATAATGGCTTATTGTAAAATGTATGTAACTGTTACAATTGTTTACAAAAAATTAACGTTTAGCCCATTACTAGTTTAGCTTATAGGCGTCTAATTATATTTTGGCTTTATTATTTGCTCAAACACAAAGAGAGAAACGATGTCATTTTTATCGATAAAAGTCTTTATTTAGGAAGCATTTATCGCGGATATAGTACGAAGCTGCTAATGAGACAGTGTCGAGAATATGAGATCAAAGTAAAAACGTAATATCATGTTACGCGGCTTAACGTTACGTTTCGTCGCGTAATAAAGGTTGGAAGATAAAAATATATGACAATCATAATTACACACGTAACTACGTACGCCTCGAATGCACGGATGGCACTGCATTGTGGAAGGTATCGCGAAAAATTTAATTTTTATACATTTTTCATATTTTCTGTCTACTTGAGTAAAAAATCATTCTAGTATTTTTTTAATAGAATAAAATATCGAGACTACAATGAATACTATAATCTGTAATATAATTTCAACAAAATTAGAGAATAAACTCTGTTCTGCATATAAATCTTCACACTATCTGTTAGACGTGATATTATATTTTACTCGTAAAATTAATTAATGTAAAAACAGAAAATTCTGATTAAATTGAGCGGTCTAGTAGAAGAGCGTTTTAACTTTTAATTTTTCCACGTTCTCTGTAGTTTGAAAACAGGAAAATATTATGCAAAAGCGCACATTGTTGGAATATTAGTGAAATGTACATCACGTAATCTCGCATAATGGCAAATCTGCCACAAATTTGAATAAACGTTGTTTTCCGTTTACCATAATTTCGATGTCGCGGCAACTAAACGCGGGGTCACACCTTATCGATATTACGATTATATATCCGTGATCACGGTAAGTCACGTTATACGTATTGCTTATAAACATGTTTTAACAAAGGTATACATTAGCCATTTGTTTATGAGATTCTCAAGTTACGCCGATAATTTAGTATAAAAGAAATGATGAGTCTAATTACAATGATGGTTTTTTAAAATAAATTAAATAAGAAGATCAAGGTAGAAGACGTAGCTATTTTTTTGCACAATATTTTAATTGCTGAGAAACGTTGAGTGTAATAAATATTAGATAGATTTTTCTTAAATTTATATTATTTATATATAAATATATTATGAATGACATATCTTTCTAATAAACTTTCTAATAATAAACTCAGAAAATATTCAAATGCGATTAAAGTAAAACTCATTCAATTCTTATTTAAATCAGTAAAGTGTAAGATTTTATTGTCTGTTTGCATTTTCGAAATTTTGATGCTTGGAAAATAGATCTAGACCAGACTTGCTAAAGGATGCAAATATAACTTCAAGAAGCATGACAGTGGAATATTTCATATTGTTCGTGCGTCAGCATGCAGCATCACGTACGTGTTAAACCGTTGTACGTGGTGGAAACTAAGTAAGTATTAGGAGTTGGAAATTTCGAACAGATTACAACGAGTTAACCCAGGAGGAAGTTTGCGTATACGAGGGCAGCACCCACTCAGATTCGTCGAGCAACATTCCGGTAAGTGAGATTGTTGTTTCGCAATAAACGTGATTGGTCGCGATAGCAAATAATTAGCTTTTCTCTATTTGTGCACAATTACACAGTGTCTTACTGTATCAAGTATATTTTATGAGTTTCGTGTATAACATGTATATCCCTTTTGTGCAGGATAAACCGATAAATGATTGCATATACCTACTTTTGGAGATTAGATTATTCTAAATTAGACTATTCTAAGTAAGATTATTCTCTATTAGTCTGTGAGATTAGTTTAAATTATTTGTTTTAAAGCGATAGATTTAAACATGTTACATTTATCTTTAATATCTGTCCTTAGATATTAATTAAGAGTTATTAATTATGTTGCATACATCTTACAATTACATACATATATATGTACATATAATACTTTGTTTTCATTGATCCGTCATTTCAAGTTAAAACAAAGATAATTTTCTGCTCATCGATACTATGCGGAGCAATGAAATTGTAACACAGCTACGTTGGTGTACAAAATATATAGATATGTATGTGTATATTCAAATTAAAGCGGCGCAGAAAATAATTAATGTTTCAAAAAATAATTATTGCTTGTATTGAATTTTATTTTATTTAGCTTTTGAAAATCGATATTTAATAAAATGATTAAAAAGGTGATTTCCACATATATACACAAAAAAAGTCTTTTCTCTTTTTAAAAATACGTAAATTGCTTTAAAATGTTTTAAATAAAATTTTATTTTTCTATCTTTGTTTTATCATTCAAATAAATGAGTCAAATAAAAGGAAATTAATAAAATTTAATCTGAAAATAATAACTAACAAAAATAAGATATTTATCTCTCGGTTGCTCCGCTATCGTCTTTCCTTCCTTTTGACCTTCTCTTTCCTTTTCTCGCACATACATAATACAACACTCGCAAAAACATGGTTAATTACGATCGCGTGTGAGCTAATCACTAAAGTTTATGAATGTGTGACGCTTTTATGCAGCACTTTGGTCATTAATTGTGCGCGACACATATTTGCAGAAAATATTTATAATGATGTTATTTATATCATTATAATAATCGATCAATATTATAACAGCTTTTCATTACTGTCACTATTAGAAACATTTCATTCGGGGATTTGTTTATTACTTTACGATCTCAATTTGAAAGTTCTAAGCAAATAGCTTGCAATCATATTTGGTTTGGCGAAAATATAAAGCAAAATATGATGTATTTAGTTACAAAAAGAATTAAATGTTACATTGCAAATTCAAGTGTGTAATAAATACCTTTATGTATGTGTGTGATTTAGTTTTCTGTATGTAAAAATAATCTACTACGTATTATAAAATGGATTTATACATTTAAACGTATATAATATTTTTACACGATAAACTAAATCACGCATATATGAAAATATTATACATTTGCAATTCGAAAACAAGACGTTTCTTTTTATTAAAAAAATTATTATCGGTGATTATTAAAAATATGTCGCAAGTAATAATTTATGTATTAAGTACTCGTTTTATGTTTCAACTTTTGTTTTGAATAAGCATTCATATCCGGTAAATAAATTATGCCTCTTTATGTTTACAAATCATTAATTGTAAGAGTTAAGTAATCACTATTAATTTAAAATCGCGTAAGAATGGAACTGTTTATTGTTAATTGTTTAAAAGAAATCTTTTAAACAAGAAATACTTTTTTTCTAGTGTGCTTCAAAGAAAATAATGCAACGATGCGACGCACAGAACGGATCACGCTACTATAACACTTGTCGTTTTGCGTGTGCCATGAATGATAGTGCAACAACCTTCTGTGTACAGAATGCCATACTGTTTACCGTAACAACAAATATTATATCAAGACCGCTCGTCAATCGGCTTGTCGACAACATGAAATATCTGACTTAAACTAAATGTATATCAAATATTATTCTTCTTATTTTAATTTAATTTTCACACGTTATCAGCATACATTTTGCGCTTCGTTTTGTAAATTCTAAGATAATGATTAATTTCACTCAATTTAAATTGTTATGCAAACTTATTAGAAATATTTATCTAATCTTAACAATCTCTGTCCTGTATTAATGTAAGACAGCGACAGAGACATACATTTTTTTTATAAGTACTTTAATTATTTAAAATAATTCATGCAAAGTTTTATGGCGATTCACTGATTACAAAGATATAGAACAAATAAATTTGTACATATATACTAATAACTATCTTAAAATTATAATATACCAAATATTTAAATCTCAATTTAAATATCTATATGTTATATAAGTACAATTACATCCTAAGATAGTTATTAGATACAAATTAATTCGGTGCTTTCGTTTATGAAATTTATAGTTTTTTCACAAAAAATTAAAATGAAATTTAATGTCCAAAGTAGTTATTATTTTCTATTTTAGACTTTATTTTTATCGGGCAATTGACGAATACCCTCGCGGAAAAAACTTGATAGTTTTGAATCGATAAAGTCTTCAAGACTTCTTCGGATTTCTTCGATTGTTCTAAAATGTGTATTAGTCAGGTGATGTTCGAGCGAAACAGGTGGTAATCCGTCGAGGCTTGACCTGGTGAATAATTCGTATGAGTTGGATAATCTCAGCATAAAGCATCGACATCTTTTGTTCCCTTTGCAGCATGTAATCGAGCGTTATCGTGCTGTAAAATAATTTCCTCCATTTCGAAACCTCTGATATTATTTTTTGCACGTTTTGTAAGCTACAGCAACTTCATTCAGAACAGAACAAATTATTTCCATGGTTTTAACTACATTCTTTTTTAATTTAAATGTGAAAAAATGCAGTGCTTTAAATACTGCTTTTCGTTTACTGCTGTTTCGTAAAATTATATCGTCTGTTTTACAAAAGTAGATAGTGTTTTAAAAACTTAAAGATCTATGAACCTCGCAAAAGAGCGAGAAAATATTAAAAAATAGAGTTTAAGGCATCAAATTTTGAAATGGAGTTACAAGGCATCGAATGTAAAGTGCAATTAATTGTACTTAAGAATGTATCTAAAAGTTATTTTTACAAAAAAGTATGTTAATATTTATATTTTAAACAAATTATGTATATATGAAAGTTATGTTTATAATATTCTGTTTTTATTGAACAACATATCTTTATAGTTTATTTATTTTATTTGTATTATTTTTATTAAAATCTAAATTTTTTTATAGATACTTTAAGTATTCAAAATAACTTATGCAAATTTCACTGTGATCCACTAATTAGTTACAAAAATTCCTAACAAATAAATATTTTGTTTATTTACCGTCCATGCATCGTAATGTGATTTTACTTAAATAATCTTGAATATATAAGATACTTATATATAAGGTACTTACATTAAAAAATAGAGATTTTTGTCATTTATTTTATAATACATTTCCATGGCTTACATTTCTATTAGAGCGTAGTATAATAATATGATCTTACGTGGATTGTTTAAAATAATTTTGAGATTAAAAAGATTAAAAAGCGCTTCGAGTTTATGAAAATAACTCTGGCGAACATTAGTTTTCCGAAAATTTAATTTTAAAAATCAAATTTTATTTTTTACAGTCGATAGATTACTCTATGAACGTATTTTTATTTTATATAAAAATATATATTGCGCGAATATAAAAAAATAGAAAAAGTTAGAATATTTTCCGCTACACTATGAAATCGTATAGTACATATAAAAATAAAAGAAAAAGATTGATAGCCAGGAACACTGATGCAACGTTAAAAGCTTTAAAATGTCAACCAAATTTAGAGCAATTTGATCTGGCTAGTGACTTTTAGATTGAAGAAATGTTTCTAAAGTATAAATATATAACTCAATTAGTTTTAATTCTTTTAAATTAATTTGCAACGTATTATTGTGCATTTAGTTTTATATCTGAAAATGATTTCATGTATAAAATATATATATATAAGACAAACGACAAGATCAAGATATGATATGACGTTGATATTCTTATTAAGAATCATTCATAACGTGCATTTTCAAGTACGATTAGATTAAATATATATATATATATATATATATATATATATAGTATCATAATAACTAATTGTATTTGAAAATGCACGTTATGAATGATTCGTACTAAGAATATCAACGTCATATCATATCTTGATCTCGTCGTTTGTCTTATCAGGATTCACCGTTAATTCGAGCTTATTCTCGCGAACAACAATGTCAGTAACCAAGTTGCTACAACCGCAGTCATGCTGATTATATTCTACCTGGCGTTGATAGCTTCCGCCTCGTGCCTCGAGTATAGAATAGTCGATGGTACACCTACAACCATTACTAAGCACCCATATCAGGTCAGTTTACGGTTGAAATGTCTTCTCACGATTGTCATATGATTGAGCATCTGAGTAATTACATGAAATTATTATAATTGAGAGTATTCTGCAGATTTTTTTACCTGAAATTTTTGTTTTAAATTATTTTCAATAGGCCTCTATTCATTATAAAGATGAACTTATATGCGGAGGTTCTATAATCAGCGAGCGATGGATTTTGACCGCGGCACATTGCGTCTATGGGTAAACGTGAATTTCTTATTCTTGATTGTTTCGCTATCTCTTAAAACTAAGTTAAGATTAGATAGCGTAAGTCTCACAAAAATCATTAGCGCTTCAAGAGCGCTTAATTAAATGTATCATTTTAGCGAAAAGACGCTATCAGTCTTCAAAGTGCGCGTTGGGAGTGCGTATCATAACAAAGGAGGTATTCTAATCAAAGATATCGCCTCGATCATTTGTCATGAGAAATATCATCCGCTAACTTACGATTATGACGTGGCTTTAATTAAAGTACGTAGCCAATTATGGTTTATTTCGTACATTTTCCCTGCTGGACAGCATTAGATAAAAAAAAGACTTTTTTTTAGTTGTCTACTCCTTTAACATTTGGAGAACATATAAAACCTATCCTTCTTACGCTTCCATTGATGGATATTAAAACAGGTACCCAGGCAATCGTTACAGGCTGGGGAAAAACATCGGTAAGTCCTTTTCTGGTCTGTCTCGATTCTCGCGTCCACACTCTCGTATCAGTGTCAAGATTTATTGCCACTAAGATGCTTAGTCGATGGTGATGTTCAACGAGGTTGTTTAGCTGTGTGTAAACGTTAAGATTCGTTTGCCGAGCGCTTGACGTAGTTTCGGTTGATCGTTGCGACAAATGTTGACGGAATCTTCGGTGAACGGACGGGCGGATGTTTGTAAATGTTTGGCAGCTCACAGTATATAGGCGTGCTATACGAATTTCAGGCAAATGGTGCGAATTCAGAAGTACTACAAACTGTGACAATATCGGTCACTGATCAAGAAAAGTGTCGGAAGGTCTATGCTCGTCATCGACTAGTGACTTCCAACATGATCTGCGCCGGCGATAACAAAGGTGAAAAAGACACCTGCCAGGTACGTTTTCAATGCCTATTTTTTATCTGTCGGCGATTCCATGACGGATATTCGCAATCATCTGATTACTTAGACAATCTTCCCGCATTTTTTAAATCATGTGTCGTGGATGTGAAACGAAATATATTCAATTCTTTTCGCGCTTTTTCGAGAAAACAAATAAGGTTGCTCTATATGTTATGAACTAGTGATGCGCAGCCTTTTTTAAGGGCTATTTTTAGAAATAGATAAAATATTTTGGGTCTTTTAATGTTTATTTTGTTTGCATAAAATAGAAAATGTAATACAAACGATTTTATATTTTCCCTTATGAGCTGGCGGGCCATAAAAAGTGCACAGGTGGACTATGTGCGACCCGTCGACCGCATGCATGTTGCGCTCATTATTGTTATATATAGTAACGATATAGTATACTATTTAATTTATATCACATTACATTATTATATTAGCATACAAAAATGTACATATATAATTTCTGTTAATAACTCAATCTATTTTTTAATAACGTTAGAAATTTAATATTTTGGAAAAAACACAACTAACTCTTCGGGATACATTAAAATGATCTTGTTCTATTTTTGATCCACGCGACTTTTTGGAAATTGATTTCTGTTACGCGGAAGTGAAAAAAAGGTTTATTTGTTCATGACGCAGGGAGATTCCGGAGGTGCACTCGTTGCCTACAACGGGCTCCAAATTGGGATCGTGTCCTGGGGCGTTCAGAAGTGTGCGAGTGTTGGATTTCCAGGAGTGTATACGCGAGTACCTGCCATACGGCAGTGGGTAACCGAGCAGGCGAACGTGTAGCAGAATTAATTTTTCCCCTCTCTCTGAATGTTTTCCAAGATAAGAAAGAGATGCAGCGTACCGTTGAAAAAATATTTACTTCTGTTTAACCGTATAAAAACTAGACGGCATTACGAAAAAATACTACCTAAAAATTGTACAGTAAAAGGACAGCTAAATATAGAAGAGAGAGTTTACAATAATAATAATTCTAAAACGGAAATTGTAAGTGAAATTTCAATAAATTCTCAATTTTCTCTTTCTATGAATAAACGTAGATATTATTCTTGTATATTTACTTGCTTCAAAACTTAAATTTGTGTAAGCTATGTTGTTTTCAATCTCTATACCGAAAGAACGGTTTTTTTAAAGTACTTACAAATTTAACTAGATACAGATCTGAAAATAAATTTGTTGGATCATCAAAAATTTATATAGAAAGCTTAAGCATTGATGATAATGCAGCAAAAAATTTTAACATTTTAGCAACCAGTTTGAGCGTTTACATAATTATTTTTAGATCTGTATCTAACTAAATTTTTAGATACTTTATATACTTATAATACAACACATTTATTACTTATAACATACTTACATACATACTTACAACATACTTATTTTTAGATACAACAAAACTCTTCTTTTCATGTCTATCTAAATGTATTTTAAGCTCAATTAATATATTTTTGGATAATCTGTTATGAGTGGATTTATATTCTGTGAGCATATATTTTTTTAAAGTGTAACAGTTACAATTTTTTTATTACGTCATGCATTTTATTTGATCGAGGCGTATATAAAGAGAAAAGATTCATTATTAGGATATATTTTATGATGCAGCGAATTGTTAATTATTATAAATAATTTGTTAAGGAAATATTAATTGTTAAATACTATTCGTTAAAAATAATTTTGTTAAATCTGATTTCGCTATGATATCTAATATATAAATTATTTTGCTGCAATTTTGTGTGTGATGTACTTATTAGAGACATACTTTATTTTACGTTAACAACAAATCAAATTTGCCTTAGTAACAAATTCTACGAGCATTTCGACGAGCAAATTTACTCAGTAGGATTTTTCAGTAAAACCAAGTTTTGTTGCAACATCAAATAATTGTTTATCGCAACAAAGTTTGATTGCTTTCACGATTTGAATGTACATGCAATAGTAGCGATGGAGTGGCTGCGGCAACGAAGTCCTTTTTGTTACACATATCGACAACGAATATTGAACTTAAGGTATCTCAACGAACAACGGCTTTCAGGGAAACAAATAAACACGAAATGTACCAACATTGACCTTGTCCGAGTCTCGCCCGAAGTTTAAAGTACCATTGAAAACCAGGATCGATTTTGATTAATAACAACTTGGATTGCGATTAATCGAGATTTGTGCAGACTTGGCGTAGTCGTTTATAATTGCGCAGGTCTAATCACCAGGAATTTTCGAGGATTGTGTTGTCTCTGCGCTAAAGCAGGTATAATCAGTTCTAAGGTGGTGACATGTAATTTTGCACAATGCAATAAATATTATCTTGCTGCCCTTTACACTCGCCTCGACGTAATCGTTCGTCACGCAAGATTATTAATTTCAGCGTCGACTCGGAACGGTGCTCTAGGTTTCGCTGCCACCACCGCCGCAGTGGCATTGAATAAACGGTTTTGCAGCCCCAGCACAGGTGGCTGACTCGTAAAGGGTAGCACAAACAGTCGATGCCCACGTCCGCTTTACCTACGTACGTACCGGGTGTCGCCGTAAAGAGCGACATTGCTGTTGTACGTGACATTGGATGATCGCCTCTCGTCCCATAAAGAGCTTCATGCCGAAATCGAGGTGCAGCGTGTTCGCGCTATTCGGTTCTGGCCGTTAAGAATCGTGTCAGACGTCGCATACTAATACGGCACGATATTATAACCGGTATAAACGATCGAAATTCCCGCGGATATCAGAATCCTACTGTTGTCTGGCTACAGCACGGCGGTACACATCTCGCTCTGCCTATGTTGTTTCGAGAACGCGAATATATATCCAGAATTTCTGATAACGATGAATTATACGTGCCGCGGAACGTTGCTAACCCTGGAACGCCGTATCTAAGTCCGCAAAGTTTACTGGTTTGAATAAACTCGCGAGAATCACCGACGGTTCCTTCGTCGTGGCGAAGTGTGCGTTTATCTTGCTTCTTGAGTTTCTCGTTTGAAAAGAGCTAACTTTCCAAAAAGAATATCGCTCTTTGAACGTCTCTTGTAATGATTACGTTTAATTACTTGCCTGGTGAAGCCGTTTAATTATTTTTCGATCGGCTCGTACTGGATCATCTCGAATGGACGTACAATAAAGCCTGGTAAGCTTTAGTTTCAACGTTCGTCTTCGGTATTTTGTTCTAGTATGATTGGTCCCAACGGACGATCGCGACGACAAACAAGCGGAATCTAGGTCGAATTCTCGGAAGCTGGATGATCGGAAATTTCTCTCGCGCTTGGAAAAATTAATAGTGGCATCAATTAATCCGGATGTCAGAATAAAGAAGCGCATATCCAACAAAAAGTTCAGCGACGGAAATTTTCACGGTACTAGTGCGACTCATGCTTTTATTCTCGTTCATCCATAACGATCGGATCATATCTATGATATATCTGCAGAAAAACATGTAATAATACGTGAATATTTAAATTCTGAAATGTAATGAAGTAAAAAATTGAAAAGAAAAATTCATGCGTAAATAAAATTAATGCTGTCACTCCAGACAATTAAGATTAATAATTAAGGGGCTTAAAGCCGTCTGTATTACCGACTAAATCATATAATTTTTGTATAAAAAAAACAAATACATTTTTTTCTCTTTCACAGATTCAAAAATCCTTTTTCAGGATTAAAGTATACGCATTAATACGTGTTTGTGAGGTGGAGTTTATACCGAGAATAATCAAAAATTTTGAAATTGATATATTTTTTATCATTTCTTAGTGTAACATGGCGTTTAAGCTGTCAAGTCGTAACAACATTTGCTTGATACAAAAGTTTTACAACCTGTACTTATGAAATACTAATCCACAAACACGTAGTTTGCACGCACAAATAATGTCGAGTTCTTAGAATTAGACTTAGACGCGACGAATTTGTTATACAAAAATTGACGCGAACGTGCGACTATGTGTATTAGAGATTGCGTAAGATATTGGCGTGGTAGTATACGAGTATAAAGACACGTCGAGAGATGTGCTAGAAAAACAACGACCTCTGGTGACTTCATCGGAGTTTGGGTTTTACTTTAGGAAAAAATTCCCCTTAAATGAAACACTATAATGTGTTCAACGTAAATAAAATTATATTAAAAATTTTTTAAGAAATAAATAAAGGTACGAATATGCGTGTATAATATAAAATATACACAATTGTTCGAAATTCTATATTCTTTGTTATTATTGCTTAAATAAGTACTCATTGTTTATAATGTAAAACAATTACTTATTTTCTTATTAATAAATTATTATATTGCTTTATTTTTCCAACAATGTTATATAATATTAATTGTGTTATATTCGTACTTGTAATGAATATAATAATTATAACAATACAGCTTTGTGTAACCATACATTTTAAAATAACAACAAAACATAATAATAAAGCATATTTTTATTTCTGAGCATTCACGCAGAATATTCTAACGATCCTTTCAGGCATGAAAGATCCTTTTCAGCTCTTGTTTCATGTCAAAGTTAAATTCGCGTACGCTAGTTAGTAGTTTATGATACAATTCCATTGAAACATTAATCCGAATATTGGCCTGTTAGAGACCGATCAATCAAAGATCCGCTGGGGAGAAGATGAAAAGCATTGTCCAGTATCTGTATCATGTAAGTATATCGAACAGGCTGTTGATGAATCCAAGTCCCAATAAAGGGATTTCTAAACTATGTCGCAATGGCAATTGCGACAATAGTAGTATAGAGAGATTTAGTTAGACTAGCATAACTGTCAGATTGGACTGCAATTTGCACAGAAATTCTATATAGCACTCCATAACACGTGCATATAAATACGCTGTTACAAAAACTCGATAACGAGAGTAACTCTTATGTTATGAGTTTCTGTAGTGGCGCGGAATGATCGCAATCGCTCACTGAGAGATATAAATGTTTCTGTTTTTGATTAGTAATTGTAACCGACAAACACTTGGGTAAATATAAATCCAAAAGTTAAGCAAATTATTATTGGATACAAAAAATTGGATACAAATTATTGTTAACATTAATCATGTTAAAGGAATGTTATTATAAAATCAGTAATTGCAATATTAGGATAATTCGTGTAATATGATTATATCGAACGACAAATTTTTGTCGAATTGAATAAAACAATAATTTGTTCGCGTTTTCGTCTCACGACAGTGTATTTATAAATACTCTGTGCAATATTCAATGATTCCAAAAATCGGAACCGTATTCATTTCGATAATCCATTCGTTGAATTTTTATGCGATTAAAATTGTTACATTCTTGGAGTCACGCAAGTTTTAATAATTATTAACCTTTTTAAAATAATATTTAATTAGTTATATTATTTATTTGTTTTAAACTAAACTTAAGAGTAAATACCTAGCTAGATATACACATACATATATAAATGTAGACAGAAAAGACGACATTTCTATTAATTTTCATAATTTTTTAGATAATTGAAGTTGTCAGTCGCTCTAAATTAGAGACAAATTTTTTAAGCTTTAAATATTTTATGGCTAAATTTGATTTCTCTTTAGAAAAATCTCTCGTTTTACTTTCTTTTTATTGCCCTTTATTTATCTTGATAATTCTTGCAGTTATAGGAGAGAATTATGACATTTTGTAAAATTATTTCAAACATGATCTGCATAAAGTTCATCGAAGAAGATGATTAGATGATAATTTTTTGTTCACCGAGGTAAAAATAATAAATGCTGAATACTGGGGATGGGATGGAGGACAAGCAAGTGTACGAAGCGTATCTACAAGAGCGAGAAGCTTTCGTTTTTTTTCTCTCCGTTGTATAGTTTTTGTTAGGGAGCTGGCTTCGAGACGATGAAGCGGATGGTGGAAGAAAAAAAGAAAGAAAGAGAAAGAGAGAAATGTTGCACAGAAATCCGTTCATGAAAAAATATTAATCTTTGCACACAGATGAAAAGTATCGCTTGTCGTGGTACTTTTATTCTTATACCGTTACGCAGACAGTTTTAAATATCGAGCAGTCGCGATCGAAAATTGGCGAGCTTTCTGACGGCGATATTTTTCTCCGCACGGGTTAACGGAAGAAACAGTAATATATTGCGACGACTCCTATCGATTTTTATGCTTGCATATAGAGAATATCATAAAGAAAACTCGAGATATATAATTATATCCCTTGGAAATACTTTCCTAATAATACAGAAACGATTAGAATTACTATATGAATATATAAAGGACTGTTCTGAATTTTGCTTTAATAAAATAAACATTTGCGTTTATTTTTTAGAATGATAATTCATTAGGACAAATTTTTGACAAGAATAATGTTTTTGAAAGGTAAAAAATCGGTTTTCAATCGCATTAGGAATGTTAGGATACGTATTTATCGAGGTTCTGCATAGATATATGAGAAAATCGGAATAAGTGAGTTCAGATCTTTTTCAGTTACAAAGAAACAAAGATGAAAATTAATATTATGAGTACTTTATTAAATAATGTAGATATTTATTTATATTATTTGATTCAGTATAACATATTATTTTTATACAAATTGTTATAAATTATTTCTAATCATATTTGATAAAAAAGCAATGCAATAATACAATTTTTTCATCTTGGTAATATAATTATTACCGGATAGTAAATTTCGTATCGTTTTTTTATCTCAATAAATATCCCGCGGAGGTAGATTAAAAATATGTGTCGTTAATTCTTTAATGGTCGTTAAAAGGGTTTTTAATGGTCGCTGCTTAATTCCACACAATCGAACCCTCAGCGGGACGGAAATGAACTGCTGGTATGAATTTGTATAAACTTTTAATCCCTTCCATTAATTGGCACTCGATGAAATATCGATGGTAAATTAACGGCTATCTGTGGCGGCGCGACCGTATCGTACATCGAAAGTTTCGGTTTCGAAACATGATAATTAAGCTTAAGCGTGGCACTTGAAATCGGAAATACGGTACGTACGGGACGTTCGTCACTAACGCTTAAATTAAATGGCATGCTCGAGATACTGTATTCATGGACTTTATCAATGAGCGAGTACGCACGCAGCAGGTCGAAATAATTGATTGCTAGCCCGTTGCTATATTACCTTTATGAATATGCATCAAGTATTGACGAAATCCTGTAATGTTTGAGTTCTAACAGTCGTCTATTTGCACTCGAACGGTTACTTTCTCGTCCTCAGACAGCAAAAGAGAGCGAGCGAGCGAGCGAGCGAGCGAGAGAGAGAGAGAGAGAGAGAGAGAGAGATGCATATCATGCGATTTGCAATATCATGATTGTGTAAAACGAAATATCGTATTTCAGTTTAATTCATAACTGCTATGATTGAAAATTTATAGGATATTCAGTTATCATAAATTAAGCATCGAAGATATCGCGGGTTAGTCAGTATATTTATGGCAATTTGCAGAATTTATTAATAAGAAAAGTACGGTATGTTATAATTTGTACATAATTAATTGCAAGTGAATATGTCAATCGTATGTATATACTGCCTTATTTAAAAAAAGATGCCAGTTTTCATAAAGATCCAAGATAAGTAGCTGCTGACACGAGTATAGACATCAGGATGTATCCTGGTTTCGCAACCTAATCCATAGGATAGAATGCCAATCAGCATCTGCTCCGACACTAGAGGCGCACCTAGATCACCCTGTAGACAATAATATCATGATAGTTATAATCGCTGGAAGCTTTACTCGCGCTAATTGCTAGGAACCGAAGCGCTATATGATGGATTACAGCACTGGTGTAGCACACAATATCTTGATATGTTTTTTTTTTAATTTTAATCCTTTTTCTCTTTTTCTTTTTAAAAATAATACTTCACGTGTATGTGTGTGTGTGTGTGTGTGTGTGAGGCTTTTGTTTTATAATTTTTAACAGCTGCAATAAAAAGCCTCAAGAGTTGTATATAAATCTTTACAAAATCCCTACCGAATCTGAACCTTCGCTACATAAATTTATTTTAAATATAATAAGGTACGTTTTACAAAAACATTGTGTCCACATACGAGAGACTTTCGTGCTCCGCGGTCTTCGAACATGATCGCATATAGTCACGTCGCGAAATAACGGGAATTTTTCTAGCCCGGCGCGAGTCTCTTCGCATTTCGCTTGCGGTGCTTCGGCGTCTCGTGGAAATTGCGTTCTCGAGTCAAGTGCTGCATTGTTCGCCGATCTGGTGCATCCGACACCTGAACCAGCCGCGCGTGTACTTGCGGAAAGACTATTGACTCCATTGATGTAATTGTACACTCGTGGCCATGGCACAATTGGAATTCGACTACCATCGACTGCTCTTAATTTACGCGCCTCGCATTTTCCACATATCGCTGTTCCTCGCGAGATCATTACGAGATTGCGCTTAGATTCACATATCGATATTGGTGCTCGAAATTACTCGAAAATCTCAATAATCTCAATCGGTTTCAGCTGATAACATTCCGTAATAATAGATAAACCATTATTAATACAATTGTAAACCATTTCTCATTATTTATTCTCTATGATAGGTCAATTAACAAACAAGAGAGATGAGTATTAGTTTTTTAAAATAATTCTAAATAAATTTGTTAATTAATAAATATGACGTCCGTTCCAGATAGTTAAGGAGTTCTATGTTTGAATCCTGGGGGGGATGAGATAATATTTATTGCAATAAATTCTTAACAGGTTTTTAAAGTATTAGTTCTATTGCGCGCGCGCGCGCGCGTTATTAAATCGATGGTCAATTTAATTGTAATGTTATTTTAGTTTATATAATTGCGTTTTAAGTCCGATAGTAAGTGTTTTATGACGCGTTCATGTAACTGAAAGATGTATTTAAAATTTACATATAAAAATATTAGACACTAAGATTTAGTCTCGATCATATTGGTCCTTTCCTTGTTTATTTAATTAATAAATATGATCAAGGATCATATTTATTAATTGACGAATATATTGAGAATTGTTTATATAAAAAAACATTTTACTCATTAACTTGAGAATAGTCACTGGGATATTTTTATATTCTAGCGGCAAGAAAATGTAAATTGTAATAACTATTCTTTAAATACTCAGGTCCATCGAAAACCCGCAACAAGAAAATATCATGTTAATTCAATTAATTTTTTTAGAAATACTACAATATCATAATAAGCTGCTTAACGTATTCCTTCCATTTAATATTTGTTTGGTTTCTCTATTTGCTTTTCTCAGAAAATTATAATTAATTCTATGTTCATAACGTCCTCAAGCACTAATAAATTGGAAAACGATTAATATATAATATGTTTTTAATAATAGTGATTTTAATTAGGATATTAAAACACTAAGGTGTGCGAATCAAGCATTAATGAGGTCGAATCAAATTAAATCGAAATTGAAATTTTTGCTTCGAATTAAATCGAATAAAAATTTCCCAGATTTACATCAAAATGAAGGAAAAAAAGTCGAATTTTAAATCGAACCACCGATAATTTGAAATTTTAATTTTATTCCATTTCGAATTTCTCAGATTCGAAAATAAATCGAATCGAATCCATTATGATTTAATTCGATTTGAACTTTTTGCCTCTAAAAACAATCCAGATGATCTTAAAAAAAATCAGGTCACTATTCTCGGGTTAATTGGTTTAAAACCTTATTATTATTATTATCTATATTATTATCATCTAATATATTCTCGATTAAAAGAACATTTCGCAATAATTTTGGCAACTCGCACAGTACTTTTTGTCAGATTCACTGGGCTTGACACACGAGAGCGTGCACCCGGTTCAATAGCACGTAGATGATGCATATACACCGTGCACGCGTGCCAAGTGTCGTGACATGCGACGACGAGGTCGAGGCGCCTCTTGTCGGTGTCGTCGACGCTCTCTCTAGTGTCGTCCACAGTTTGTCGCGGGTTTCATACACGCGAGCCCTTCACGGATCACCGCGCCCGTTTCTCGAGCCGAGTTATGTCGCGTCACTTTCGTCTTATATGTTTATCTTACCTGACACCTTTCCGACGGGCGAGTCGCGTTAGCGCACAACATATCCTCAGACAGCGGCTTGTAGCTCGGCATCATCGCTTCGCACGTACGTTGATTTACGATCGCCACAGCGGCCGTCGCGAGCTGAGCTCCGCTTGGGCTGCTGGTCCCCTGGAAATTTGGCACGGCTCGCACGTTTTTACGACACGTTTCTCGTTATTGCGACCTCGTCGTAGCAAAACGGGGGGAGGTGGAGGGTTACAAACGCGCGCGAACGTTTTGCGACAGTGTTTCGTAACGATTTACTTTTTGGTACCGACGTGACTTTGAATAACATCGTGTGCGAGTGCCAACCGGTTGGCGGGAAGTTGTAGAAAGTTTACATATCCAAGTTCCTGTAAAAATGCCTATACGCTCGTTGTAAAAATCTCGTTCCAGGGAAGTTGCTAACTCCAGGAGAAGCATTTCACCGCGGAAGAACGACGGAGTTACGCGTTCCCCAAGTGTCATGGCACCTGGATACTTCGTCAAACGATAAGAAACGGTATTTTCGAGTAAACGATTGTGAAAATTTCAAAATAGACTAAAGCTACGCGTCTCACTCGAGTCTTACCCGAGTTCGGTTCCAGCCAGTCACGACACAATGGGTCCCATCCTGGAGTTTTTCATTTTCCGGCAGTCCGATAGGAAGCAACTTTTCTCCAAACTCTGCAGGACTCTTTAGCTACAAGTTTGATAAATGTGACAACTTTGCATAGGCGCGCATGCGATAAACTAATAAAACACGGGCGCGTAAGGTGTTTGTTCAATAAATGGAGATACGTACCTTCATCAATGCTATATCGTTGAGGTATACATACTTATCAAAACTTTCGTGCATCACGATTTTATCTATTTCTAATACATCCCCATCCTTGGAGGTATAAGAGGAACCCACGCGTACGGATACCATCGATGATTTTACACTATAAGGACATATTAATAAGCATTTTAATGAAATGTATCAATATTTTGTTAATCGACATATTTAGTTTCCTACATAATTATAATATTTTCATGGACAAAATTGTTTTCAATCTAACCAGGATCTAGCCAATTTTTTAAATATCTTAGCAAAATTGTCCCTTTCCTGTACAAAACGTAACTACTATAAAATCTGAAAGTTAAAAAATATAAAACATATTGTCAATTCATATTGCTTATTTCAAAACTAAAAAATATTAATATTTCTAAATCCTAAGATAAAGTCAGCTTTATAAAGTCAGTTTTAAATTCATGAAGGAATCTTTTAAAATCAAAGTCATGGTTTTCAAGAGGAACGTCCTATATACTATTACTTTTGCAGTAGCACGTACCTAAAAACACAGGATGCCGCGGTCATAATCCACGATTCATGTATGAACGCGCCGCTGCAAACGTGTAGTCCGGCTATCTGGATCGATACCTGTATTGGAATAACGAATTCTATCTGAAATCCGATTTATTTGAAAATAATAGCGGCTTACAGTCACCGTGCTGTACTGACTACCGATTAAAGCCACATGTGAATGGCATATAGTTTTATTTGCCGGCGGAACGCACGGTAGATACTACAAGCTATCGCAAATGGAAAAAAAAAAGAAATGAATTTCTCTCACATGGTACGGATAATCCTCAATGACCACATATTCGTGCTTTTCGGTATTAACAACTGTAATCACAATTTATGTAAAACAATTCAGTGTGAAAAGTGCGGATATGTAAAAAAAATTTGACTCACTGTATACTAAAACTGCTAAAAGTACGCAGAATAATAAAATGAGTTTTTGAAACATTTTTTTACACTAATTAGCCACGAGTAATGATTCTTGCATGAAGCGATTGTGTCACAGAATGATTTGCGAATGGAAACTTATTTTCTGTCCATGATAAATTTTTAGTATCGCATTATCTATGTTCAAAATTATAACAAATCGTTATCAGGAAATATGAAAGAATGCCGCGCGATTAATTTGGAATTGTTACATTAGAAGCGTAATTCAATTCTGAGATAATGTTTGTGTGTCAAACTAATTGGTATACACAACCACGTAACATATGCATAAGTGATACCTTATCGATCGGCCAATAATGATATAACCATGTTAGATTATGATAGCTAATTAAACTTCTAGTGTGAAGAGAGAGAGAGAGAGAGAGAGAGAGAGAGAGAGAGGGGGGGGGGGCAGAAAGGCGCAAGCACTTTATTTTTACATCATTTAATTAAAACATTTGAGCTTGTTGAGTACTTACAACATCAATACTAATATCGTTAGTTTATTTTCTTTATTATATTGTTTATTTTAATTTATACTTTTTAATACTTTTTAATATTAACGAGAGCATAATTATAACGCTGTTCTATCATCCACAAATTAAGATGCATAGTAAAGAGCGTAATTGTCAAATCTCAAATATTATATTTGACCCACTCAATATTTGGATAACCACACTTGCATAAATACTGGGTGTCAACAACGTAAGGCAATTGTATCCCCAGGATGTAATTCCTAAGAGAGTACTACCCGCCGTAAGAGGCCGGCCCGAATCGCCTACACACTCATCTTGGCCGCCATGCATGTTACCCGCACGGATCATTCGATTGGTGATGCGGTGGATATATTTATATGTATCTTGACACGTTGTTTTGTTCACAATCGGAAGCGATATTGTCATTAACATTGGTGATGATTTTCCATCTTCCTAAAATAGAAATTATTTTACAATTTCCGTAAATTGAATTGATTGAATTAACACATATCGACCATTTTGATTACGCGTCTTAAGGGCGTTCTCCGACTGCAGTTGTGTTCAATGAAGCACATTAGTGCCTAATGAGCACATTAGTGCTCACCATTATGAAAATTTTTATGAAAATTTATTTCACTTTTATATAGTATAAGATATTCCATAAGTGTTAATGTTTTTATACAAGTTTTTTTATACAATATAAAATGCCTTCCGCCTTCGCTACTGCCGTCGGTCGAAAAAATAGCAACTTTACTTACTTTGCTACTTACTTTACTTAATAATTTCTTAAAAACGAATACCGGAAGCCATTTTAGACAAATTTCATATTATTCCTTGTGATATCAAGTTTTATGTCTCATTGTTTCAAAAAATTGTTAAGAAAAACTTTTTTACAGTGAATAAAAAGATTACTCTCTAAATCTGAATCAATAGATAATTACTGATATCAGTGCCAAGTATGCCACTGAGTAATTAGTGACTATCCACTGATTCAGATTTAGATGAGAGTACTTTCGAATAAGCTTTAGATAGGGATCCTATGTGTATAATGTATATATATATATGTATATATGTATGTATATATATGTATATATATTATAAATGCTTCAACTTTGAAGTGGAATATTTCGATTTTTAATTCCACTCCGGATATTGAGTTTTAAAGCACATATGTTCGTAGGACACTAAAACAAGCTTATTCTGTAAGTTTTAGAAAAATCTAAAGAAAATGGATTTTAGTATATATATATATATGTATGTATATATATTTTAAATGCTTCAACTTTGAAGTGGAATATTTCGATTTTTAATTCCACTCCGGATATTGAGTTAAAGCACTTATGTTCGTAGGACACTAAAACAAGCTTATTCTGTAAGTTTCAGAAAAATCTAAAGAAAATGGATTTTTTTTCGGAGAACGTCCTTAATTAGAGCGTGTTAGAATTATCGATATGACCATATAATTGTAGCATATAATGCGTAATGATCACCCACTCCAATCGTCCCCGTAAAGTACAGATACCAACACTTAGAAACTATATATAGAACGGAGTCGATATCGGTTATCAGATATCAGCATCGAGGAATTAGCAGAGGATATGCTACGAAAGTTGTTTTGCGCCAGATCGGAAAGGGAAGTCTATGGATGAAGTAATTTAACAATGGCGCAGTAATTTAATACCTTTAATATAGCCGCAACGTAATTTAGTATCATTACAAATAGGACGCAGGGGATATCGATTTTTTTTTATCGTACACTGAATACTGTGTGGTACGATTTCCGATACGGAATAGCGCTCCTGTGAAATCTTCGAGTCGTGCTTGGTCGACTGGGCGAAATTTGCTATTATTTAGCTCCATTTGTTTTCTGCAACGTTCAAATAATGAGTCTATTCCCCGTGCACTTACCTCCACCGCGCCCCATCCGGTAACGTTCACCATAACACCATCCGCGAGTTCCTTTTTTGGAAGCTTCACTGGCTGCACCTTATCGTTAAATACGAATTCGTCGACGATCTGAAATGAAATTTCCAGAGTGTGTGAGAACTACCGATGTTGTTATTGTCAGCTGGCGCAGAGTCGTTAACGAGCAAAAACAGAGAGATCGGGGCGAGGAAGCAAAAGAGAAGAAGAAAGAGATAGAGGTCGATGTTACCTCGAGGAGGGCAATATCGTAATCCTCCGTCCGGAAATTGTAGGCGGGATGTTGAACGATCTTTTTAACTGAATGAAAAGTGCCTCCCTCGTATTTGTCGTTACTTCCTGCGTGAAGTCTGTAAAGGCTCGCCGGCAAACTGGAACAGAATGTATATGCTGGTATATGAAAATATCATGATGATATAAGCGCACGTTATGCAACTACGCTATGATAAAATTTACAGATCATTTATGAGAAAATGCTCTATTAGATAGGTGATTTCACAAACGTGCCTACAATTTTCTACAAGATCTCTTCTCTGTCTGTACTTTAAATCTTCGGTACTTAACTATTTGTGTTTGTTAAATTCAATGCTGACCATTTCTGAATAAGTCAGGTATCCGACTTTTTTCTATATAATTAATTTACTGGATCTTTGCGTTACTTAATTAATTAATTATGTACTTCATTTTATTTTTTGTATGACAGTTTCCATCGTCATTACATATAATTATACTTTATAAGTTGTACGAATTTTATTATTAGCAATAAATTTTATGCACCGAGGATGGTCCAGAACGAGAGTCGAAACATTTATATTTTTATATGAGAATATATGACCCAATTCTTTTTTTGTTGTTGTTTGTTATAGGTACTTTATATTATATTGGCTATTTATAGGAACTTTATATTCTTTGCATTTATACAGGTACTTACAGGTACTTTATATTCTTTTGATTTATATTTTTTTAGAGCCCAAATTTATTCCTATTGTACAATTTTCAACTTGTATAATTTTAACACGACGATTCGGGACGTGAACTTGAAGCGGTAGAACTTCTACTTTAAATAATAATTATTCTACTACAGATAGGAGTTATATTCAGTTTATGAAAGCGTAAAATGGATTGTAGAATTTCCCAGGAAAGATTTCTCTGTTTCTGAGTTTTAACTAATCGCACTGGCTCATTATCAGAGCCGTATTTACCTTCTTCCTAATTAGGCATTCGCGAATTGGATACTCAAAAACAGACACGCTTGAAAAATTGCATTGTTATGGAAATTTATGATAAAGTTTACAATTTTATCTTCCTCTATCCGAATTTGTATACTGTTGAAATATGCAAGAAGAAAGTAAATACGTCCTGTGATAATGATGCTGCGATTATATTTGACACTTAATGAGGAGTATTAAATTAGTTGGAAGACGTTTCAAAGATAAGGATAAAATGTAATTAGCTTAAACATCTTATGAAGATTTAGATGTTGCCTTGTAATGAGATAATGTGATATCCAAGGGGGAAAGAAATATGTATGTATATACCTGACGCAATGAGCCGCCGTGACAACCCGTTTATTATCGACGATGACGGCTCCACAAACGTGCCGCGAACCTTCCTGGAGGCTCAATAGATAAGGATGCTGCTTTATGTCAGTTACCGTACCTCTTGTGATTCGAGGGTCAAGAAGGATAGCCGGTCGCACCAGGAAGGATGCTGTAATATTAAATCTGATGGTGGAATTTGTCTTGGGTCACGCCTCAGCAAAAAAGTTGACCTCACAATGCGGTGAATACATAAATCACGCGAAGATTTGGTTGACTTTATTACACGACTGTATAGCCTCTTAAACTTTCCTCTCCGGAACGAGTTGGATAATAAAAAATACGGCTAAAGAAGTTCCGTTATAACTTATACTGATTTGACTTTATCGTGTTCTATTATTCATTGCGGAGTTCTAAATGTCAGATAAGTTATGTTGTTTACGTTGTATATGAAGCTTAACTCTTTCTAAAATATAAATATAAATATAATATATTTAATATGTAAATTTACAAATTTTTTTTTATATATATAAGTAATCCTACTTTAATTAATATAAATCAATTTTCTTTGAAATGATTGATGATACAAAAAAATGTTTTAGATAACACACAGTGGAACGGTTTCGACGTATTGAACGCATTTTGTCACGTTTTTTCTGGATCTAGTAAAAAAGATATGATCACCTCCACTTTTTTTAAATGTAAGTGATCTTGATATTTTTTAGCGCATTCATCTAGAGAAACAAATGTAACCAAAATACGTCCTCCTGAAACCGTTCGCGCGCGCGACAAAAAAAATATATTTTTAACATAAACAAACTCATTTTTGTCATTTTTGTTTTACCATTAAAAAATCATTCTTTTTGAATTGTAACAATTTTGACAATTTTTTAAAAATCTATTCTTTTTTAGTTAGGACGATTTTGACAACTTTTTATGAAATTAGTTCACCTTTTATTAGTTTACTTTTGATGATTTATAGTTCTATAGGATAATGTTTATCTAACTTATTCGTGATAATAATTTATCATAAATTATATATCGCTTCTTTATTTTAAAAAAGTGACATATGATTTGTAAATTTAT
>NW_017296201.1:5461556-5462945 GCF_001594075.2 Trachymyrmex cornetzi
TATATATATATATATATATATATATACTCATTGGCTTTTATATTGCAGTCATGTTTCTCACATCTGGCGAAAACTTCTTATCTCATGTCACGCAAAACGCATTTTATTCGTCACATGAAACAATATAATTGTTAAAGAACGTCATTCACGAACACAGATAACGAAATATTCTCTTCATAAAATCGCTATATATATTATTGTAATATAAAGATACAAATGAAAAAGACATATAAGAATCAATAAGACATTATTTAATTTTCTGTGCGTCAAGACATAAATGTATTCTTAACAATAAAATTTAGAACGAAATTATTCGAGAACGTACAAATTATATGAGTCAAGATACAAAAAATTATTACATGTTTCAACCTTTTGATTAGGTCATTTTCAGATAAAAATATTTAAATTATTATGAACATTAAAACTGAACGTTACATGTATAATCAAAAGAAGAATACTTCTCCCCAGGCATGATCACGGCGTTGATAGCAAACGATTGTCAGACCGTATCTTTACTTAGTTCACTCGTATTTTTACTTACTGATAAGAGAAGAATCCTTTACTAATTTATATTTATTGTAATATAAGAAAATCTCACATTCACTATAGTAATAATTCAGGCGATAAGATATTTCTATGTGTATATATATATATATCCTATGTGTATATATATGTATAGATAAACAGAAATATAAAACTGTATCATTTCTTGTGATAGATACAGTTGGTTAAACTGAATAGAAAAATCTTCTATGGTTCTGTGCAGATGCTTATTTGCAGATTAATTAATTTCTTGTAATTATTATAATAACAAAATTTTTGAGAACTCTTTCCTATTCAACTTCATCACGAAAAAAAAAGATTAGTTGCAGCAGAAAAATTTGCGTGTCGTAGCTAAATTGCAATCGTAACATATGAACACCTAAGGTCGTATTTGCGAGGTCTAATTTCCATTAGTTGTGAGGCCTAAACATTATCATTGTAACAGACAAGCATTTTGCTATTATGTCGATCTTTTGATCATTGCAGCAAACGTTTTCTATGTAGCAGACAATTTGGTAGCAAGTACAGTTTCAGCAAATCATATTTAGCTGTGGTAGAAACAATTTTCTTTTACACTGACATATTCGATAACTATGACAACTAACTTCATGCTGCTAAATAAATTTATCTGTAACAGATATGCATACTTTGCTATCACGTCCTTATATTAGCTACAGCAGCAAATTCTTTGAATGTATTAGCAAATTTCATAGCAATATTAGCTAATGCAATTTCAGAATTAGCTATAGTCAGAAACATTTTTTTTCCGTGATCCACTCTATCTTATCATAACAAGTTATATGGTAGTTGTTATTATCAGACACTCTATATATATATATATATATA
>NW_017296201.1:5463792-5527111 GCF_001594075.2 Trachymyrmex cornetzi
ATACATTATTTGCAGTTCCTAGAAGCGCGCCTCTCTGAATGCTCGCTGAGCGTTTATATTCGTTGCTAAGTTCTGCTACGCAAATTTCATTTTGGTTTGCAGATATTTATTAATTAATTTTTTATTAATTCCTGAGAAAATTGCAAGACGGTAGAGAACTTTTATATTTAATTTAATTCTACTAGTCTATGCGCTATTTATGCGCTACCTATATCCGTAAAGAACAATTTTTGCGCTCATTCCGTTTAGCTAAAAAAAAATTTTTTTTTGGGGACTGAGTATGCAGTCAGTCAGCCCACCCACCCGTTAAAAACAACCGATTTGGAAAATTAAATACACAGGATTTATGCGCTACATATATCCGTAGAGAACAATTTTTGCGCTCATTCCGTTTAGCTAAAAAAAAATTTTCCTAAACCTTCCTATCAAATTTCACCAAAATTGGAGAACTTTTACATTTCCGTAACATTACCGTCCGCCATATTAGTTGAACTATTTGAATTTCCAAATTTAAAATACGGTTTCGGAACCAGCCGTCCCCATAAACCTTCTAATACCTAATTCCACCATAAACGATAAATCTTTTAGATTTCCGTAACATTTCCGACTGCCATTTTGTTCAGTCATTTCGAATTCTCAAATTTTGAACAAGTTTGAAATGAACGACGCCACGATCCCCCTAAAAACAAATTACATCATAATCGAAGAATCTTTAAATTTTCCATAACATCTCCGTCCACCATAATGATTCAGCCATTTTGAATTTCGAAATTTTTATCACGATTTCGGAACGAGCGATCCCTAAAACCTCCGAATATGAAGCCACATCGAAATCGGAGTACTCCAACATCCCTTTGAAAAGAGGCTTGAAAAAAAACGTGACATGCCAATTTTAATATAGGATATAAATTATCATTCTGTATAACGTTTTAATTCATTTTTTAATTTAACGTTTTATGATTTTATATCTATATATATATAAATTTTATTAATATAAATTTATATCTATATATAATTTCTTCGATAAAAAATCAGCTAAGAAAATTCCATTCAAAAAGATTAGTTTAGTTAAATATTTCTCGTTGCTGAAATTTTAACACATTATTGATTGACGACTAATTAATTGAAAATTCGCGATTTCAATTAAAGCTTACCCTTCTGTATGTATCTTTCATATCTATTTCAATTAAGCATTTGGAATTCGAATATGGTCTGTAGCGGTTTTCAATATATCGGTTATGAAATTCTAATAATTCCATAGGTTCACTGAGCCAGAAATATATCATTTTCATACTTATCTATCTTTGGTTCGGCAGAAATTTTGATCTATCGTCTGTTAATTAATCGCCTATTTATAGACGATTGTGTAATGAAATAATATAAATTTTAATATTCGAATAACGTGATATAAATATCGTCATCGATTTTGTCTTTAGAAACAAATATATACGAAAATTAATGAAATTTAAACTTTAAATACCCGATTATTGAAAACTTCCATGGAATTTTATTCGAAAGATTTGAGAATAAATTTTTTTTAAAGTTACACATTTTGTAAAATAAAAAGAATATGTATTTTTAATACACATATGTTTTATTAATATTTTTTTCTCTTGCTCTATCTCTATCTTGTTTGGTTATATTTCCTCTTTTTAAAATAAATTATTATTTATGTGATATGTATTAACCTTTTTTTAAGTGTCAATCCTCCCGACGGCCTCTCCGGAAACTGATCGATGGTTAAAACTCAAATTTCCTGTCCAATCTATCAATACTATCTCCGCATATAATCGATGTCTACTTATACGCGATATTTTGAGAATTGTTTTAATATGAGAGGTAAAGAGTGGTGTAGCAAGCAGTGCTTGTCAACGACTGCTGTCTGACGATTAACATATAAATCAAATTTCTGACGGCAAGTCAGCTCCTCCTCGCGCTTGAATTTGTTCCTGGATTCTCCCGTTATCCATCCTGGATGCGTGTGCACCGCCAGCCATCTTGTATACTATTCTCTCTTCCTCTCTTTTTCGAAAATGTACTGAAGAGATGTGCGAATGTTGAGAAGATGAGAATCATCGAGGATGTATTTTCTGCGCAGCCGAACAATCAGCACTGATGGACTGAAAATGATATTCACATTAGTGCCAATGTTGGATTATTTTTTCGAAACGATTATCTCATGAACTAGGTAAATACAAATTTTCAGCACGTAAATATGGAAAGAAACTTTCGCATGTAAAGCACGAAATTACGTTTCAGTAACATCAAATTCCAAATGTATACGTTGAATATTTGCAGAGAAATAATTTGTAGAGAAATAATTTGCAGACAAATACTTGTCTTTGGCGACAACGTATAATTAAATTTAACCTTCCAGAGCTGATGCCGGATCTGTTGAATCATCTCAATCAATTCTTCATATCTGCAAATTATTAGGTGCATTCAGCGAACATAACGGTTGAATGAGCGTTTATTGCTATTGATATATTTTTCTAGATTTATTGTGGGTCTAAAGATCTACTTCAATCAGGCAATAATTACACTGAACGCTCACTCAATCGTTGTATTCGCTGAATGCATTGTTATTACAATAAATTTAATATTTATTCTTTCTTATACGAATTATGCATGTCATTTTGGTTTCTTAAAATTAATTAGTGCCTTTTAGTCAATATAAATTAAATGAGTCTCGCAGACTTATCAGTTAACAGAATTTGGCATCAGCATCGAAAGTTTCAAAGAAATCGAAAGTAATACAAGATATGTGTGTATGAGATCTTCATTCACTTTGTACAGTTCTTTAAATTAATTGACCATTACAATGATTACAATAATTTGATGATTTAATTATAACGACTCGATGATTTATGTTTTTATTTGTGATATGTATATGCAACTGCTGGACGTGTTTTCGAGGACTAGTTTCACTTGGCAAGAAGCCTACGGGCGTAATTTGGAAGGAAGAAACCCAACATCCTCTTGTCTCTCCAGTACATCTCGTTCCGAAGCCGTGATGAGTAGCCAAGGCGGGACGAGTCCTGGGTGCTGTAAGTCTGTCACGCAGGACTAACGAGACCCATCCTGAGAGGATTCACTGTCTGGACATCCGTACTGTAGCGTACTTTCTCCTTCGCCTACTTTCCTATTCTTTCCGTTTTCCTTTACGTACCAAGCGTCGCGCATACGTCCAAGACGATTACTGCACACCCGGGACGTGCGTTGCAATGGCGTATGCAATTTCCACACTCTCGCCGCTCGCAATTTATCAGCGGCGACTGGCGAGAGTCGACCGCGGAAACGCACTAGAAGGCGGAAGATCGAGAAACGAGGATGTATCCCACCGAGGACATGCGTCTTGTTGCTTCTTCACGCCAAAATAACAAAGAAAGAAGAATGAGAATTGGCTTTCCCGTGAGATGCAGCCATTGCGTTTCGACGGTAATCGTGAGTGCAGTCCGACGGAGAAAATATTTCGAGATATTTGAAAGATAGCGAAGGCGTGATCGGCGAAATGAGATAAACACTTCAGAAACAGTCTTCGATTGTTGCTCGACGTGAACTTTAGACAATCTCGTGACTCTTTGAGGTTGTTGCAATTTTTATCCATAAAGCGGGATATATTACGTCAACGCAACGAGTCTCGTTTCGCTACGCATCGACGGTATATCCGCGTGCGATGCTGGCGCGTATACCAATTAACAATTAGCGATTTTGATAACGAGCTGTAGCATAATTCGAATTAGCTCTAATCGAGTAATTCCGCGCTCCGCCGGAATGCACTTTCCATGCCTATGTACCCTCGTATTCGCCCCGTTGCCTAGCCGCTTTAAAGCCGCACCTGTACGTACGTCAGCCACATAATTGGCTTTCGCGATCGTGCCGAAGTACTTGAAGGCGCGAGGATTACCAGGAACCTGATTGCGCGAGAGCTTTGTGCGGCAATTTGGATTTTCCGTCGTTCCTCGCCCGTCGTCTTCGTCGTCTTTGCCATTCTCGTCGCTTCCACGGAGCTTGTGCGTCTTGCCCTACGAGCAGATAGAAAAGCATTTGAAAGAGCCGGAAGTCGGCAAACTAAAACGTTTTTCTTGATAGGATACGCCGAGTTTATGGTCCCTCTTTAGCTCACAATCAATAAAACGAGCACTTAATGGAGGTCGAACAATTCTTGTATAATTTGACATTATTTGGTAACATTCAATAAATCGTATAGATTATTAAATCGCGCTTAATCGTATAGACGATAATAATATAAAGATGGGATAAATTTTATATCTTTCCTCGAATTTGAAATCATACATTTTAAAGATTCACGCTTTAAGTGTAGGAAAACAATACAAAGACGTAGAAAAATTGTATACAATCGCAATAAAAAAAAATAGATTTTATATTCATAATTTATACATTGACAAAAAAATATAGTCAATTTTAATAAATATTTAGTTCAATACTGCCAACTAAACATTTACTTACAGTAAATAAATATTTGTTCAGTAAAAAAAAGATTGTTAGATCAAATTAACATTTCTTGTATCAAATAAATATATCTTTATATTTAATAAATATTTAGGTGGCAGTATTTCACTAAATATTTATTAAAATTGACTATATTTTTTTCAGTGTAATTATAAATCTAAAATAAACAAAAGGAGATCGATATTATTCAAATGACACTCCACTTTACGTTTGAATTTATTATTCGCAACGACATTCTTTATAAGGGCAATTTTTTAACCGACAAAAGAAAATGATATGAAACGTAAGCTTCGTAATGTGTCATCGGAGAATCCATTAAAATTCAACTATTGTTGCAATCTATTAATCGATAAAGCGAACCAAGTGGACGCTCGTTAGCGCGAGCTGCACGGAGTCGCAGTTAGGAGGACTGTCTGGCGAATGGCTGAGAAGGAGTAGAAAAGATGACCTCGCAACGTGGCCAGACGACTAGGAAAGAGCGTCGGTTTACTCAAATGAGGGTGGGATAGGATAGGTAGGACGTTGCGCGGGACGCGCGGTGCAGAGTACGGAGTTGTAATTACACCTGCATGCATCGTTCCTACGTGCATTATAAATGGCTGTGCATTATGAATGAACCGCCGGACGAACCCGCCGGATTATCCTCCCGAAAGAATGGTCCTGCTATCCAACGTAAATCATACCCACCGGCGTCGTTTTGCACCACCAGCGATGTTCTCTAACCAGGGGGATAATTTCAGCATCGGTAAGCGCGCAAATGCAGGTAATAAGCGGCCTCGACATTTTCCCAAGTATCGAAATTCTTCGCAATGTTTCTTATAACTTGTATTTTGCAAAATAATTAATCTACAAAGAAAGCTTCTGCTTCTCCTTTTCCTTCTGTTTTTCGAAGAACATTATGAATTTATGAAGAACTTTATGAGGGCTTAGAATACGCTGGAAAGATACGATATGTGGCAAAGGAAAGAAAGAAAAGACTTTTGTAAAATTCAAATTTGCAGGATATATATCATTTTAATGTTGATGGCCAGTGCTATCTTCATATGCAAGTCTTACTGAGGATGTATGTAACTAACGACATATCTACTTTAACTACCTAGACTTCGGTCTATTAAATCATACATATATGCTATGTACATATATCTTACAGTAAAGTATACATGATGTCACAAGTTGACCGTATTTAAAGGAAATTCATAGATGTAAATTATTTTATTAACTGCAGTTTGAAATCATTCTCTCTCTCTCTCTCTCTCTCTCTCTCTCTCTATGTTAATCTGTGTTAACTTTGCTGTAGCTATACGTTATATTCTTAGAGGGCTCTCTTGCCCTAGAATATCAATAATCGCTTTATCTCTATCTATCTATCTCTCTCTCTTTCTCTCTCCCCTATTTGTAAATATTTATGGGTATCTATAATACGTCAGTAAAGTTAAGTTTCGATACCGACGGCTATTTGAAATTAGCTGCAATTTAATGTAAAATCTCGCAATTATATTAACAATAGCATATTTCATAAAGATTAATTAAAGTCCAAGAACTTATATTAGTGTAAAGATGAGGTCATATAATTTCCGAGCTATAATGGTTGTCAAAAATAATTGTAATCTTAATATCTTTTATATTAAAATTATCGACTCTATATGATACTTAACTGTGATATTATATATGGAAAGGATGGTTTTACTGAAGCATTTATAAAAGCTAAATGCAGATTTAAAAATGATTTCGTTGGATTATCAAAATAATTATGTAAGACCCTCAGAGACTGATTGCTAAAATGTCAAAACTTTGTGCAGCGTTGCTTATTATGGTTGAGATTTCTACCTAATTATTTTGATGATCCAACAAAATTATTTTCAGATCTGTATCTATATCTAAATTTTTAAATATAATGCTTCAACAAAATAATTTTTTTCGAGTAGTATGTTTGTAGTGGAGCATTTTGAATTATTACGTACATATAATATCAAATACAGAGAAAATGTTTCTACTTTTTTCTTTTAACTAATTTGATATAAATTCAACGTTGAATTTGTTATATTAATATTATCAGCACTTCTTAAATTTGGGTAGCAGAAACACGATGATAGTTCATTTCACCAAAATTAATATGAAAATGTAAGTAGCAAAATGTGTTCAACGCTAACAAGTTTCATATTTGAACCAACAACGTGGTCTTAATATTTGTTATTGTGCGACGCGCGCGGCGCGGCGGCCTGTTATTTATACTAAAAATTCTCTACTAAGAGTCTGGACATGAGAAAGCCACATTTGATTGACCCATCATGTTTTAACAATTCTTGACAGAGAAAAAGAGAGAGAAATAAATAAAAAGAAGACAGAATAGAATAAAAAAAGAGAAAAAAAAAGTAAATGTATGTGTTCTTCTTTCTCGCGTGGTTTTATTAAAACTATTATAATGCACACACATACAAAATTATTTATTGTCTCTCTGGATTGTGATATAATATATGAATCGCTGGATCACATACTTCATGTAACACAAAAAGTCATGATTTCGTGTATTTCGCGAGTTGTGTACGATTAATATCGAGAGCGCCATGCAAATTAAATGCTGTCTAATCGTCGTACTTTATTAATTAGTTCGCGTGCGATCGTAATTAATCGTTTTTGCAAGTGCTGTGTTAGCTATAACAAAGAAATCAAGAAGAGGAAGAGAAGGAGGACGACGACGAAAAAAAGAAACAGCACAGGAAACATCGAATGACGACGAAGCAACGTTGAGAAGTAAGTGATTTAATATTTATGTGCACTTATTGTTTATTGCTTACGATATAATCATTTATTCTTATTATTTAAATTATTTATTCAATTGATTAAATAAGAATTAGAGAAAAGATAAATTATTCAATAATTTATCTTTTCTCTAATTCTTATTTAATAAATTTAAATTACATTGATCACATAAACGTAAGAAAATATATTTTATCTTATATTTTGCAATTGTATATTTGAAAACGTTTTAAAGAGAGAAAAATGATACAAAGATGAAAAATATCGAATAAGAAAAAATAAATTTTATAATGAAAGATATGATACACGAACGTTATTCCATTTTAAGTTTTAATTTTAGAAATTGGAAAACGATTTTTTTATAACTATATAATTATTACGTATCCACGTAGAGACAAAAAGTTATTGTGCTCAATAATAATCTTAACAATAATCTATCATTCACACTCATGTTTTTTGAGTCACACTTATGTGATGAGAAGAAAATTAACTTTGACATATTTTTCTATTGTTATAGTTTTTTATAAATTTATTTGGCAAGAAACGGTGTTTGATATATTTACTTATTCTAGATTTTAATCCACAGTAATTATTACAGTAATTAAAACAAAGTTTGCGATGAAAACGTGTTACACAAGCGCAATTTTAATATTTTATTTTTTATATAATGAAAGAATAAAACGGTATTTGATTTTAATATCGTTATGAAAATATACGTTATGAGAATATACGCTTGTCAATGCAATTTGGTTTTAAATCTTTATTACCTATCCTGGACGGAGATATTACAATTTAAATATGCAATGATTTTTACTTTAAAAATGAAAATTGACTCTCTTAGCGTGAAATTAGTTTTATTTCCTTTTTTAATCAATAATATCTCGTAAACTAATTATACAAGATAAACAATCTTGTATTCATTTGAAGCGCTAAACTTTTAGCTTTTAAATGATACGAAGATCATCCCTCTTCGATTTTTTTTCTATAGAGATATTGATGTTATATCGACTCATTAGTTCGATCTAATTACGGAATAGACCAATGTGCATGCACGTGCGTTTATGTTTCAAAGCATTTGTACTACATGCGTTTTTACACCTGTTTTTTAGTGCACTTGTCATTATATGCAAAAAATAACGCGCGGCGTTCTTTTACTATAGCGTGCCGAAATTTCAAAATACTATACTCCACAAAAAATAGTGACTTATTGACGTGCGACAAAAACTGATCTTCTATATGTTTTGCATTTTATAGATAATTACTTTGAATATAGTCACTTTTTTATGATATTTATATACGTATGTGTATACAAATAGAGAGAAAGTGTATACAAGAAGAAAGAAAAATGTTGAATTATAAAATGTAAGAAATAAGTTGTTTTTATATTTTAAAACTATAAAGCAACAAATAAATAATTATTAATTCTTCTTTATTGAACATTGTATTCTGTTGAAAATAATTGATTAACAGAGAAATATTAAGAATTTTTTAAAAATACATGAAAAATAAAAAAAATAATATTTATATGTTTGTTATAAGAAGTTGTGTTATCATATATAAAAAATGCTAATGATCAATAAATCATAATATTTAACAAAAATATTAAGAATTTTAAAGAGGTAGTAATAAAATAAAAAACGCACTAATATATCTTTTGCTATTGATTCTTATAATTTAAGCGTACTTTTTATTTATTTAGCAAAATTTGGTTTTTTGATTTTTCACGTGTATGTAATTCGTGGTGTGTTAGCTGATATTAAACCAATTTTAAATATAAATACACCACGTTATTTAATCCTTTGTTTTCTTACAAGTTGTTAAAGTTAATTATTTTACTTTTTTGTAACGTTAAATTTAAAAGATGGAGTTTATCTTTGTTTTATTATTGAAAAATAAAAATTAAATATTTATTTAAATAAAATTAATGAAAGTTAAATAATTATTCACAAATAAAAAAAAGTATTATATTTTTTCTCAAATTTCATGCTTTATGAGCAAAAAAAGTCGATATTTTAATATCTTTTTATCAATAAAAAAATATAAATTTTATTATTTTAAAGATATTAATATTTCTGTTTGCGATTGCATTTCAAGTTTGACAAATCGAATGGACGCGCTGTTTATAAAATTGTAACAACGTATTTGCAAAATTTGCATATTAGCATTATTTATATACATATATTCTCGATCTAATTTTAAATTATAATTATTTTTATTATTTTAAGTACTCATTGAATTTTATTATTTCTTTTAAACCGCGTAATTAATTAATTCAAATTTTCATTAAAAGGATGTATTAAAATTACAATTTGTATGTAAAATATATTATTAGTTTATTATAAAATTTATTATCTGTTTATACACATATTAATGGAGTCGAATTAGGAAATCAGTAATAACATTTCCGTTCTAAGACTCTTAACTGAATTTAACTGTTTTTGGCGAACGCTAATAAATCTACAAATAAAACGCAAAATATATTAATCCGTTTATCGAAATGTAAATAACAAAATATTCGACATAAATTAATGCTATAATACTATATTAAATATAATACATTAAATATAACCGGTGGCGAGACAATTGGTATACAATGTTCGGTATTGTTTTCAAATGGCATACGTCATTTTTACAAAAAAATAGAGGCGCTATCATTCACGTCCTGACAATTAAATAGATATAGGTATCCGAGCGAACGATACATGTATATACAATTATTAATATTATTATATCCCAAAACGCGATGCAATAGTAAGGTAAGAATGCTATGCGGGTAGCACAAAATAATTTTATTGATATTAACCACTGATTTATTCATCTACACAGTTGAGTGATTGTCGAGGTTTACACGACTTGTGAATACTTCGCGATTTTGGTCCTTCGTTGCAAAGCGAATGTCTCGTGGGATTTATTTGTAGGTAGCAAGAATTGAAATATTTTACTTACAGGACGAACCATTGTTTTTGAAAGAGCATACGTGTAATAAGAATAGACTGCTTATTCCTACGAAGTTCATATGTCATTATCGATTTAGAAAGAGAAGTATGTAGATATGATTTCAGTAATGGAAAGCCGTGTCGTTTAATTACGTACTATTTTCGCAGGCTTTATGCTCCCAAATTATATCACGATCGTGTCTTTCGAGTATATATTTCGGACAGCTCATCACTCGAGCTTCGATTAGCTGCCAGCTCGACTCGCGTTGTACCCGCGCGACATGCATTGGTGTGAAGTTGTCGACGTTCAAGTTTCTCGGCTAAATTCAAGTAGCGGAACTGCGGAAGCCATAATAGGTGTACATCGAGCGTTTTATCTCGTGAGTGGAATAAAGTATCGCGATTGTCGTATTATGACAGTTTAGTTCGTTCTCGATCGCGTTTTCGTGAGTGTTGGTTCGTGAGTATCCGGCGAACTTAAGACGGAAGTTGAGACGAGCGCAGTCTAGATTTCTAGAAGCTCCGTTGGCTAGACGTTGTATCGGTGAGTGCCTTTTTCCATTAACCTAACCTAACAATAAGATGAAGTAATGAGACTGCGAATAGTACGGTTAAATATAACGTTTCATATATCCATCGCTTTGAAATAGCTAGGATGAATTATTATAACGACGTTGACTTGGCAAGGAGCTTTCTGTTTCTAGTTCAGTTATTGGACTAATTATTGTCTGTTGAACGCGACGATAACGCAATCGTTCCTCGCGTTTCTTTCAAGCGTATAATAGATGCTTCGAAAAGTAAAACCCTATAGACAAATCTTGAGAGAAAAATGTACCAAATTTTAATAAATATTTGTTTAAATAGTGCCAATTGAATATTTACTTAATGTAAATATATGTTTATTTGGTACAAGAACATTTATTTGATATAATTATTATATTTTTTTAATTAGGTAGCAACATTTTTTCTATAAATAAATTTATTAGTGTTATGTATGAACAATTACTTATCAAAAATTTAATACATTTTTCTTAGAAAAACGTTAAAAATCACAAACGCGGTCACATAAAACGTTTAATATTTTTAATTTCTATAATTATCTAAAACGGCAAAGAAATAATTGATAATGTGTTATATTAAAAATAGTTAATTGTTTAAGAAGAACCTTTTAAAACATATGTTTATATTTTTTTGTCAATAAAATAGTGTTATTATAAAAAGTTGCTTCTTGTCAATAAAATGGTATTTAATGAAAATATTTGGTAGTTTAGAAAAGTGATGATAAAAAAATAGTAAAATAAAGTTACAATAAAATTAAAAGACGAATTAAAACAAAAAGCGATAACAAGTTTATTTGCAAATTATTGTAACTGTAGCAAATTGATAGAACTATGTACCTATAATATTAGTAAACAGTAAAGTGCATTAAATGTGAAACTGAATGATTAGTGAAATATTAGCAGCGCAGCATACAAAAAAATACGTTTATCAATTTTTATCTCAATTTTTCGTAGTCCTTTTATTTATATTTATTGATAGCTTAACTTATTATCACTTGAAACAAAAATCATAAAAATCTAATAAATTTTTAATCTCAAAATCGAAAATATTTTACGTCAATTATACTAGTATAAGTAAAAAAGAGTTTGTAATTTTGTTATTACGTTATTAATATCATACATTCATAATCACACGATGATACATGCAATGAGGACATATAACGTGTCAAAAAGTTCATAGAAATGATGGACGTATTACTCCATGGCATTTTACTTCTCATATAACATTTTAAATCTTAATGGAGTGCTATATGTATGTGTGTACATTCAGAGGCACGTAAAGCGTTACGGCCGAGCAATGAATTAATTACGTGGGTTAGTCGTTCGCACTCTGAGATAGAATCGTGCGAGAGAAATTCGCGAGCTCGATTTAATATTTCACTCGGAGCCGCGGGGTGCGAATTTCTCGCAAAACCTCCGCATGAAGCCGAAATGTACGCTCTGTGTCGCTCTGTGTAATATCACGTAATATTATTTGTAATAAAATTTAATTAACCGCACACAGAACTGCGGCGGCCATTAGCACCCGTGACTTCTGCATAATACGGCCCACTAAATTACAGTTGATGCACCGCGCCACGCGACGCTCGTTTCTCTGTTCGCGACGGACGTCGGCCGCGGCGTCGCGTCGCTCGCGGAATTGGACGCGTCGACACACCATCGGCGATCAACATCGCGACAAACGTAAACGAGCGACCGCGGCCGCCGCACCGTCGCGGACCTGTCGTATTTTTCAAACTTTGCCAGTAAAATTTCGTGCCGCGGCGGCTCTTGGTGCCCATGCCGGCGAGCGCGATATATCAATCCGCGTGGCGCGGCATGCATGTCGGTGATGAAACGGCAGGTCGTTGTATAAAAATATTGGGTGCAAAGCAATTTGGCGATGACGCAACTGTACAACTGCGCTGCCACTAGTGACCTATTTCGGGGTCGTGCCATACGAGAGCTAGGATCCCGCAGGGATGACTGATCCGCGTAGTCATTTGGGCTTAGCAAATCCACGGCTCTCATCGCATTGCGGACATCCATATACCTACACTTTACACCACACGCAACACATGCACGCACGCACACAAATTCATTTACGTACTTTTGTAAATGATAATGAATAATTGAAGGAAGGTAGGAACAAAGGGTAAACTTAAGCTAACAAGAAGAAGAATAAGAAAGTTACGCGGTTTATCCCCGTGTCTTGATACATTGTTAAATGTCAACGTTTCGTGAATGTTGCATTTCACTTCATCAGAGCGAGAAGTATCAGGTTGCTTCTCGCCCCGATGAAGTGAGCTGCAATGTTCACAAAATGTTGGAATTTAACGATGTATAAAGACACGGAGATAACCGCGTAACTCCCTCGAAGAAAATATCCGTGGAAACCTCAAAAGTATTATAGAATAAGAGCGAGTCGTAGTTTCCATAAGGGTGTATTAAGAATTTTATTAAATTGAAGATATTAAAGAAATTGAAAAAAGACCGAAAACTACGACTACCATATACTGAATATATATACCTAAATTAAAAAAGTAGAATTTATATAAAATATTTGACATTATACGCAAGATTTTTAAAAATGTCAACGTTAATTTCAAGAAGCGAAAATTGATCGAATAGGCATTTAATGAATGGTATTAAAAATTTAACCTGATTAAGGCTCTATAATCGCGGCCTACTTGCGGTTGTCAACTGCACACGTAATATCCGTGCAATGAAATGTTTCATTGAACAATGCTTTAGTTGGTAACTTTAAGCGGTAACTCTCGACGAGCTCGCCGGATGCATAACTTCCCTAACGTGCCGCGATGGAACGCGTCCTGCGGTCGGGTCACCTGTTAAGCACAATGCTTAATCGAGCTCCGTAAGTGATTAGGAAACTCTGAGAGGGAAACCGCCAAAATAATTAACATCCGCGTTTCGGCGCGCGTCGACGGTGTTAGAAACGCTAAACGGCATGTAACGTTATCGAGCGAGTAAACGCGCAGCGGACCCCGCGATCTTGCATTAGCGCGCACGAAAATTCGACCTCGCTCGGTGAGTTCCTCACTTTGGAGCAATTCCATCTGTACGTGAGATATCGCGGTTTGCGGTCCAGATCTTAACATATAACTTTCCCATAGAGGTCTGTTAGCGGGGCTGGGGCATTGTGCGCGATAGTGCTCGAACGTGTTAGGTCTCTCGTATTCTCGATCGTTCTCTCCGTTTGTTTTCGTTCGACCGATGGACGGTTGAGGTCAGGGCTAATTAAACTCGGTCAGAATTGGGTTTCACGAGTCGTATTAAGCGTCCTCGTCACAAGGATATTTGTTTCGGTTGTAATGGTGATGGTGAACGTTATCGTTTAGAGGATTCGCCTGCAGATTTCCTTTCGATGAAATCCGTGTATAATGTAGTTGACGAGAATTGCATTCATTAGCGTTCATCAGCTAATCCCCAGTAAGATGTAAACGTATAAAATTACTGTCGTAAATCGATTCTACTGCAAAACGAGTAATGTAGATAAACTTGATGTAATTACGAGAATGATTCCAACACATTATTTAAGAGATCAACCGGCTTTGATATTGCTGGCGCACGTATCGCGCACGTACGGTACGAACCGGACCTTTGCGCGCGCTCAAAGGGTTTAAAGTAAGAGTATCTTTCAACTTTACTCATACTCTGAGCATTTATTTCTACAAAGAGGATAATCCGTTGGATTTCAGTTGGTTATTGCCAACTGTACGCGAAATTTACGGTAATCCCTACCCGTTGGCACAAGGGTCTCGTTCTTAACACCAATTTAATGCCACCTCTTTTATCGTTACCCGCCACGTTTAAGTCCGTAACGCATCTATAAATTATACTCTCTCAGTATTTTGTTGCGTTTGTTCGAAGAAATACGAGATGATGGATCCAATATGGCAGACAAAAATGCAAAAATATAGTCGGATTTGCATGAAAATTGCTTCGTGGAGGGTCCAACGGCAAAAGGGTTAAACGCGATGAAAATCGTGGCTGTGATTGTACATGCAAATACCTTCGTCATTCGAATACGGTTATTATAAAGGCGGAAAGATGTTGCATATGGATTGGAATCATCAACCCAATTTCCAATACCAAATACCGTTCTGTTGGAAGCAGCGGAGTGAGGGATATGAAAACGCGAGTAATGGTGAACGAATGATTTTCGTAACAATCGTTAGTTCGCCGCGCCAGTACCTTCGATTATTATTTTACATATCTTTCTGTCCATTATTATTCCATGGCGATGCGATTTTTAGCGAAGCTAAATTCAATCACGGTTTGTATATTCCTCTATCATAAATTCGCCCGTGTGTACCAGCTGTATGTGTCCAGAGACAGAATAACACTGAAAATAAGAGAACTGAAACAGGTAAAATCGAAAACTACGAAGAAACAGACCCTTTCCAGGCATTTTAAAGTTTCATGGAATAACTTGTGTGTATTCAGAATCTTTTTCTCTGTAAATACAATTTATCGTAACGTTATATAACAATGGTCTTTTCCTGTCGCTATTTATTGAAAACGTTTATCACAGCTGTTTATCAAAGGAAGAATTTCGTTGCCGTGAATAACATTTAACAATTTATTACGAATGTACATTTTCAAATACACATGAATTCACGCATTAGATGTAATAGATTATGAAACGAGAAATGAAAGCGCTAGAGAGAATGTTACTATTACGAAGCGCAACGAGCGCTCGCAACATTTCTTCTTTCGCATATATCGCAATATATTTATCGCGCGGAATACGTGCTCGCGTTTAAGCGAGGCTGCTACTGGATAATGAACGTTCCAAAACGTCCCAAATTCCGGATGCGGGGCGAACACTATTTCCGCCAGGGGAGCAACAATTTCGTGCGGTTTTATATCACTCGCCCCCGGACTCCGGAGTCAGCGGCATGCTCGTGTATCGTCTTCAACGTGTGCCACATGTTGAAATGTGCATACGTTCGACCGCCGTAACACGTACGGCTTACCTACGTGACAGGCTGCGCCGTTCGTTCGGCATTTGTTGCTCCTCGTCTTTGTCGTTCGCAAAAGCGGCTTACACGTGAAATGCATAATATGTTCTGAATATTACCTTGTTAATTTGAAACGTCGAAATATAAGAGTAATTTTTTGATACAAAATTTTCATTACGAAAAATTTCACGTTTAAATACCGCGTGTATACGTAAAGGCACTATAAATCATTTATTATCACCTGAATCTATAATTATTTTATATTATAAAGAGCAACGTTACAAGGTACATTTTCGTTGTTCACCAGCGCTCTTAAATTTTCACCCGATTCGCATTTTTGGGCTTTCTATTTCGATGACAGGCCAGCCGTGCAAATTAAAAGCGCGCAGCATGGGCTCGCCGCGGGCAAACAATTTACCGTGGTCGCGACGAAATATTTGCTTCCTCATAAACAAACCCGGTGATCCAATTTGTGCGGGATGCATTTAGCTGGTTTCGACGCGCCGCGTAAGTTGTCGATACGTTATAGCCGTGAATGTTAATGAATCATCAAAAAAAGACTAAAAGGATCTGCCACTGCAATTTCTCGCGAATTTCATTATTATCAATACACGTTTTCACTTGTTATATTTAACCTTACGAAAAGGACGCATTTTATTTACAAAATTAATATGTTTTAGTATTAACATAATATTAGTGCATCAATATTAATTTTTAGGATTAAATTTAATTCAATTTAATGCAACACTACGTGAGAAGTTGTAAATACTTCATGAAAATTATTCTGTTTATAAACTAAATATTTCTTTCAGAAAAACCTTCAGTTTTTAATATTGCGATGAGAATCTTTATTAAATGCCACAGATGAAATTATCGTTATTTAAGTAAGTTTACACTGAGAGAAAAATGTTTGGTATTTGTAACTATGATTACATATTACTATAATTATGATTATTACTGCTACAATAATAACAACAGTAACTATGTATATAGTTCTAGCAACAAATGTACTTATATAATTGGCAACCTAAAATGACTATAATTATAGTTATTATAACCATAAATTAGTTGAAATTACCATAAAAATGATTCAAGTGATACACACTATAATTTTATAATTATATTTTGGAATAACTATAAAAAATATGGTTGTTCCAAAATATAACTATAAAATTATAGTCACTTGAATCATTTTTATGGTAATTTCAATTAATTTATGGTTATAATAACTATAATTATATAGTCATTTTAGGTTGACAACTATATACATTTGTTGCTAGAACTATATACACATAGTTACTGTTATTATTATAACAGTAATAATCATAATTACAGTAATACGTATTTATAGTTACAAATATCAAACATTTTTCTCTCAGTGTAGTAAATCAGTGAAAAAGGTATTTGGAATAACCACTATTTTGTTATGTGTGAAAACTTTCTTATTTTTTAATGTAAATATTGTGTTGTTCTAATCAAATGTTGGTTAAAATAATATATAATTTTTAAATTATAATAAAAGATAAGAAAATAGTTGTAATTTACGTATCAACAAAATAATGGTCATTCATATTAAATATTCTCTCAGTGAAGGCATCTTTATTGATACACGAGTAATCGCTTTAAACACATAGTTTAACGTCGGATGGAATTATCCATGATTTTATCTCGTTTAAATCTTCTAGATTTTGATTAAACCTTTTATCCTGCGCTTATACTGGATGATACGTATGTACAACATACAAACATAAAAACAGCACGGCGTCACGTATTTTCTCACGGGCGACTTGACGAAGCAGTCAGTAAGCCGCAAGAGAAACGAGTTCGTAAATTCGAAAAAGCATGTTGACACATCGGCTGAGCGCCGATCATGCCGCAGCCGTTACAATAGCAAAGCTATGTATCGGGTATCCGCGAATCATGCAGTACGTACACCTCACGTGTAACGCATCACGCGCCACGCATACGCCACATAGATTACACGTTAAGCCAGCCGATAGGACTCTAAGGCGAGATGGGCAACTAAGCCCAGCGTGCGTCACAAGGCGACACATTCTCGTCATATCTTAGAACAATGTCAGCTATGTAAATTGTCAAAATTTACGTACAATTCGGTCTAATCCATTCCATGTTACCCCTTTCAGAATATTCATGAAAAGAACACTTTTAATAAAGCATTAAAAAATTTAGTTAGATATAGAATTGTAAATAATTTTAGAACATTAAAATAATTATACAAATATAAAATTATGATTTCATAAAAGACTTCAAAGTTAAATTCACTGCAGGAAAAGAATAATAAATAATGCCAATGTGAGCCGACACAGATTGTTCACGTGTAGTAACGCATATATTAAATATAATATAGGTACAGATGTTTCAATTCTTGGTATTGAATCCTCTTCAGTGTATAAGATTTAATCGTTTAACTTTCCTTCTTCTACTCTCTTTCTATAACGTCACGGAATTTAATCTTATAAACTAAAGAGGACCCAATACCAAGGGTTGAAACATCTGTACCTATTATATTTAATATATGCGTTACTATACATGAATAACCTGTATCGGTTCATATTGACATTATTTATTATTTTTTTCTGTGAGTCAAAATAATTATGTAGGATGTTCAAGCTGGTTGCTAAAAGGCAAAGTTTTTTATAACCTATACTTGAACGTTTAATTACAATTATTTTTAGATCTATGTCCAGCTAAATTTTTAGATATTTTAATAAAATTGTTCTTTTCTATGAGTTGATGCTTCCATTTCATCAGAACGCTTATTATTCTAAAAAAAGCAAATCTGTACAAAATGTATGATTGCACAGACAGCACACAATATTTATAAAATATTTACAAAATATTTTAAAAATATTTTCAAAGCTTATTTTAAATATCTTGTAAATATTTTCGTGGTTTTAGATTGCATAGATTAAAAACATTTATTATAAATATTATGAAATATTTATCTATATTTATCATAAATATTACATTAAATATTTAGTCTATCTTTTAATAATATTTCAAATAAAGCCTTATATAAAATATGTATAACATATTTATATAATATTTAAAAAAAATGAATAACAATAAATATTTATCATAAATATTCTAGGCTGTCTGGGATTGTATTAAACAAATGGAAGCCTTTGTTGGATATTTTTACAACAAGAAGAAAATAACAGAAAGGCGTAGAACGACTAAATATAAAGTTCTCTTTTGACGAGCATATTTGTCCCACTTTGCAAATTTATGGAAATATTTTTAATCTATAGCATCCTATATTTATGTTCATTTGGAGAAAACTCGTTTGAGGAATTGTGTTTTTGGATGGGTATTGTCTAGGACATATAAAGAATTAAAACCGCGAATACTAAAATAACCCACGAATATCGAACGATGTTTAATTTACATCTCACTCGGCTCGGCTGCTTACTTGAATCGTTAATATCCACTGGCGCTAATTCGACTCAACATAGAGTTGTATGAGTTTCTCATCTTTGTTCTCTCTGTCTCTATGTGCGGCACTGCGATGGTTTAGCGATTGTGATGAGAACGCGTCCCGGCGTAACGGTAGAGACAGTCGGAAAGACAGGCAGTTCCCTACCAGATCTTACCACCTTGCATAATGCATCGCGCGACGCCACTAAGTCAAAGGGGAAACTTCCCTGTGACGTGAAACGCCAGGAACACATACGTTCCTCTTCCACTCCTCTCTTCCTTCCTTATTGTTCAGCAGCCCGTTGCAAATCCCTCTATTGGGTTTCGACCTGCTTTATTCTCTCTTGACTATTTCCATCTTTCACACAATGCATCAATCTCATTATTCATTAATTGCCGAAACGTTTATCGATCTGTCGTCACCTGTCACGGATTTTATAGACATACGTGAAATTATGACCGATGTGACATGTTAATCTACAGTGAATGAATTGTCTGGTTGCCAGAAACGCGTTTAAGCTATTGTACCATGATAAGAATAAAATGGTCGAATTGGTTGGTTTATGTGTAAAAATTCCCTCCATATCAATTAGGATATGAAAACTCGTACAAATTTTTCATGCAAAGATAATTGAAGTTTTAATCAAATTGTTACGCATTAGCGCGATCGAGTATGCGTGACTTTCGTACAGCCGTTCACTTCGAATTTGCCTGCGTTGAGTTCTACAGACGAGCACAGTGCGGTACGTTAATTCCAAAATCCCGTGAAGCACTTCGACCATCGTCATCTCGTATGTATCACGTCGTAGTTGCGTAGACGCTACGTGCGGACGGTGGTATAGTAATCTACTTCACACGAAGTTTCAGCCAAGCTCGAGTTAAGTCGGCCGTGTCGAGTAAGCCCCCGGTGTTACCACGGCTGATGAGTCCGGGACACTTTAGGGTACGGTTACCGAAAGACGACACGTTCTCTCGCATCACGATAGAAAGTCACTCCGCCGACTTCGGTACAGCGTATCAGTGATCACTTCTTGATACCGGCTTTCCGGATTCCAATTATATCGTTGACAGCGTCAGGATTTTTGTTTGTTACGCAAAACCGATATTCTATTTATTTTAACAAAACGTTGAATTTGATTTTAAACACTGGGCATACTTAATTCTTTTTTAAATAAAAATTTGCATTTTATAAATTTTATTATTCTTAGATTTATTATGAAATCTCTTTTCTTTTGTAACATGAAATAAATCTATATTTAATGCGAAATTAGTAATAATTTTATCGAAAATTAAATAATAGTTTCTTGAACTTTAAGATTTTAGAAATACATACATATATTCTGACTGACAATGAATTATTAATTATTACAGAATTAGGATTAAGAATTTCATTTAGAAAGTATTAATTATGTGTATTTTGAGTCTTAGACTGTTCAATTTGCTATAAGTAGATCTATGTCTAGTTCCTGGTAAAGTTTTACATATGTAGGTGTTATTAATATGGAGCTGAATTAGCTAACTCCACATAGTCTCATGTTCTACATTTTATATGCGTTACGAAGTGATAATCATATAACTTTGTGTCATACCACTAGTTAACTTAGAAGGCTTAGAACTGAGGAGAGTATGTACTTCGTGAATGCGCGCTTTGGTACTACATAATGAACTTTTAGTGGTCATACAGTTTAACGTTAATGATATCTTACAATGAAACTTTAATATGCCCCTACCTTAAATCTTCGCATATTTTTATTATTTATAATAAAAATTTATTTTTCTGAAAGATTTTTAATCAATAAAAATGTAGTTCCTTATATAATATATTGTATCGTCTACTGCTATTGTATAGCAATAACAGATCTATTTCTAATCTCACGTACAAGAATTTTAAATCAGTGTCCCAAAGTATATTTGTACTGCTGCGATCGATTAAATTACATGGAACAATATACATATATTAGATACTATCTTCAGCATAACATACGCGCATTTTTATATCTGATTTAAATATGTATACTTGTTCTATTTTACACACTATAGAAGAACTAAAAAAAATAAATGTATTCACGTCTTTCCAATGTTTATTAAACTGAATTCCATTGTATAAATTCCATTACATAAATTATTGCATTGGATTTGGACAGATAAATTTTCAAAACAAAAGAGTTGTGCGAAGATGTATAAATGTGTAAATGTTTTGATATTCATTACTTTGTATATATATAATTGTAATATGATATTTTGTCCTTCATAATAATTCAGCTAAATATTTTTTACAATAAATTTGTTTAAATTATATCACACAATTGTTATATATGTATACATTGAATTTTTGTAATTCTAATATTGCTAACAAAGAAGTACTGACAATATTTGTCACAATATTTTCAACTTTTTAAAGTTCTTTTTATTTAATTGTTACGGATTAAAATTAATTAACCTTTAATTAGTCGCGCGGAGTCACCGCGACTCAAAGTCATTTTATTTTCGTAATATTTTAATAGTATAACTTTGATGTTTAAAATAAAAAGTATATATATATATTTTTATTATATTGTTATTTATTTATTTTTTCATTTTATTTTGTAGTAACTAGCGACCGCGCGCTACTAACGATGTGAGTATTTTCGCGCAATTACATAAAAAGTTAAAATATAATTAAAGGAAAAATTATATTACTTTTTTTTAATTTTAAAATTTGTCAGTAAAAAAATTAAAGAGGGAAATTGAGAATGACATTAATATCTTGACAGCTTTTATAAATATGAATTATATGAAATAATTTTACTTTTTGATTCAATTATTATGTGCATTAAATATGATAATTTAAAAAGTGCACTCTCTCTCAAGTTAATATTATAATTAAAATTTTTGTCATTAGAACGATCACTAGATGCGTAGATATATTATATATGCAGTTTATATAATTATTGATAAATACGGAGTGATTTAATATTGCGTTGCATTATATAACAGTTATTGATTTATTAATATTGTTTTAAAATAATCATAAGTTTACCATTTTCTCATTATGACAATATTGCTAATTTAACTCAATCTTGAAACTAAAAACAAATAAAAATTGGAATAATAATTAAATTGAGATACAAGCGATTTAATATTTTTTAGAAATAAAAAATAAATTTTTATTTGTAATTTACAATAAACAAAAATATTGTTTATTTTGAATTACAATAATACTTTTTTTACATTGAAAAATTTCAAGATTCAATGACAGGAATAAAATACAGTATTGTTTAAGATGAAACGTATAATCTGGATGATAGTGAATGTTATTATACATCCCATTATAAATAATGCTATGGCGAACAACGCAATAATATCCATATCGTAACGTTGATACCATGGTTTATCGCTGTCACTAAATCGAAGATAATTTGCTTCTTTGTGACGCATTACATGTTCTACCCACCATATTAGATTCTCAGTGCTGTTACATGGTTGATCCTTGGAGAGAGAACTTACACGCATCATTTTTTCTTTGTAACTACAAAATAAATTAACAAATTATTTGTATCAGTTTTATTACAATTATGTACACACACACACACACACACACACACACACACACTATGTAAAAATTTCTTACTAATTTAATATTAAAACCAAAACTGATCGTAAAATATAACTTATTTTAACGTATTTCTCTTTCACGTTGACTGTCAAAGGATAGTTTTGACGAACATAATCGCCATATTATAATATTTACTTTCATATAAACAGAATAATAAATATGTGAACAAGGTATCTAATTTATTGTAAAATATTCATTATATGTTACAACTTTTGAATAAGGTATTATAATATAAACATAAACGAATGATCATACAGTAAGAGATTACTGTGTGTGTACGTGCATATATGTTTGTATGTACATACATGTATGACAATTCATTTATATTACAAATGTATATTCGAAAATTATATTGAAGTTTACAAACTAGCCTGTCAACCGTAACTGAATGAAAATTTGCGTGTCAAATATTTGACGTAACAATTAATGTACTATGTAGATTTATATAATACCTTTTATCGTTGAGAATTTGATGAATAGCATTATTAAGACGTTTTTGAGTTAATTCGTTTAATTTAATACTTATTGCGACGCCCAACGAGACCAATCGCCGAATTCGATTTTCTTGTTCGGACATACTCGGAATTCCTAAAAGTGGAATTGCATAATGGACAGCTTCGTCGGTACTTTGGGCTCCTCCTTGATAAATAAACAGCTTGATGTTCGGATGAGCTGCACAAATGAGATAATTAGCGCCGCGTGTCGTATAAATGGACTATTGATCGTGAAATAATGACTTCACACTTTTAATTTTACCGAGTACGCTTTGCTGTAAAAACCATTTTGAGATAAATGCATTATCGAGCTTTCCCGGTAACTCATCGCACTCGAATTTCCAAACTATTTTATAAGGTAACTTTGAAAACACTTCAACGAAGTTCCTCAGCGTTTCTTTCGGTAAAGTGTGGCAGGTGGTAACAGTTCCAAGACTCACGTAAATAAATCCTTCCATTGCGTTATCTAGGAATTGCCCTAAGTCCTTGTCACCGGATTTAAATTCATTACGCATGTTTATTACGCAATAATGGAAGTTAATAATAGACAAACAATTTATTTCGATATAATGTTTAAAAAAATATTTATTTTTTAAATTTATATACTTTTGGTAAAGATGGTGGCGTTTTCTGTATGTGGATACCATTAAAAAATATTGCATTTGACTGCTCGGGTCTAGGATACGCCAGTACTGGATTCTCGTTAATTAATAGCAATCTCATATTCTTTATTATATCGACGCTGTGTGGTGCATCATTTCCAAAATATTTTTTAATGAGTTCCTGTTCCATCGTTATAAAATCATTAATCCAAAAATGGATAAGACGCCACGTTTCGATAAAGTTCCACGCTCTTTGCCAAATCGACGGATTTTCCTCAGTTAGCGCATTTATTTCCCAGTTTGACAAATGCGATGGGTATATAGGACTGCCAAAAACATATCGATGATAATTGTGTATGCCCATGGATATAATTCCTAGATAACCGATTAATCGATGTCAGGCCTTTCTTCCACTATACACTTCGAATATCTTTCAAGAGAACAGATCAATACTTTTACGCTTAGAGCAATACATTCCTCGAAATATTGACGGTTTCTTTTTGTATAATATGTTATTTACGAGCTACCTTGTGTATACGTTACCTGCAGAAATCATCTTACCTATAAGAGGCGCGTTAAATCTGTACGACATAATTGATAATGACGGATAACCTACTAACTCTAGAATAATCGCGTCGAACTTTTCATTGCTATCACTATGATAAAGTTTTTTCACTTTTGGGTTATCAAATATGGATGTGCTCATTTTATGTGTCATTGTCCATCCGAGCTTGAGTAAGTCGGTTAGTGATAGTTGTGGTACGTTTTCTTGATATTGTTTGACCAAGGAAGGTAAAGACAACAATTCTATTTCTGTATAATTTGTTAATGTTGAATCTTTTATCGGTTGTGGAGTTGCTACGATCAGTTCGTGTCCGCGTCTGTTTAAGGCTAAACACAACGACTGGAAAACTATTTGGTGACTATAAAGAGGTGTAGGTGTAATCACGAGTATTCTTCCGGCATTTGTTATATTGTTTGCAAATAAAAACCACAAAGATAAAACAATACACATTTTACAAGTAATCTTCAACATTTTGCCACTAATTCATGAATGCCTTTTTGAAGCAGACTGATTTATAGAAATTACGAGTTACTTGCTTAAAGTTTAAAATATTATCAAGTTAGTTATCACGGCTTATTTATATTAATGACATCATAATCATAAGAATGATCGACATTATGAAAGAATTGTGAAGCAAGGTTCTGGGTGGGTAATATACATTATGTATATTATTTAAATGTAATTATCTTAATGTATGTATTGTATTTAAATATATGTATCTTGAATGTGCTTATATATAAGATAATAATAATAAAACATATAATAGTAATAAGACTCATTAAATTTAAAAAACGAGATAAAGAAAAAGGGCTACGAGCCCTAAAAATTCTATCGTTATAATTTAGAAGTTAAAACGTTGGTAGATAAACAATGATATCCTTTTTAGTTAAAAATATTGTAAACTTTAATAAAAAAATGTTATTTATAGCTAGCACATTTTATTAAAGTTTACAATATTTTTAACTAAAGGATATCATTGTTTGTTTACTAACGTTTTAACTTCTAAATTATAACGATAGAATTTTTGACTCGTAATCCTTTTTCTTTGTCTCGCTTTTTAATAATAATAAATATGATAAAAATGTTTCCAATTTGATGTTTAATTGTACTTTCACATCTGATGGAAAAATACGTGCACAGTGCGTTATATGTATTATATTCTTTTTGTCATTTACGTGTTATCTAAAACTTGTAATCAAGATACTGATTACCGTTTTTTGAGATAAAACAATGCTACATATATAAACACAATATATACAGTCACGAAACTAATTGTTCTGACACCACGCCATTATATCAATATATAAATTTTTCAAACCGTTATTCAAATGAGAGTTATGGTTTCACTAACACATTCTGATACTGGTAGTTTCACAATTATTGTCTAAATATAAATATAAACTAATATAATATAAATTAGTGCGTGAAGCGTCTGTAAAACCACAATTTTTAATTTGCACAATAAAGTTTCAAGAAATCATCAATATAATAGCACTGTCTGGACAATTAGTTTTGTGACTGTATATTGAATGATGCTGTATTGTTAGTGAATACCTCACAAAATATTTTATTTTAATCACAACTTTTATTTAAAAAATTATATGATATAATTTGAGATGATCTTAAAAGCTGTACATGAAGACAAAAATCTTCAAGATAATTTAATGAAATTATTGTTAGCATAAAGCAGGAATTAATAACGTTAATATATTTTAACGATTAGAACTGATAATAAAAATTACCATAGAGAATGCGATATTATTCGTAAGTGAAACCGTAAAATCAGAAGTAGTACCCACATAGAAATAAGGAATACAATAAATAGTAGTATGGCGAGAAATCCGATGATGTCCCAATCATATCGTTGATACCATGGATCATCGCAAAGATTATTTCGTAAGAAAGGCGTTCCATTTTGACGTATCACGTACTCAATCCATCGTACTGCATTTTGAAGACTATCATACGGTGAATCCCTATAAATTTTACTCCAACGTTGCATTTGATCTTTGTAACTGAAAATAAAGAATAATATTGTTATATTTTAAGACATATAAAACTCTTATGTTTATGTTATATTAATATAAAAAGAATGAGTTTATTAATTTGTGTGTAATTTACGCGGTAATATAGTACCTCGTGTTGCTTATAACTTCATGTATAGTGGCTTTAACGGTTTCTTTCGAGATAGTATCTATCTGAAGATGAACTCCAATACCTAGTCTTACTATATTTCGCACTTGATACGCTTGATCCCATAAAATAGGAAATCCTATGAGTGGAATTCCGTAATAAAGAGCTTCTTCAGTACTCTGAAGACCACCTTGATAAATAAATAACTTGATATTTGGATGAGCTATAAGTGAAAAGAATGCAAATTGCATGGATTATTAATTCTAAGATAGAGATATAAAAAAATGATTAAACATATAAGATATTTGTATCTGTGATTTTACCGAGAATACTTTGCTGAGGAAACCATTGCAACGTCAGTATATTTTTATATTTCTTAGGTAATAGATCAGGACTTAATTTCCAAACAATTTTGTACGGTAAAGTGGAGAATCCGTCAACGAAGGCTTCAAGCGTATTGTTTGGTAGTTCCTCCCATTTAACATGGCTTCCAAGACTGACGTAAATAAATCCTTCCTTCGCATCGTCAAGAAACTGTTTTACATTCTAGTGAACATAACGAGACTAATGGTTATGTAAATGTACAACACAGCGCTATTAAATCTCACTTGAGGAGATCGGAAAAAATAATATGTGTATATATATTTCTATAAGCATGTATGTCTGTAGGTATATGTATATATATATATATATATATATATATATGTACTTTTGGCAAAGCATCCGGTATTTTTGCAATATGAGAACCATAGTAATATACGACATTCGGTTGTTCGGGTTTGCCATGCACAAATGCTGGATGTCTGTTTACGAGGAATATACTCATGTTTCTCGTTATCTCGTTGATATGTGGTAGATCTTCTCCTAAGTACTTCTTCACGATCGCATCCTCTATAACAATATGTTCGTTCGTCCAGGAATACATTTGCTTCCACACTTCATAAAAGTTGACAAGTCTCCTCCAAAATGACATATTTTTTTCATTTGGTTTGTTAATTTGCCAATTTGAAATATGCGATGGGAGAATCAGGGATCCAAACGTATAGCGCAAATGGTTGAATACATCCAAGCTTGAAATACCTATTTGTTATGTTACCTTTTATTATCTCATTACGAATAATTGTTCGAAATTAAATGAATTTAATTTTTTATAATTTACTTATTAATAGTAGATATTGTTTTTTTTTGTTACCTATAAGAGGAGCGTTAAATCTGTACGCGAGAGCATTCAACGAAATTGTGGCACCCTGCGCTACAATAACCGCATCAAAATGTTCATTGCTGTCAGTTGCGTATAACTTTTTCATCTCTGGATTTTTAAAAAGCTCCTGATTCAGGACATGTCCCGCAGCCCATACAAGATTTCGTTCTACTTCTAGAAACGGTAAATTAAGATACGCCGTGGTAAGGCGGATAGTTGAATCGAGATATGGTATTGATTTGTATTCAGGAAAGCCTTTATAAAAGTAGTTTATGTCAATTTCTGTGTAATTAGTTAAAGAAGAATTTTGTATAGGGTTTGTAGTGACCGACACAATCTCGTGACCTTGTTTATGCAATTCTAACCATAGACCACGATAAGACATTTGATGACTGTATGACGGAAAACTTGATATAGCCAGTATCCTTTTGGCATATGTCACATTATACTGTATTATCACACAAAATGTAATTATTAAGAATGTACACACTTTAGTCCACATTCTTCCAACGATGTGAGCAGATAATACTGTCAATGATGTAAAACGCGTTTATATTATCTATGCCAAAACCTAAATTATTCATGAGATAAAATAAGAATCATTAGAAATGCGCATAAAATGCATTTTTAAATAAAACTATTAAGGCTCCTGACTAGTTGCAGTGGCCATGTTGCAATTGTGAAGTCAGAAGCGAGAAATACATGTTAATTTATGTTGCATGCCGTTTGTAAATAAAGATAATTTGAATGAAACGAAATGACGAGATCGCTTTAGAACACTTGTAAAAATCGATGAAAATTGTCCTTTCTTCCTTTGACAGTCAGTAAATGGTCGTAAAAGACACATAAAGTGAGTCTATATATATATTCTGGCAGAAATACACGGTCTGACAGCTGTTGAAACGAACTAAAATATACGCTTTTACATATAAAATTCCAAGATAATTTTAGTTTTTATCGATAATTACGACTTTGGTAAATATATGTACAAGACAAGTCACATTTTCACAATTAAGCAAATAATAAGGAAATGCCATGCAACATAAATTTCGTCACTTTTCCACGCTTATAAGTTCAGCCATTTATCGTGGCGAGGCGCTGTAACACATACACACAAGCACGAGCCCATGTACATGTGTTCGCGCTTGGTGTGTGGCTACAGTTTCGCTGAGTTTCGCCAGGCCGCCGTCTGATTCTGTGTCGCTGGCTGAGTAATCAGGAGCCTTAAGGAGATGCTGGATCGACGGCCGAACTTGATCGAAGTCGATAGTATAGACTTTTTTAAATTCCAAATTCGATAATAGTGACATCTTTCATTTATTTCTTATACTTATTATATATCGTTGTGTCTCGCTCAAACGCATTCATCTGTCCTTATCTAACATATTGCGCAACGCCATCTCTTAGAAAGAGATCAACTAAAATACTGCTCGGTTTCATGATTTCACGTTAATTTTATTCGTAGCATACGAATGAAATTTTTGGCAACTCTTTTTTCTTATACTAAAGCTCCTGGCTCATTTCTACAGGCATAGTATTGTTCTTCGAGGTTTTCTGTAAGCTGCTGGCTACTTATTTTAAACGGGTAAAATCTGAAACTTTTATATGCAGCACATATTGTGACGAGTTGACTGCAGGAGCCGGTGACAAAATTACAATTTTTAATTTTCTTTTATTTTTCGTATTAAATTGTAGCTGGCCGTCAGTGTTGTCAATACTTTAATTGTGGAGAAGGATTTTTCATAGTGCAATTAAGAGAAACGAGTCGAGGAAAATTAATCATACTTCATTGGTAAAATGCTGTACACGGTACTCCAGCATCCCCTTAAGTATCTGATGATTCATTAAGCATTGAATAATTATTCGAATAGTATGTAGGTACGACAAATAGTGTTCGATAAATAATTTCTTTATTCCTTTAGTTTTTAAATCTATATATAAAGAAATTAGGTATATTTTAAAAATCTCGATTAACATTACGTACAATTAATATTTTTCCATTACATATTCCACTTCTTTCCCATTATATTTTCCATTACATATTGTACATATTGTACTAGCTTTTCATTTCGTCTGACTTAACTATAACAGAGTTTCCTAGTTGCAAGTTCAATTTGCATTATCGTGTCAGGATGCTCAGGATATCGTTTGCATATTATATGCATTTATACATACACATATTAACGTAATATACATATGGTATATATTTATATATTTATTTATTGACTGAGAAGTAACGCGTTATTTGTAACGCCGGCACCGTCATCATTACTTTTCTTTTAAGTAACGATCGTTGTTTTTATCCGTAATTGAAATGGTCGTTATTGAAAATGATAACGGTAATGTTATTACATTTTTACAATAATGGTAACGAATTTGACCGTTACTTTTAACGTTACTTTCCCTATTATTTATATCTTTATATTTATTCGATAGATTACATTATTCTTGATAATAACATTAATGTTTAAAAACATTATTTAATTTAAATTTTTAATAAAATTTGCATTTGTAAATTACAATCTTTAAGAATCTAAATTTCTAAGGATTAAATATATATTAAGAAATAAAATATTAATGTAAAGAATTATAGAATTTAAGATTTAGATAAGTTTGTCTAATATAAAGAAAAACTTGCTATGTAGAAACTAACTTAGAGCTTTAAGTTTTAATATTGATTGTTATAATTTTGATATTGATTATTAAATAATATAATTTTAAAATCTGATATCTCTCTTACTTTGGTATTTCAAAAAAAAAAAAAAATAATTAAAAAAGTAATGAATTGTTACCTTTTAAGTAACGATAACGTTACTTTTTAAAATTAATAACTGGTAATGATAATAAGTTACTTTTTACAAAAATTAACGGTAATAGCTATATTTTTATACAATGACGTTTTTAACTCTGATAAATTATTGGTTAATATCTATTTTTGGTCCTTGATGAATTTATGCGATCGAATAACTCAACAACAATGCCGTTGTGATTAATGCGATCGTTGGCTCTTTACGACGTAAGTACCGTCATGCTGGATATAAAATCGTTAAAACGGACATGTGGACATTCTCATAAATCTGTCGGTACCATAAATCGTCTTGTTGAGATATATTTAAAAGCGTGCTGTCCCCGATAACAGGCGGCGATAAGTTTTCTCAGATCGCTCGTTTCTCCATCTCTTGTTTCTATATCGATTAAAGGGGTCGTGTATCTTAATAAATTACGCATTAGCTGCCAACTCCTCGACACCACCTGCACTGTACACACCGATCTCATAATTTGAAAAGTTTCACGATTTTACACATTATTTATGTAGACGTATCGCGAGAGAAAATTGAACTTCCGTCTGCTAGATTGTGTCGGCGTTGTTTGCCTATCGTACCGGCCGGAAATGAGATACCGGATTTTTACATGTCCAAAATCCAAATATCAGTTTCATATTCGAAAAAGTTTACCGACGACGGAAAGTCGATATTAATTTTTAATAGACGTGCTGCTGCGCATATTACGCATTTTTATATGGTAATAGAGCATAGAGATCACATTTTTTACATTATAATTCTCTGGATACTCATAATTTCTTTAAAAATTAAATTTTATTAATATATTCTAGTTTTGTTACTAGTAGGCTTTGTAACAGCAATTCTGCTGACGCCTAACCATTTGCAAACTACTATTGTCTATTGCATTTACGTTTATGTTAACTATAGTCTATTGTATCATACTTTATGTTTATTACTCTGTTAATATGCAGTTTTTTCATATAGCTCTCTTTGCAATAAACTAAACTAAATTAAATTAAATTAACATATATATAATTTCAAATTTCATTTAAATAATACTCCAATAAAATATGATAATTATTTAATAAGTTATTTATTCAATATCTCACCAAACAAGCTGATGTTATTTGACGTTAAAATGACGATAAATAATGTCAGTTTGTTTGATGAAATATATCAAGCTTGTACCATATATTGTCTTGTGAAATGGAAAGCAAGTTGATATTGATAAACCTACTAAAGAAACTTAATAATATGTATCTTGTTAAGATAAGCTTACAGTTAGTAATGCACCTTGTAAAATAATCGTTTGTAAGAATTTTTATTTTTGCCATGTGTGTGTATATATATACGTATACATATATATATATATATATATATATATATATATATAACGGATGTATCTATAACCCTGACACTGAAATAGTATCCTTCACTACGGTATATGCGATCGTAGGTACTACATGCCAATAGGCTGTTGCTGAAAATATTATATTTCTCGCAATGTTACGTTAAGCGTCGTCGGATTGACGCATCTTTTATTAATTCACGTTATCCGGAAAGGCAGCACTGCGATGTGCATAAGCACCTGCGGCGTTTTCCTCTAGTTCCCGTCATGTGAACATTATGAGGCTGCTTCGGTATAACGGCTGTCGGAAGCTACGACGAGGAAGACCGCGATATGAGTGCGCCGAGAATCCGACGTTTTGCGTTATAAAGCCGGCGGAAAAGCCGGAGAAGAATTCAGGAGGACGTCAATAAAATCCGCTCGTGATGTGCCTAGTTGTTCTCCATAACGCGTATTCCATGACAGTAGGAGAGTGACAAGCGGTTTTCGATGAGCGGAGAAGAACGTTTACGTTTCGGATCGATTGTAACATTGACACGCGGGTTATCCTTGAAGATTACGGCCATGTGCTCGACTGTGACATCGATGCCGACGGTTATTCTTTCTACTTGAAAAGCATCGGATGCTCAAATCGCAGGCAATATGATTCCATCTGGGAAAATCTATTTTACGACACGGATTTTTTGCACCTCTCATGTCTATCATTTCTCAACATTCGTTTTTCTCATTTAATATGTCCATTGGACTATGTAGCTGTTATATCAGACATTTTCAATGTAAAACTTTTTACGAATCCGTTGCAATCTCATCATTTCTATGAATATTATAATTAACGGCATTGATATTCGAGTCACGTTAAAAAAACTTAATATACAGGCTTGTACTTATCTCAAATGAGAATTTTTTAAATATTTATTAGGCTGCAAGTACTACAAGTATAAGCGGTGAATTATCTATTCAGGAAAAGTTTCGATTGCGTTTGCTTTTGTTAACAACTTGATTTATTTCTATACATCGTAAGCATCGCTATATCATATGGGTAGAGATCAAAATTTTCCAGTAATATTAAACACCTGTCAAACTAGGAACAGTAAAGGTAGATTGCGGTATCATGGTCTGGGACCGTGTACGAGGTATGTGACCCAACGAAATAGAGTTACGAGTGCTTTTCACGATATTATGTTTGAATTTGTTCGCAATATACGCGTACTTCACTAACTTTACACGGGCGATGTCAAAGTAATGATGATGATTGTGGGTATTAAAGCGCAATTACGAATCTTTGCTCTACGACGATTTGATAATGTCAGACTAAGCCCATTTGATCGTCGAAACCGAAGAATTAATATACCTAACACTTTTTTTACTTTCTTACATAATTAAAGATAAAATTTATTTGAAAATATTTTTTCTTCTTTATATTACATTTTGTTTTCAATTTGTATTTATATATGAAAGAGATACTCTTGATTGATTAATATTTGTTACATCAACTTTAATATAAAGCGAAGCAAAGCAGACGGGGGTGTAAAGAAATCTGGCCGGGAAGATAAGAATTCATCTAATTGAAGTATTTTAATTATTCCGTAGTTAAAAGGAAGTTCAAGGCACGAATGAATTTTAGTGAGTATCACAGGAACTTTAACTCGGACGACTCGTCGACTATTAAAAGGTAGTTAAATAAAATACCAGCTACCTAAGGAAATTACAAACGGAACGAAGTATAATTACTGAGAAGAACGTTATATAAAATTCAGCGTTTAATTACGATTTCCGTAATACTTGTGCACATGGAACGGTTACGTTTTATTTGGTGCGGAATAAAGAAAGTTTTGTGGAGAAGCATTATTTTAACGCAACAGAAAACCTTGCTTGAGAATAATACCGAGGATGACCGCATTTGCTATAAACAAACTGTGCGCATTTTTTTTTTTACTTTTACGCGACCGTGAGCGCAAATATGTGTTAATGCATGTGCATGTGAAATATCAACATTGTTTAAACATCACGTCAATGTCAAACGTGTGTTCGACCGCGTGCGTTAGATATTGGCTTCGCAAACGTTATCTACGCGCCATGTCGATGCAACCGAAATGCACAACAATGCACCGAGGATGCGTAAATAAATAAGCACGATCGTGTTCGTGTATGTCTGCGTTCGACCGATTGTGGGCTATAGCACATACAAAAATATAAGGCAATAAGATGTAAGTAGTAAGAGAATTGGCTAATCACAGTAGAGAACGTAAGATTGTCTTACATTCTCTATTACGGAAAAAAAAGATTAGCTGCCACAGCTAAAAATATGGCAGCTAAATTCAGTAGTATTATATGAACTAACGTCATACCTGCGAGGTCTAATTTCCATTAGCTGTGAGGCCTAAACATTATCATTGTAACAGACAAGCATTTTGCTATTATGTCGATCTATTGATCATTGCAGCAAACATTTTCTGTGTAACAGACAATTTGGTAGCAAGTACAGTTTCAGTAAACCATATTTAGCTGTGATAGAGACAATTTTCTTTTACATGGACATATCCGATAACTATGACAACTAACTTTATGTTGCTAAATAAATTAATCTGTAACAGACATGCATATTTTGCTATCACGTCTTTATATTAGCTACAGCAGCAAATCCTTTGTATGTATTAGCAAATTTCATAGCTATAGTAGCTAATGTAATTTCAGTTAATCAGAATTAGCTGTGGCCAGAAACATTTTTTTTTTCCGTGTGTGATTGGCCAATTGGTTTACCGCTCTGATGAAAGAAACACTGAAAATTTCGTAAAGGTACCTATGTCTTACTGTCTTACATTTTCCTATAAATATTTTTGACTTAAGTCACTTTATGTAAGAACAGAGATACGAAGTTATCTAAATGAACTTAACTTTCTAAATTCGGCTGCGCCGCAGTCGGTGTTAATGCAGTTATGATTTGAATTTAAGCGTCGTATGACATTACGCGAAAGCCGCACTTATAAGGTCTTTTCAAAACACGAGATGAATCTCGTCGCAATTTATCTCTCGTGTATATCCACCACGGCCATGTGATTCGAGCAGGGAAACGAGACGACGGCCATTTGTACCTTCGATTCCGTCATTAAGGCAACACTCATGGTTTATTCAGATGACCGCATGAGGGGGAAAGGACGAGAGAGAGAGAGAGAGAGAGAGAGAGAGAGGAAGGCAGGGTGAAACCGAGGGCTATGGACGGCGTATATCTGCATGAGGTCGGTCCTCGAGTCACTTGCTCATTCAGTTGATTACGTCGACCCACAAGTAGGGTCCTTCTCCACGGCTGAGAGATCCCATAATCCCGCCATTGCTGACGACGTCGGCAGTTGTCATGGCGTTAGGTTGTTTCCGCGCGATCCTGGAATAGTTGACCCACTGGCATTCACGAGTTCAAACGAGGAATCTTTCTATCAGTCAAATACGTTATTGCAACACAACATATCAGTATATTGCATTTTCAAAAATAGCGTTAATTTGCATTGTTAAATTTATGTCAAATTATATTCAACTTGTTATTTTAAATCATTTCTCTAGGTCACCATTACTCCTACTGTCGTTAATTTCACTAAAATAATGGAGTTAAACAATGTAATTCAAGAAAATGTGTTAAATTTAACTAAAATTTAGTTTCTTTAGTACTTATTAACTGCGTACGTTTATTAACTGCGTAATATGGATGTTGTTTACTTTGAAATTAACCACAGAAATGTATTGATTTGGCGTTTAGATGCACATGGAAGTTAAAAATAATAAAATGTTATTTTTTTAACTCAAGGAATTGGGTTATAATTATTCCTTTGATATCTAACAGTGTACATGGAAAGAACGATTTTGCTGAAGTATTAAAAAATTTTTTTAGTCCAACAAAATTATTTTTAGAGCAGTATTTAGCTAAATTTTTATATTTCTAGATACTTCAACAAAACCGGTTCTTCCATATATAGTTACTTTAGCAATATTTGCAGAAGCGAAATTTTTCTTTATTCATTTATTTATTCCCAATCGACACAAACTGAAAATAATATAACGTCAATGTTATAATTTTGTACAATAGAAATGTAATATATAATATTTGGTATTACATAACAGTTATATTGTGGGTTGCGAAATTAAAACATTGATGTTATATTACTTTCAGTTTATGTCGACTGGATTGATTATGCCACAACAGCTCTTCTCATTATGAAAATCATTTCCTGATACTGCCAACTATTTCGCATACGTTGGAAGACATATTGTAGACAAGCGAATGAAAATGGTTAGCTTCACCCTGAGGCATTCGTCTAACGAGAGGATGGTTTCGATCACCTCTATCCGTCCCTTTGTTCGTGAAAGCTTTCTTCTAAACCTTGCAGCCCTCAAGGGTATCTTTAATTAAACCCTATCCAGAGTAGTAACAATACTGGCTGAATACAAAATAACTTTTCGTCGGCGCGGCGATCGAACTTCCTGCACGGTCGAAAATTAGCTGTTCGATTTTAATTAATTCTGCTTATCACGTATACATGATCCGCTTATCACGTATACATGATCCGCGACCTCGTCTGCGATTGTGTTTGCGGGTACTAAATGATGTATTGTATCGCGAATAGTTTACATATAGTTTGCTATATATTCTCGAGTTACTCTACGTTACATTTTTCATACTCGTGCACTTCTTTTTTCAATCTACGGAATAAAATATTCGAGTTATGCCATAGTTGCGCAGTTCTATGGATATGAGACTTAAACGTTGAGAAAGTTGTATAGACGCGTGTGTCTTCTGTGTGTTTAGGAAAATACTATCTATTTGCCAACATAGCTAGATGCTTGTATCCATGCTTTTAGATTGCGCCATAATACTCCTTTGCTCGCTATCCTCACTTTCTCGCTAAAGAAAAGGAATTTTCCCGGTAAAGTTACGAAATTCTTTGTTACCTGCTGCGCCTTTTACATAAATAACGTTCCGCAGAATTCCAGTAATATACCGAGATATCAGTCTCGACGAAAAGGTCGAGGGGAGTCGTTCTCCGTCGTTGAAAGATTCCGCTTTTGGAATCTCATGCCGAATCCCACTCCCGGAACTTCCGGAGTGGACGCCAACCGTCTAACCGACGGTTTGAACCACGACTACGGAAGCGATGGGAATATTTTTCTTTTCTGACGATGTGAATTCCTGTCGATACATGCCGTTGGCTGGAGAAACATATCCGTGATCTTCCTCCTTTCTCCTTCCGACGTAAAATCGCAAATATGATCTGTCATTCCGTTCCCACGAAAAATCGACAATTATTTTTCTGTCACACTGACATTCCATGCAGTTTTAAAATTCAAATTTTCAATTCATTATTAAGCAATTTTTATGCTTCTCTATAGCATTTTCATCAGGATATATATATATATATATATATATATATATATGTGATATTTCGATTTGTATATAATCGATAGTCTATGATAAACATTAATAATAAAAGTAATAAATTAGATGAGTAAAAGAAAATGAAATTTAAAATATAAATCGTGTTTTTTAAGAATTTATTATATAACTGTAGATTATTACATAATTCAAGGAAAAGTAATATAAGTATTCATATCAATCAAAATATAATGTGCTTAAATGAGGGTTAATGACCATCTTTTCTTAAAATATACGATAGCAAAATGTGTTAATTTTGAAAAATCGATAATTATCTTTCTGCGAATTTCAGAAAGATACCTTTGGTCTACGGTTTTATCAACTCATCGAGAAATCACTGTGATATTGAGAAACTACCTCGGGTAGCTCTGAAATACGATTCTTCCCTAGCGTGGAATAATTTTTATCATCTCCATAGACGGTTGAATATTCAGGGGAATCCGTTCGATTCATCTGCGCACGTGAATATTCAAAGGTTCCGCTCGTTCGTTCGTACGCCCGCCTTTACACTCTCCTCCTCTCATTTCCTGCCGCGCCTTTCCGCCCATTCGTACCTGTGATTCACAAAGGATCCGCGGTTTTGTGATACGCGATGAAAATAAACCATGCGATATCATCGCCGCGACTCTCTTTTCCTAGCTAAAAGTAGCAATATCTTTTCTTATTTTAAAAATCAGACTTATTGTTAGCCGCTATGCTTTTATGGTGGCTAATTGTGATTTTTTTATTAATGCGTTAAATAAATTTTTTGTTGCCATGTTTCTTGACTTCACGCTCTTTAAATATCAGGATAAAATTTATTAATATATTAGACGGTTGACTTGAGAAAAACATCATATATCTTTAGACGATTAATAATAAATAACAATATGTAATTCATAAAGAAAAAGTTAACCTGTATTAAAGAGCTGTAAAAAGTAATCCGTTCTAAGTTATATAAATTATGTATACCATTATTCTTATGAAAATATAATTTGTTTTTGTGTTATCGAAGTATATTTAACAAAAGCATAAAGTAGAACAGAAGATATAATTAGGGAAAATAAAAGTATAAAAATGTGTTAATAAATTTCAGGTTGAATATATTATATATCTGAATCACATTTGCTCTGGATCCGTCCGGGTTCAGTTTAGGCTGATGGTTCTCTCGACAGTATTCTCAATGGATAGGTCCAGTTTCGACCGACAGTTACTCTGCATAATTTAGACTATATCCATGCTCGGTCCGTATTGGATCCAAGCCATCTATCTCGATCTAGTCCTGATCTAATTTCACGTAAATCCCACGTGGATTCTCTATATTCACGTAGGTTCTTTTTTAAATTAAGAATTATAAAACTTATTTGGGAAGAGCGGTGGTAATCGCAGATATGTGGATCCTGGTACATTCGTCATGGGAATCGAATATAGTCGCACGGATTGCGAGATACTCCAGCTTTGAATGAGGAGCAATTGCAAACGGAGACATTCTAGCAACTTGATACAGACTTCAGCAGAATAGAGAATCGTTCGCGGTGGCGTGTAGACCACAAAGCTTCTGCACTGCAGCAGGAAACTACGCGAAACTCGACATTTCGCGGTGTAGCATAACGCGTCGTCGCCTTCATTTTATAATTCTTTTTTTTTTCCGTCAAATTCGATTCTAGATCGTATTCGACTAAACTCGCGGTATGTGCATGCAATTAGTCGCGAGGCACTAATCCCGTTCGCGATCGGCGAGATTTCACCGCTTAATCGCCAAGTGACAATCGGCTTTTTACGCGCCTCGTCGATGTCACGCCAGGTGGAAATGCGAAATTAAAATTTTGCCCGAATACGCACGCCCGATATGGCGTGGTGGTTGCAATTTCACGCATGGCGAGGCAGTTTCACCGCTTTCGCTCCGTGCAGTCCGTGCAACCGCACGATCGCTGCCGGGAAATTAATACTGCGCTCTCTGCCACCCATCCTGTGAACCCTCCACGCGCGATCGCGTATGGTTTTTCCTGGATTTAAGAGTACGCAGCTGGCGCTGGCGAGCCTGGCTCGGTCGCTGTGTTAGATGGGTTCTCTAAATTTACAGGCCACTCACGATATAGGCGAGCAGCGACAATAACGGGTTGAATCGCTAGGAGACACATTTGAATTCGCAGGCATATTGCGCGCTCCAGATTAGACACGATTCGCTCGTATTTCGTGTTAATATGTGATTCATCGTATACGTGGTCGTTAAAATACGTCCCTTGCGCGATGAATTTATTTCTAAAATGTGACACTATTGGGAATAGCAGCGGCCAAATTTGAAAATATTGCAACGACTTTAGACTAGTCTTCGAAAAAAATCCTCTAGATATCGCGCGTTGCCTACAAAATGTTAATTTAACCCTTCGTGGTCACTTGGGGTCCAGGGGATCCCAAAAAAGTGTGAGGCTTTATATTTTAAAGGTCTTTTCTTAAAACGGGACTTAAAGATTGTCATTTATCCGAAGTTTAAAATACCCTTTTTGCACCTTTATTGTTCCTAATTGGACGTCAGCTTTGCGATTTTGTTAAGTGTATTAAAATTAAAAACTTTAAAAAGCCACTGCATTTCCATGTTCTACAATGTTTAAAGTATGTTCAGTAATTTTTGTGATTTTAAATAACAAAAGCTGTAAATACGGTATATAATCAATTAAAATGTTGGAGTCATTTTGCCTCCTTTATGACCAACAAAATTCTCAGAAGGTGCAGTGACCACTAAGGGTTAACATCGTGCCATACTGTAATCTATCATAATCGCTGTTTTATTTACAAGAGCGAGGTGTGAATAATTAGTGTGTGCGTATACAAATCTGGTGCGAGACGAACTCGTATAGTTTCGTAAAAAAAAATATGCACGAAGAAGTAAATGAGCGTTTGAAACGTGACGAATCGCGATGGCGAAACGTGCAAACGAAAACGCGACCCGATGCGTGTCATCGTTGGCATTTATAAGCGAGAAACAATGAGCGCCGCGAAACGTACGTCGCTCGCTGTGCCTTTCCGCCCTGACACGTGAACGCGTATGGCGACACAAAAGAGTTGAAAGGGCGGAATGTTATTCTATGGTTTAAACGATACCGGTGCAGCTACGATTGCCGAACTATTTGTTGCGAATGCACGCCAAAGTGCACACTTTAACGGTGGCGTCGATGATGCGTACACATCGCGTTTTATTATCCCGTAGCGTATTCATTGCTCTGATTTTCCGGTCGTGATGACTGGCGGGAAATTGCGGCGATAACGTATTTAACCCTTTGGTTCTGTCTCTCTATGGGTCATATAGTATAACCCAGTGAAACGTAACATTGCCGGGTCAGTAACGATGTATATTCGGAACCTCCCCCGTGCTTCGTATGTCTCATACCTCCAGCCGTGTGTAATGATAAGGAAAGATAAAAATTGCGCGGACACAGCTTTATTTCTATGCTAATCGCCACAGTAAAAGCTTTTAGTATCTAAAAGAAGATAGAGAAGAAAAGTGATATGGCTTAATTAAATGAGATTTCGTTTGAAACGCGTCATTATTATAATTACAGTATATTTTAACATTTTCAACTTTGCAGACTTATTTACAAGTCTTGATTATTATAAATATTTTTGAAATCGTAGCAAGCACCTATATCTTTCTTCTTCATGCCTAGATTGTAAATATTAAAGAATAAAAAAAATTTTTACACGCGCGTGCTGAAATTCTATGCAATTGTGTATATTTTGTGCTTATCAGATACAAATGGTTGCGGGATATTTTATAAAACTTTGCTCGAGCGTTATTATGTCATACAAATATGTACTAGGTTGGAACAAAATTTCGTAGCGCTACTTTACCATGTCTGCATGTATTATAAAAAAATATTTTTTTTTAATTTTGCAATCATAAAGCAAAATTTAAGAATCTGTTTTTTTAAATTGCAGTACAATGATTTGTAACGAAATTACAAGCAATGAAAGTCGAAATGCTCCTTTTACTTTTAATCCACGATAATTTAGAAATACAAAGTCTTACGAACATTTCTGAAAAAAGATTTTGTAGGGAAAACTTTAAGCTTTCACGTTCAAAAATTTTCTTAAGTTTTTTTGGTACATAATAAACACAAAGTGAAAAAAAATTTCCCATTTTGCCCAGTTCGTACCTTTTTTTCTGTATGTAAACATTACTAAACTCACGGAAACTCAAAAGACATGTGTGACCTTTTGAAAGTAAAGTTTTTAAGCTTTAAAACCCTCTTTTAAGATTTAAATTTCGTTCTTTTTTAATGAAGCTACAATTGCTCGAATTTTGAAGTATAAACTTTTGTTTCAGTTCAACACATTAAAATGTGTAACTAATAACTCGATTAATAATAAAGATGAAAAATGTTTAATTGTACAATATGCGTCTTAAGGACATAGATATATGTAGGACCAAATATTATATAATAAATAGATGGCAGTCTTGTATCAACTGGCTTAGGCCGGTTAAGCTTCATCGATGTCTCGTGCATTAGATACTCGGTAATCTCGGCTTATGCAGATAGGGGGATCGGGAGAGATTAATTACTCATTCAGTTTCAGAGTTAGGCCTATTGACTTAAGGCTTACCTTCCTCCTTCCACATCAGAAATTGGAAGGATTAAGAAATATTTTGTTTAGAAAATATTTCTTATCTTCTTTACAGAAATTCAATTAAATATGTAAATATCTGACACTGATCTTGAAACCAATATTTCGCATTGAGGAACAAAAAAGAAAAATTTATATCAAGTTTAACTAAAAATAAGTAAAGCATAAAAATCGAATCGTATTAATATGTATGCATACATATATATGTATGTATATATATATATATATTAATGCACGAATAATTTATCAAATCGTCTTTAATTATTAAACATTTGATCAAACTATTAGATTAAATTACAGCAGATACTTTCCGGAAATTGAACGTGTGAATGGAGGCTTCGTATTTGACCTTTTGGACAATCACGGAGCAGAACTATTGGTTGTAGGCTAACAAGAAAAATCCTGTGCACGTTAGTACGACGATTAGAGAGGACTTTAAAGGCTTGGCCCGGTGTAATAAGTTACCACTGCTAAAAAAGAACGTGTATCTTCTTTTTGGTCAGTTAAAGCTACCGTACGTGACCAGGATTTCTGAAATGCAGGACGAAAAACGCTGTTATATATACACCTAGGTAACTTTGAATTGCAGGATCTAACAAATATCACTATTTGTTCTTTGTGTTCTCTCTATTAAATATGTTATATCATATCTTTTGTCTAATATATTTATTTCATTTATATTGTATGAGCGATGATAAATCGTGTTATCGCAGGTTATTCGAATATCAGAAAGAAAAATTCAACAGTGTACTGTTTGTTGATGTGATGTCCAACATATTTTACAAGAGGAGATTAAAAATATAATAATAGAATAATAGAGTAATTTTTATAAAAAAATTTTACATATAATTACCCAATTTTACGCAACGTTTGTTTAAACAATTATAGTTATTGTTACATCACAACTTTTACGCCGTTTAAACTATACTGCACCAATTAAAAACAAAACAAAAATTCAACAGCTGCAGACCTCGCTTGAAACAGCGTCGGCATTCTAGAACGCAACAAATGGAATTATACGTCGCTGCACGAAATTGCATACCATTCACTGATGCGTATTTCCATCAATTTATTTAGCCGATTTCGTCGTTTTTCCATCGGTGTAAACTGCTAACCAAATTTCATTCTTTTTCCGAACGTGTCGTTTGATGATATTTATGTTATTCCGAAACGCGTAATCGCCTCAGTCACTGTTGCAATTATTCACATAACTGGATTGAAATGTCTCGAAAGTTTGTGTTAGATTGAAATATTTTCAACAGAAATTTTATGTGAAACCATTCTGCGAATATCATCAGCGCAATATATCTACCACGTAAAATTGAAATGCCTCTTGTCCTATGTCCTCGACTGAACGAGAACGATAACAGTACATAAGTATGTTTGTGCTGCCAACGAATGGGATGAGCTCCAACAAAAATAACGATAGAATTGCGACAAAAGACTCGAAGAAAGGAAAACGATGTCAAATTGAACAGTATAGAGGAATATAACGGATTGTGAGGAATATATCATATACATATGTATTTTACATATTTTACTTATATATACGAAAAATGCAGTGAATACTTTGAAATACTTTTGCGTTTAGCGCTTCGTATAGAATCAAAAATTACTTTAAAAATTTTATCGTACTTCAAAATATTTACAAAGGAATGCTGCGCATCTGTCGCGCAAAACGTCCAAGAAATGTCAATTTTATGTTTAATTCTATGTTACTTTACGCTTATCGCAATTTTTACGAAATTGTACGAAATTCTGTGTTCGCAAGGCGGAGTGCATAGTTTTTAACTTTAATGTTGCATACATGTCTAGCTTTTAGTAAATTCACGCGACATAGAATTTGCAAGAGAAGATACACATATATACCGCATACCTTCTATGTCGAATGTTTTTACAGCTGCATGGTGCTAGGAATTCATCATTTGGGCAAGAAGTCATGTAGAGTTCCGAGACATTATTCGCAAATAAGCTACCGTCTCTTCTCACGATAGTGCGCAGCTTCACGAGAGAATCTTGAGTTTTGAGCAAAACGTATCTGGAAATTTAATGTTAGAATAAAAAATTCGCACAAAAGTTTAACTTCATTATTATTAAATTGTGTTTGACTTGTTATAGACGATCCTTCAGAAAATTCAGCCTCTCGAAATACTTAATTCATCTTTTGAACGTATTCTACTATAAATACATGGTAAAAAAATTTGTGTTAAATTTAACACATTTTACACGTCTCAAACGGTCCACTCAAATTTTTGTGTTAATTTAACGTAAGATGAATATGTTAGAAATTAACACAAGTATTATGTAAAAAATTAATACAAGAAGCGTAATACTTTGACACAATTTAAAAATAAATTTTATGTTAAATTGACACATTTGTAATGTTAAATTTATCTGAAATTAGATGTTATTTTTACATTTTTAGTTTAGACGATGCCTCTGTGATATTTAACATATGCAGTATATAAATTTAACAGATATTTACTATTACAAAGAGAAAATAACACAAAATATCTGTATCTTTTTACATATAAAATATGGAACTAGTTGTACAGAACATATTTTTTCAATAAAATTAACATTTATAATACATTAAATCAATACACACATTTGATTTATTTATTCTTAGAATTTATGTTTTAAAACTACATTGTTTTATGTTATTTGTTTACTTACCTATAAATTGTGTTATTTTAACACTGAGGAATGTTAAATTTTAATGTAATACAAAATTTTTAAATAACACAATCATATTATGTTAAATTAAAAAATTTTAACAAGGATTTGAGTGGATCGTTTCTAATACAAATACATAACGTTTTTTACTGTATACTATATTAGGTATATCCAATACCTAATTTGTAATGTTAGATAGGCTTTTAGGATGAAAATATTTGTCTTACATGTCAGCCACATATGTCGATCATTTCCCTTGTGTGCGATTTTTCTTTATCGTTGAAAGACTCACAAAGTACATAGAAGGTCTGCTGACGTAGTTCGTGAGCTTTTGCCACGTTGATGGATGTGAGAGCTGTGTGAAACAGTATTATGTGATGTGACTGTAGATATGGTGGTGGAGACAGAGGTAGAAAATTTCCAAGTTTCTCAGTGAGCTAAAATTTTTTTTGAAAACTTAGCATTTTCCTTCCTGGACGTTGCATAAAGCGAACTAGTCAGACTACAATCTAAAAAAATTGAGCTAAGGAGATCTTGTGATTATCTCTTTTATCATTGTTGTTTGCAACGTAATATTGTCTCACTGTATTTTCAAATTACATACGCAATTTGCAGCAGAATTACATATTATAACCGCGAGCGTGAAGGAGCGAACGATGATAATTATTTTGTTAAGCAAACAATTCTGCGTTGGTTCGTAATGTTCATTACGCTTGATTGTATAAAAATAAACAACTCTTCCAGTTGATTGCAATTTCATGACGGCTGGATTTTTATATAGTCGCGTTTTGCGTCCGTTGTTTGTCGCTCGGGGAGTTTTTGTTCATTAAAATTTTTCGTGCCACAGCGACTATTGCAGGTCGCAATGGCATTAGCGATCCCACAGCTGCAACCGTATGAAACTGCACGGTGTAACGCGTCCGTATGCTTCGTATCTTCATTAACATACCTAATTAATCTTCGATAAATATAATATATGTTTCGTCGCCGCAACCTGCGCGCATCATTTTTACATGCTCGGAACTCGTGAATAAGAGGAAAGTTGTATAATAAACTTAATTAATGCTTGTATAAACAGAAATATACGTGGCGTACTTTTGTAGATCCGGTATGGTATACTTGTGAATTTTAAAGCGAGGACTGTTCTAAAAGATCCCGCGTTTCGCTTCGTTCCTCTCTCGCAAAATAATTAAAATTTACGTAAACGCGCGGCTTATTCCGCCCACATATCCGCCGTCTAACGTGAGCAAGCTAATAAGGATTACATACTGACTTATAAAACTATTAAGAGGTAACATATAAGTGAATGGACTAGACTACTCCTGTACACTGCAAAAAGAAGCAGCTTTAGTCATTTTTCGCCGAGATGTGATCTTGGTTAATCTGATTACGTCTTTAAATACGAACCAAAGAAATAATGGATTGAATTTTTCAAACATCCATTATCTCTTAAATTCTTAATATCAGAATCTTTTTTATTTCTATGAATTCATAATAAAGAAAATGATTTATTCGTCTTTTACGCACGCAATTTGCTGTCTAATATTTCTTTCGGTTAATAAAACAAAAATGCAAAACTGTAATCTTCATCTAACAAAAATGGAGGCAAATACATATAATAATTACTCTTCTTAATTAAGCCGTCTGAGTAGAGTGCTTTGTGCAACGAAAATTATCCGTTAAATAACGTCTTGATAACGGCAAAGAGATGGCGGAGGACGTAGAATGGGACGCATATAACGTGGAACGATTAATCTAAACAGGATGATAAAGAATAGAGGATATATTCCGGAACGTGTTAATACTGCCTCGGGTCTAAGGGTGGCCCCGGCTGAACTAGGACAAGTATTTGAAATGCACGAATTGAAATGCACGATTCAGCTCGCATATCCGTCATTGAAATCAGAAAGCAGTGGGGTCCGACTTAATAATGACAATGTCATGGGCGAATCCCTTTTAAATTTGAATCAAGCTGCGCGATTGAGTTCCTGCTCGGGTCCTTGATGTACCATCCCAACGGGTGCTTCGCATTAATTAAGGCGAGTTGCTCATCAATCTTATTTTCTCTTACGCCGCCGCGGTGGAAGGGAAGATTAATGTAGGTAAGACAGAAAAATCGAGAAAAACCGACGCGTATCCTTTCCGTAATTTACAGCCATAGACGAGGTCGCCGAGAAGCCGCGCGTGTGCGCACGGGAACAAATTTCAGATTCATGCAAATAATTTTTAAGAGAATCTACGATTTTTCGTGTTTCGGTTGGCCGCTTCGTTTGTAGGCAAGAAAACGTACTTCTTTTCGTTTTAATGTAAAATAAAATGAAAATTAACACGTGAACTATGAATCGCGTCGATATATATACGCAACGCGTATAGAGAAACGTCGGCTTTAATAGCTTATGGCGACTATAATATCAGTGGATTAAGTGTGCGCTAGCAAACAGGCAGCACTTTGCTGCGACTAGGCGTAGCAAATTGAATAAAAGTAACGATTTTGCGCTAATGTCAAAATTATCCGTTGCCATTATATTTTTTACGAGATGGGCCGGTATTAGGTTTCTGATATATTAAAAAGGCCGCCCCAGCCTCTCCAATCGCTCAAAAGCCGGCAAAGTGGCGCCGTAATTTATGTGGGAACATCAAAAGGATGTGAAATCGATGAATTGCTTCGACGAAAATTGCGGCTACACTCGTGTCATATATCGCTTAATGTATCTCATGTATACGTACATCATTCACTTTATCCTAATCTATATTTAAAAGAGAGCCCTTCTCATACGGTTTAACGCGATTCGGAATATCATAAATCCCCCAAAACCACTTATTACCCACTTTAATTAAATAGTTAAATTGACTTTTGAGTGCACCACATATCGAACTGCAAATGGATGTAAATATGATTGGTTTAATTACGATAATTATTACAACATACTCTCTACAAATAATTAAAATCGAGTTGATGCATGATACGATAATTATAGCTATTATTAGTCTATTACGAGTAACTAAATATTTATTTTTTAAGAAAAAAATAATATTTATAGATTTGGATATCTTTACGCATTATGATATATAAACTTTGATACTCTTTGCCTCGAATTATAACTATTCACTTTGATGTGATAAAGCAAACATATAGACGGATTTATTTATAGATTACTAAAATGTGCAAGATTAATTACCATTTTCTATATAATATCGGTTTTCCGATCAAGTTAGAATAATTATTCAAGGATCATAAAAGCCAACGCAAGATATTAGTGCAATAGTCTATTTTTCGTTATAGAAATTAGGATTTGTGTGAAACATTAAGATGTCAAATTTGATCATTTTATGGAAAAATCTGGACATACAACACAAGATAGGCGTAATCTTATAGGACGAATTGAGAGGATTGATTGAGACTACAAGAACGTCGTACACGTATATGTAAAATTTATCTGGCGTTAAATAATGTAAGACTAAAAACAGACATTTTATAATTTTATTCTAATACACTGAAGATGACCTAATCCAAGGTTGAAACGTTTATTGTTATATTATCGTTATATATGAAAAATAGACTGTTGCACTAATATCTTGCGTTGGCTTTTGTGCTCCTTGAATAATTATTTTAATTAACATTAGTACAAAAGGTAATGTGTTACAACGTTACACACTAGTTTCTTTAAATGAACAACAGTATAAAGGATAATATTACAACATTGTCGGTTCTTTAAAACGTTAATGTAGCGAGAGGACCGATATTGCTGTAGGATACTATACATACATTCTAAACGGGATAACTTTACTCGAGAGCAGTATTCATGCGAAGGTAAATTGGCCGTATGGGATAGTGTCTTAACGGGCCAGGCATAACATCTGATAGTTCAGTAAGTGTAATGTTAAGGTTGAATATAAGGTGGCAGTCGCTTTAGCTATGAGCCGTGACAGGTGGTGAGATAACGTTCGCCGAAGGGGTGCGGCGGCGTGCGTTTATCATTAAAAGCATCGAGGGAAATTTCGCAGTTTCACAGTTGCGAGAAACGAAACCGTAGAACGTCCTATTATTCTCTATTATACTCTTCGTCTTTGTAATACGTTAAGACGCTTCTCATTTTTAAAAAGAGACGCGCCCCGTTCGCTTCGTTTTCTCGTTATTTAACTGCCAGAAAAGGAAATAGCGCTCCTATTTATTTTTAGGGGACGTCGCAGCAGCACCGCGCGATCAATAAGGCTGCGTACTGGGCGAGCGGCGATTATTTAACGGCATTACGTATTTATTTGATGTGCTTAAATGACGGTGCACTTTTCCCTACTCGTTATTTCCCAGACATTGTCGCTTTTCGCTCCACATCGCGCTCGCTTTACGGAGAGGTTATTTTACGTATACAGTTTACTTATAGCTAGGAAATTGGAAACGTCGCTCCGAGGAACTTTGATTATTTAACGCTTTATATACGGATGAATGAAACATTTGATTTGGTGATTTATTAAGCGTATAGGTTTTGTTAATAATTAATTATTTCCATTACTGATTATTCTGTCGCAAGATTATCCAGTTAATCGGATAAAGGAGTGTAATCTATAACCACATTAGTAATTGAGATATCTACATATGTTACGTTGTATATAATAATCCTATACTCTCCTCTATGTATGCACACACTCATTAGATTAAATCGATAAACGGAACTGGCTTTGTTAAATTCATGCTCTCTGTATTGCCGTTGCCACAATACACATCGTATATCCAATAAATAACATAGTGGACAAATTGTACGCAAGATTTCCTATTTGAAATATAATACGTGGAAATCTATTCACATTGACGATTGTACAAATATCGTATCAAACATCTATGGACTGAAATAAATTGACTTTCTCATATTTTCTCAGATTTTTCAAATCTGCAGATCATGCTGAGACGGAGTTATAATGAACGACGATTCTGAACTTTTCTTGTATATATATATATATATATATATCTCCGAGCGCGCCGTGACATTTCGAAATCCCCATTAAAAGAGTCGCGATGAAAGGCAACGTTATATAGACTTCCGTTTCGTTTTTGATTGGTTAAATATAAATAAAAGAGAGGACCGTGTCTCGTGCGACGAGACGTACGAGTAAACGTAACGTAATGTAACGTATCGCGAGATCGCATTGCGCTGGCGTGGATAAAATATATTTTTGTGCAACGGCGGGGCCGGACCTTCACGTCAGTTACAGACGTACTTCGCCGCGATTGCAGCGCTTTTATGGACCGTTTTTACGAGCTATCCCTCTCTTTCTATCTCTTTCTCTCCCTCGTTTCGCCGACCCCTTTTCACCGTGTACGAAACCTTCGCGTGCACACGTTGCACACGCAGTCAATTGAAACGCAAACACGATAAGCGCCGTCGATGCGCGCTCTGTGACGGATCTCAACGTAAATCGTATACTCGCACCGCTAAAAGCGACGGCGTAACATTTTTCCCGTTTTAACGCCCACAAAATCGCCTATCTCGCATGCTGTTCTTTACATAAATAATCGCTTGTACTTGGCCGTACTAAATCTCTTGTACTTACTCTTGTTATAATCGGACGGCTGCAAAAACTACCGAAACAAGTCGTATAATCTGTCTAATGGAAAGTCTCGTTTATTAAGAACGCCATAAACTGTCAAAACGCGTTGCGGAATAAATCTAGCTTTACTGCAAGAGGCTCTTATCGATTAATAGTACATGCCAAGCATTTGTTAGTACACTAAGATTATCTTACAAACTTAACTTTTAAAAAAGTATATACAGAGATATGTATTTGTGTGGATGGAAATGTGCGTGTGTAGTCTGTAGATTAATAAAGTATCCTCTATAAGAGCTCCTCCTTTTTTAATAAAACGACACAATTCAAAATACGTCACTCTTTTATAGAAAGTATTATGAGTTCTTTAAAAAATTTAAGAAATGACACGAATATTATTTAGCGTACTGTAAAATTAAATTGGTTTAACAACATAAATATAGTAGAGAGCGCCTAGGATCGGTTAAAGTTAGATGTTTCGAATAATATAATATTCTTGGTTCATGAATTTAATTTATCCCAAATGTGACTGCGCCGAAGCGTTCGGACATAAACACAATCTGACATGCTAAATTAAATTCATGAACCAAGAATATTAGACATATTCGAAACATCTAACTTTAACCGATCCTAGGCGCTCTCTACTATATTTATGACATTTCTGTTGTTACATTAACTTGGTCGAATTTTATTTCTTAAGTTGGTTTATTTTTTTGATCATTGTGATAATTTGATTTAATTCATTTAAGGTATAATAATTTGAAAATCATATTTTTTTTAGCCGTATCACTTTTAAAATAAAAGAAACGATTTATTGTTTAATTAAAAAAATGACAGTTTTCTTCCAATATACATATATTACATACCTTTGAACGTGAAATATATAAAGGTATGTTTATAGAAACTACAATACGTTTGCTATAGAATTGTACAACAAGGTTGTATCGTCATAGTACATAATATCACGGCAAAACGGCTACATATACATCATGTATCCGTTTTAGCTATCGATTATAGGAAACGACGGCACAACACAATCAAAATTGCGTTCCGCTATCCTTCAGGACAAGAGATTGAGCGCGTTCAAGTCGGTAAAGCGGCTAAGCCTGTTCGCCAAGCAAATGAATATGATTGGTTGTTATTTACAGATCCAACAAATTACATTCAATCGCTCGGCGAGCAGGCTAGCCGCTTTGTCCGCATTAAATGTGTCTATTGACTAAATGTGCATCTGTCAGCATATTGTACGTATTCGCTAAGGTTGCATTCATAATTTCAAGAAAGAAAGCACTTCCTCTCTGAAGATAATTATTTAAAAAAGAAAAAAAGATTTTTACAAAACATGGTAACGTCAAATAAACGTGTAGTGTCGAATAGATACGTTAGGAAAGAAACTTTTTTAATATAATACAGGGAATGGAAGTAATTTGTTACTTGTAACAAAGTTACAAGTTTTTTGGTAACTTTACTGGTAAATGTGTTACATTTTTTTGATAATTGTAACGATAACGTAGTTACATTTTTTTGATAACGGCAACAAATTTTACAGTTACTTTTATCGTTACTTTGCACACGATTGGACACGGTTCGATTGGACACAAGCCTCTCATAGCGTTTGAAACTAGAAAGCCCCTAGGCACCTGTCGCTGTAATTGGTGGTCGATTTTAAAAAAATAACGGAAAAATTACTTCTTCTCAAGTAACGAGTTAAATTTAAGAAGGTTCTCGCGCTACTTCCTACTCAATAGACAGTTTATTCCTAATAGTAACGTAAAACAATTAAAATAATGGAATAAAAAGATTACTAACAATATCTTATATATGCCATTATACATAATTATTGTTAATTTTATATATTACTAAATATTTTCAAAATGACAAAATAAAAGTTGTAAGATGTTCATTAGTATATGCATCGTCCATTTGACATATATTCTAGCTTTTTTCATTAAAGAATATAAATTTCTTGTAAACTCTCTATCTCTCTCTCTCTCTCTCCCCCCTCTCTCTCTCTCTCTCTGTACGGTCAGTTTAAAATGAAACTTTACGAGAACAAACTTAAGTGTTTACTTTATAATTATAAATTTTTAAATTGCTGTCTTATACGCAAGTGTCTCAATTTAAAAGAGGATAATTACAGAATAATGTTATATCTCCAACTTGTAATGTAAAAAATTCTATAAATTTAGAATTAAATATCTTCAAAATACGGTAAAAGTCAATGAAATTTTTTCTAGATATTATTGATATTATTAACATTTGTATTACACGCGCGCGTATATTATAGACTTGTCTTATATTTCATCAAACGCGAGAACCTCCTTAAAAAGCGGTAACTTGTTACTTTTTCTACTCGATAATGAGTAACTGTAATTTGCTATTTTAAAAAAATAACTTTCCATTCTCTGATATAATGTAATATCTAGGGTAAGAGGCCATTAGCTGTGGATCAGCTCTTAAAAAAAAATTCATATTTTTATCTAGAACGATATCGAACAATTAATAAAACATTTAATAGTTATAATTGATCATAAAGATTATATTATGGATGATTTTATTTCATTTCGGTACCGTTTTATGCTTTAATTTTAATTAAATGACGTGATGACAATTATCCACAATTAGACTCCATGTATTAATTGTGAATTAGTTCAACAAATGTTTTATCCTTTTATGTTTTAATTTCAACTGAGCATGATATTGATTTTTTTCATGAAATCTAATGCTATTTACTACCTCCTGTCAAAGCCATAAGGCAATCTTTATTACACTTTGAATGAATTTTTAAAGATACATAGTTTATATTATTCTTATACATACTTAGTTTATCTCTCACGTTTTATTAGTTAACGACATCAATAAAATGTGCAGCGCTGTTTCTAATAAATAAAAAACTGACACTAGAAAAAGGATAAAACAAATGCTAAAGAATCTTGTGATATGCATCATTTGATGGAAAATACTATAATTATTTAAATATAATATGTGACCCGGAACTAGTGCCTGGTCTGCATTTAGTGCTTTTACTCTATATAAAGACATTTTCTTGGACGGTTCATGTATATCAGACCTAATATTAATACATCTTAATAATAATATATTTTACTGTTCTTGTTTTAGCATCGAGATACTATCGTGTCTCCAGATATATAGATCTATATATAAAGACATTTTAATATACAAATGATTCATGTATTATGGGCTTTCTATAATAAGTCATTACCTAAGCTTTAAGTCTTAAGCCGCAAGAAATTGACCAATCATAGTAGATTATTTTTCTCACATTCGATTGGTCAATTTCTTACGGCTTAAGACTTAAAGCTTAAGTAATGACTTATTGTAGAAGGTTTATTAGACATAATAATAATGATCTTTTACACATAAATTACAAATATATATAACATGTTTTATATATTATACATATATTTAACACCAATTGTGTACCTTAATATCAGTCATAAAATATATAGAGCGTAAATAAAATTATAAAACGAGGGGGAGGTGTTACACTTTTAGGATTTCGTTTTATTACCAAACGAAGAGATCGGTTTATCTAGCTCGATGAAAACGCGAACCATTCCTATGGATTTCTCCGTCATTACCCTTTTCCTAAACAAAAAGCTTTCGATCGAACGTTTGTAATCCCCATTCGCACTCATTCGATCGTTCAGTATTGTTTTGTCCGATGGTGTGAATGTCGCTTAAAGAATCGTACGGTGGACGTGCTTCGCGGACTGAACCCGGCGTGTGATACAGCCTTTTATTGCCACGAGGAACAGGGAGGTTTATCCGTAACACCAGGGTTGTTCTGATGCGCCACGCCGCGCTGCACCACGGATGCCGCGTCCATCCCCAGGTAATAAAATCGCGACAAACTGATTTCAATCAAAGCCGAGGGGAGAGGACCTCGGCTGACCGGTTTTAAACCCTTTAAAATTCTCTCGAGCGCATCGAGCATTTTCAATCCTTTTCCGTGTGCGGTAGATAAAAGTACCATCGGCAGTGGGCACGTTCGCCACGTACGCGTCGCGCATCGGTCTCGCATGCGGCTGTGTGTCGCTTGCGTTTTGCCGGGCACGCAGCGGGTGAGGTGAGGCGGAGGAAAAGGGCATAAGCCTCCGCAAAGTCGGTTTATCGTTTTTGTTACCGCGGCCGTTTCTGTGGCTTCGGACCATTTACATATTTCGGGAGTTACTCTCGCAGAAATTTGATTGCTCTCACGCACCAACGGATATTAATTCGTATCCGCGCTTCTCCGTTGCAGCCTGCTGATTATTCGCTTGGTTTATCGCACCGTTATTTCTCCGGCTTGTTAAGTCCTCTTGCCTGGCAGCGCTAATTCGTAGAAAATAATTCTTTAGCGTTGTTTGTAGCATGATCGTAAAACGTGTTTAAACTGCGAACCGCCCGCGAATGTTCGCACTGTATAAAAAATTGCCCATTCCTATTCGGATTACGCATCGAGTGCACCGCGCTGGTCGCAATGCAATGCATTTGACGGAATAATCAAGAAACAACAGGTTCGAGTGTCGTTTTGTAACTGTTTCGCCATTCGCGCGTATAACGTACAACCGGCGTGGTAACGGCGGTAACTGTTATGTCCAATTGCTCTAATTGCTCGGAAAGTTCGCCGCTCGAGAGTGTTTCGGTCAAGCGGTACACACACAGCGGTATTGTGATTTATCAAAGTTACCGGAAAAAACTGGGCGTCTTAATTGCTCAACGACTCGCGACGCGGAACGCGCGTTGTGTTCGATGTGATATAATAACCGTAACTGCCTCTCCCATTAGTGGTTCAAGTTCCTCATTCAAATGGCTGCTGCTTCATATCTCGATCCAGTTTAACCCGAGCGACCTTAAGAAAGATCCTATTAGTCTCGCCCACCTGCCGCCAGCATCCCTTCGCGATCCGCTCCTTCGCGGGGATCATTGCGTGCGCGAGTTAAGCGAGTTATGCCGGTAATTCAATATGGCAAAATTGAATGCGTCCCTCGGCACGGGAGTTAATCGACGTCTCGCGAAGTGCGCTTTGTCGAGTAATTCGATGACACGTCGACGCGAATTACGCGGAGCCGAAAATTATGTCGCGACGCCGCGCCGCGCGCGAGATCTTTAATGCATGCGCCGCGCTTTTGCGGATATTGCTGAATTCGAATCGACAGATGATCGACGATCAAAGATGGCGGATATAATATTAAGCGTTGCGCACCGCAGAACCGTCTTGTAAAGTATCAGCTTTTACGAAAATAAAGGGTGAAACACACAAGCTTTTATTTTACGATCCACCCCGGTTCTTGCCATGGCAAGTCTACCATTTCGCGAAATATGCACTTCTTCCCTATCGTTTGTACTTTCACCATCTCTTCACTGTTATACGTTTACATCCCCGTATCGTCTCCGCGATGTCTATTGACGATCGAGAGGTCTTCTTTGTTCGTATCTACACCATACTATAATACACGTTCCGGGTTATATCATTCTCCCTTCGGCACCGTCATCTACCCCGATCTGTTCGATTCAAAGGAAGGAAGAAATTTCGTGGATCCGCGATATGCATATCGATCTTCGAGCGCGTATAATTGTCGGCGTTATTTATTTCACGTCTTTCGCGATCACTCATTTCACGGTCCCGAGCGTCCTCGATTTCGCTCGACGGAGATTGCATTTAATTAAAACGCATAGCAGCGGCGCTTGTTTTCGGGGTCGCATTGGGATTAATAAGTCATACACCGTTATACGCGTACACAGGCGACCGCCATTTTACACGGTTCCACTTGATTGTAAATCGTAAAGTATATTACAGGGCCTTCCTCTCCGATACCGGATACAGTGATCGCGATTATCGTTCGTTACGATGTCACCCTGCGCTTGGCAAAAAGTTACCTACAACAGCTGTTATAAATTAGCTGTCACGCGCCTACATGTACGACTGGCTGTGTCCATGCGTGCATGCATAGGACAGATACTTCTCTTTTTTCCTCTCTTACTCGACCGGAATAAAATTTATCTATTAACCCTTCGCGAATTTCACGTAAAAGGCTGCCTATTCACCCTTTCCCTCCCGCTACAGATGTTTCAAAACCAAGAGTTATCTTCAAATCGCTGTCAAAACGTGTCAGTGCTTTTCATCGCGGAAACGCACGCAAAAACAAATTTTTTTTTTTACACCGCACGTATTTTTTTTATTTCGCGAAATCTCATTCGTTCCAGCCGTAACCTTTGTAGGGACGACATCTGCGTTTAATTACAATTGCCACGACCGCCACGTGTTTTTACAGAAATGGATCCGGGGCTACTGTGCACGTAAGCGCGAGGATTAATAAATTATTGCGCGGCGTTGGTGATGCGCCCAGCATTTTCAACACGCTCGGGATTAATCCCGAGTAATGTCCCGCGAACTGCGCGACATGTGATCGGAAATAAAACACCACCGACGGCGCGGGCGCACTTTTCCTATACGCACCAGCCGGATATTTTTATGGGGTGTACACCGGGTTTTATGGCCCGTGCATCGTGAATCACTGATTCCCAAGCCCGAATGTCCGGAGGCCCCTCTGCCTCGCTAGGAGAAACGAGCGAGCCGTTAACCCGATAGTGCCTTTAAATGCCGTCGTCACGTACGCCGGTTCAAAGCTGCTAACGAATTCTCCACTGAAATTCGTTGCACGTGAACGGAAATGCGCGCGGCAGCTGCGGCGGGAGCGATCGCGCATTCTTTCGGCTTCCGAATGAATCTGCTTCCGTGGCCCGTCAAACGGAAGCCCCCGGAAATGGAAGGAACGGCTCTATATTGTAATATTATCCTCTTTTTCGAGATATTTTCATTAAAATATTTACCATTTACAGTAACATTCAAAATTACACATTCCAAATTATCTAAATGAAACTCACGACACTTTAAATAGCTTTAAAAATCTGATATTTCCCTCTTTTTCTCTTTCTCTTTTTCTTTTTCTCTGTTTCTCTCTTTTTATTACAGTTACGTTTCATTTATACTTCCAAATACCAAATATAAGTTATTACATTTTATTCATATTTTCAAATACCAAATATGCAGTTACGGACATTTGTATAATTTGTAATCTATGCGCGATTAAATATTTATTCGCAAACGGCCTATCGCTCGCGATGAAAAATTCATCACAGTGATACAGCGCCGCCATTATTTTTATCTGTTGCCATTATTTTTTAAAACCATATATAGTAGGGAGAATCGTAACAATAGAGCAAAATCGAAAATGCAGCATTCGGTAGGAAGCATAAAGTAAGAGCATTTAATCCTCCGCTTAAATGGCAGAATAATCGTAATACAATAATTGCTGAGAGCGATTTGGTTAATCGAAACATCGAGTGAGGTGGCTAGGCGCAATATGTACATATGTAGGATCAACGGTTCCGCAGAGAGCAACCGGGACGGAGTATGCCGTGTCTGGAACAGCTCGAGATTAATGGCTGGCCAAATGCGTGGAGTGTGTGTTGCCGCACTTTGTGCGTCGTCCGGGCCTATATTGCTTCCCTGCCGCTTGCTGCTTTTACGTAGATAAATGTGAACAATATGGAAGACTCGCAAGCTCCCATCGCGAACAAGCCTGCGCTGCTGTTTTCGCGCGATGGGCCCTTGTAAATGAACGTGAGGGAGATAGTAATTTCGTCCTGTTATGCGATGAAAATATACGCGTCACAAGAATGAAATTTGATTTCGTCTTAGGGCAAAAATACATGGTAAATAAAGTGTCGGCCAACTATTAGGTTGAAAACAATTAAAATTGTATCGTATTTATGTGCGCGATTTATACTAGGGATGCATCGGATATCCGGAATGTATCCGGTATCCAGTATTATCCGGTACTTTTTTACTATCCGGTGAATAACCGGATATCATTAGTATCCGGTGGAAATTTGATATCATTAAATTGTTGATTTTTTCTTATACAAATGTTCTAGAAATAAATATGTGTATTCATGGTGTTATAATACCTTATACATTGTTGTAAAATTACAATCATTTTCCTTATAGGCTTTTTTTTTTAGAAGACATTTTCTCGAAATCCGATCGGATATCCGACTCGAAGAAATTGCCTTCTCGGATATCCGACCGGATACCGGATATCCAATATTACAGTCTATCTGGATATTCGATATCCGGTAATTTTACAATCCGGTGCATCCCTAATTTATACATACATTGTCAAGGATTTTCTATAAACGATATAGTAATTAGCCGATACTTTGTCTATCGTGTGCTTGTCTATCTTAGTCTAATTGTTTTCCATAAACGACAATAGTCGGTAAGATGATAAACTTTAAATATTTTTCTAACACATGGAGAAAAATGTAAAATAGTATACGTTAGAATTCTACTAAATTTCATGGAATTGGAAGATCTATATAAGAACGGGCGACTTATATAAAATTTACATTACTTTTCTGGTAAATGAACGATTATTGTGTGGAGTTATACCGTAAAGTACTTTTTTTACATTTCGTAAAATAAATTTATAAATTACTATACATCTTAATAGAGTTTACGTACTTTATTGATGAGTATTTTTTACCATAGCGTGATAAAATTTACTTTACTACGCGGTAAGAAAATACAAGTATATAAAGTCTCGAGAGTTGCTCGTGCTTACTGTCTTTTAAGAATAGTACGATTTACTTTACTGTAATTGTAGTGTAATATAATTGTAGTGTACTTTTAGCAATGTGTCAAAATAAATCACTTTTAGTGATTTACTGTAATTGTAGCGTACTTTTTATCTTACACCTACGAGGTTTTTACTTTCAGGTAAGTAAAGTCATAAGTTCGGCAAAAATAGCCAAGATATTTTTTTACTAATACAATTTTATAAAAATTACTCAATCATTTTTCTTCGTGTGTTCGGATTAAACTTATGTATACGATTATATTCATTATATTCAGGTTTATATTTAGGATCATAACCGTGATAATTTATTATCAAGGTTAAGGTCGTCGGGGCTAGTTCCTCTATAGTGCACAATTACCTAGGTTTGTTTAATTATTGTAATTAGATATTTCGTGCCCGTTATCGATTTCAGTCACGTAAATGATTTAAATGCTCTATTATATTCGACTATTGCTTATTACTGGTACCGAAATGTTCGGAATTCGCGACAGTTTATCAGCTGATCAGATGTTGACTTCGAGGCTCACCGATATACACATTCGTAACTTTGTCTATTGTTCTCTACGATGCGGTTTCTCGATATTGCTGTATTTCGTGTAACGACTTTGCTTAGTATTCTCTGAATAAAGCTCAGGAGAGAGAGCATATTTCTCTTTATTCCCTATATCATCTTTCCGACTTTTCTTGCACGTTTATTCGAATTTTGATATGATCAGCGGACACGTGGTTCGGATACAATTCTTTCACAATTGTCAAAACACACAATTCGATACAAACGTCATTCTTCACACACGCAGAGATAAAAGTATTTGGTATTTGTAACTATAATTGCATGGTTAAAAAATTATAATATATAGGAGGTTCATTTTGATGGTTATTTTTAGGGATGTCTCGGATATTTGGAAAGTATCCGGTATTACCCAGAAGTTTTTTACTATCCGACCGGATAGTCAGATATCATTAATATCTAGGAATATATCCGGTTGAAATTTGATATCATTAAATTGTTAATTTTTTCTTATACAAGTGTTCTAGATAAGTATGCATATTCATAATACTATAATATCTTATACATTGTTGCAAAATTATAATCTTTTTCTTTATAGGCTTTTTTTAGAACACTTTCTCGGAATCCGGTTGCATATCTAGAAAATGTCAAATATTCGATTCAAAGAAATTGCCTTCTCGGATGCCGGATATCCGATGTTACATTCTGTCCAGATATCCGATACCCGGTATCCGGTAATTTTACGATCCGGTGCATCCCTAGTTATTTTTGCTATAATATTAGTAACAATAAACTTTATATGTATAATAATTTTATATGTATATTCTTACAAATATAGAAAAATTATACTATAAGCTATGATTATCTGAACTATTAATATAGTAAGATACGAATGGTAAATAAAAATTACATTTGTATGTAATAAATGCAATCGTCATTATAGTGAATATAACTATTTTCTTAACATTCACTAATTATTTACATGGTAAGAATAACTAAGAGATATGGTAAGGAGAAACTTAATACATATTATAGTCGTAATGATCATATTTCAATGTTAAAGCAGAATTATAATGTGCATAGTTAAAACAATTATAAATTTATAGTTAATCCAAAAAAAAAAAAATAACTATAAATTATAGTTAAATTATAGTACTTGCAACCATTTTTTTCCTCTCAGTGTAATAAGTACAAAGATAGACCATCATTTGTATCGATTGGTGTCACCAAATAGAAAGCATCCTTTCTCTATATGTATATGATGTTCCTGTTCTTAAACTTAATCATATCTGGCAATACTTAAGTTTTACGGGTATCTGAATACGTAGCTTTAACGACCCTCCTTGCGAAATCAAACAGAAAAATATTCGATGTCTAGAGGGAGGTAATATTGGCCCGTCACATCGGTAAATCTATTACGTGATGCATCTACCACCGCACGGAAATAACTTAGTGAACTGGGGCATCAGATAAGCGCAAGAGATCGTCAGGGAGTTTAGGCGGGGTGCAAGGAAACGTTGATACCCGTTATCGTTGCCCTCTTCGTTATTTTATATCGGGTCGACTGTGGTAAACCGTATACTTTCACGCATGATGCATAAGACCCGATCGCTTTATCGAAGCCCCTGGCGGCGGAATGTTTTCTTCCTTTTGAATGAACAGACTGCGGTACTTTCAATGAAGACCGTATCGTAGAGGATGATACTTTCTGACAAGTACGTGATGATGCGCGACATAAATTACGCATACTTTATACACGCGTGTCATACAGCTTCGCGTTTTATCAACGAAAGTTCCTGTCACTTCGCCGAGAAGAAAAACTTGTTTCGTACGAGCCGCGAGTACCCTCCGCAATTTATTCTACATTAACATCATCCGCGTAGCAATACTTGTCGCAACACATAATTAAAAATTCAATAAAAAACGCTCGTAAGAAAATGTAATGAGTGCCCGGCGAATACCTCGGTTTGCCGGCAGTTATTTTATTTACCTTTGACTTATTCATGCGCAAGCGTGAGAGAAAGAGAGACAAAGAGAAAAGGAGAGAGCAGTTAACAGTCATCCCCGGATCCCATGGCGATAAAATGCCCTGCTGGGTGGATATAGAAGAGAGCCGCGGAATTTCCCAGTGCGTTTCGTTGCATTCCGCTGTGTGACCGAGATCTTGTGGCGCGCATAAACGTCGCCGGGGTGCGCGCGTAAAACACGTGTTCGGTAACGACGTTAGCGAAATTATCATTGGTTTTCGCGGTCGCGCCCATCCGGTGCCAATTTCACGTGACGCTAATTGTCGACAGTCGGCAGACACGCAGGCCGTTATCCCTCGTAGTTACCCCGGCGCGGCGAATCAATGAGACAAATTTTGAGGGTAAATAACAGCGCTCGCCGCGGTGCGCGTTGTATTAAATCAAAATACATTATTCAAAGCGTATTATTCGCGCTCTAACTGCGAACGTGATAAAACGCGAATTCGCTTGTTGATAAAACAAGCTCCCGGGTACGCGCGATAGATCGTCAGTCGCACGAAACTGGAATCGTTTCTCTCTCTCCATGCGTAATATTTTCCTTTTACTTACTGTTTGTTCGGCGTAACTGGTCAGCATTGTTAATAACGTTGCCGTTAGCAGACTATCGTCCGACATATGCGAAATTATTACAACCGTAATGATCGCTATCAGCCATCAGTTATCGCCAGGGTGTAATGTATTTCGCAAAATTTACGTAAATGTTTCATGTCATTTTAGAAAGTGGAATTAGCATGTCAGCGTGGAGTTCTCGAACTCTAACGGTAAAATACGATTTAACTTTTGAAAAGGAGGATATTAAGCTTTTACATGACAATGGCTGCTGTTCGCTGCGCTCTATGTGACGAGATTGTAATGTTTCAGTAGCAACATACGTCGCTACTTCGTTTCGCTAGGTTTTTTTTATGTCGGCGGATCATTACATTTTCATGCGCGTGTTAAATGTAGCAGCCAAGGTATAAAAATTATATGATTTGAGTGTAAAAAGCTTGGAAAAAGATTCCTTTTATTTCCGGTTCTAATATGAAAGCTAAATCTGTAAAACAATTCCTATACAACACACATCATTCAGTAAAATTGCAACGTTTCAGCAATATTGCAGTAACATTTCAGCAATATTACTATAAGTTTCTGTGCTGTATGTATACTAGTAAATTGTACTCTCTAAATTTTTAGCGTGAAATCTCACTCTAAAAAAAAGAAGTGAAAATCCGCCACTCTTTGTTTAAAAGTGCAAATTTTTCAACTCTTGGAGTGAGATTTCACGCCAAAAATTTAGAGAATTAATCGCCACACGTTTTTTCCGATGACCGTCGTAAAATTTTGATCAACATATATTTTTTTAATTATCCAGCTTCCTAACATTTAAGGGAGACCAAAAATTGTTGCAAAACAATAAACGATAATACTACATAAAAAATATAATATTTCCGTAAAAACATTGCAGTCATGCTGCAATAAGTTATTTCAGACTAAATAGCATATTTTCAGAAATAAAAAATATTTTCGGTTTTTCATAGTTAAAAGTAAAATAAATCAGTGATATATTAAATATTATACTTATCAACTGCTCACCATATCATAATTTCAACTATTTCTATAGAATTCTTATTTTATAAACAACATTACAAAGACTCCGAAAAGAAAAGAGTGAAAATTTACGACTCTTCTGTAGAATTTAGATTTTTACATATTTAATACAACTATTTTTATTTTGCGACATATGTTATTAATAATATATTATTTTTAAAATTAATTTCATTAGATTCAACTATTATATTTTTTAGACTTTATAGTTGGCTTAATTATTGGTTATTGGTATTACAAAATCTCTGTATTACGCTTTTGACTATTCCTGTTGACTCTACTATAAGACATCCGTTGACGACTACAAAACGATTTAATAATGTATTTAGAATTTATTTTACAATCCTATATAGCGATGAGTTTATTTAGTTAATACCGTTATGTTTTTATAATTTATTGTTCTTATAGTAGGGGAGGCCGAGAGGCTAAATGTGGATTTACTCGAGCGTCGTGGGGACCTATTGG
>NW_017296201.1:5527460-5554306 GCF_001594075.2 Trachymyrmex cornetzi
TCCCCTACTATTATAATTACGATGATTTTAATTAATTCCGTTTGAATTTTAAATTGCGTTATATTATTTAATATTGAAAATGACCCGATTGAGATCGAAACGTATATTTTAATAAACTTTCTGTTTATTTTTTAATAATATAGCCTCGAAACTTTTCTTGGCTCGTATCCCTATTCTCATTATTTTAATTTTCACCACTCTTATTAAAGTGCAAATTTTTCACTCTTTTTCAATTGTGGGAGTATTTTAACTCTTTTTGTTCTTTCTGAAATGCGATTTTATTCCAACAAAAGAGAGTAAATGTTAGCTACACTGAGAAAAAAATAGCCTAAATAAATATTTATTAAATATAAAAATATATTGATTTGGTACAAAAAACATTAATTTGATTTAACAATGACTTCTTTTTATTAAGTAAATATTTATTTATTGTAAGTAAATGTTTAGTTGGCGGTATTCAAATAAATATTTATTTAAATTTAGGCAATTATTTTTCTCATTGTAGACGGGATAATTAAAAAATATGTCAATGATCAAAATTTCATGGCGTACATCGTAAGAAACGTGCGGCGATGTTTCTCGCGTTACAAGCGGCACTTCGGGAAGTCTATTCTGCACACCACGTCGAGTATTCACGAAAGATCTCCCGGGACAATTTTGTCGGACGATAAAATCTGCAGCGCCGTAAAAGCTTATTCCCGTTCATCGCAGGGTGCGAAAATACCTCGCGAACTTCCCCGTAGATTCGTCTTAAGGACGACCCTCCGACAATTCCTTGTCAGTGCGCCACGCCGTGCACTCTCGAAATGCGGAAAAGGACGCATATGCTCAAAGGGATGGCGGAAAAGGGAGACTTAAAGAAAGATCGCGGAAGGTGGGGAGGCAAGACGAGCGCAGGGATCGAGTAGCGATATTGCTGCAGCGAAATTTTCGACGTTTGGCACGTAACTGCGTGCTTTACGGAAAAAGCTTTCTGCTTTACTAGCTGCTCGTACGCCCGGGTCTCGCACTGCTTTATTGCACATTCCGGCACTTTCCTCGTAGGTTCAGCATGCCTCTGCAGTCCCTCGCAGGGGGGTGGTTTGCGCGCCTACGCCCTACGGGCGGCCCGGCCGAGCCGTGCGGACAAGGGAGCGTGGATGGGGAAGGTACGCGCGCGTTCACCATTCGCGGCACTTATCCAAGTTTTCAAGGATACCGAACATTCGGTAATTGCCAAAGTTTTACGCCTTAAATTCCGGTTCAACTTTACCTCTCCCGCCTACCCACGTCGTCGTCTTAAATTCCCAATTCTTAGATTCCTGCCGAAGCACTACTGGATTACGCGAATTCTGAAGGACGGATTACAAGAATCCTGACAGTCGGTGTTGTTATTACGCTACGCTATCATACCTTCCGCCTACGTTTCTTCGCGTTGGATTGGCCGGGCAGTCGTATTTCTTTGATCTGCCGTTACTTTTACTTTATACCATCGTCGTCGTTATTTCTTCGCATCGTTGGAAATTTTTCGGCCTTGACGACATCGTTTTATGACGACTTCGCTATTTAAGTCGTTCGAGAAGTTCGCTTCGTCAATTTCTTCTCTTGAATGATCATTTTTGCTCTTCTTTTTTTATACCTTACTATTTACCCAAGAGATAAAGTAAGCGATGAAATCACATTGCTGACGTCATAAGACGATGGATTTTTAAATGGTAGAGTTTTTGCGAATTTTTATATCAGTCTTATAATTCATAAGATTTAATGTGTAAAGTATATAAAGAATATCTTATAGTTCTGTCACATTAAACGAATAACTTCTAAGTTTGCTCATATTCATTAAAACGTTGCGAACGTCATGAATACGAAATATGATAATAAGGTATTTCTTAAATATTTAATTCCATCGTCATCATCCCTCGAACATTTTTCCTCTTTGCAATATTACAGTAGTTCTAGTTCTAATCCATTAAGCTTTTTATGAGGTTGTTTATTTTGAGGATCGAACATTTCGGTCGTTTTCCCTTTCTGTTAATTTCATTGACGTCTTAAGACAGGCAAGAAGTCGTGGATCATTGAGTTATGGAAGTATTCTCCGAGGCTTTAGAAGGTCGACAGCCACGTTACGGCAGTAATGACGAAGTAAATTGGACTTTTTACCCGAAATCCATCGTAGAAATGTTTCGTTCATATCCTCTCGCGTTTCGTCTCGTTTGGCAAACGGGCATCGAAAGTTGGGGAAACGAAGACCAATCGATTGACCACCTCTGAGATATGTCCTTAACGAAATTCGATGGCTGCGTCGACAAATTGCACACCATCTGACATCGAGAGTTTTATTAACGGGAGAATAAAGAGAAAAAACTAAAGAATAAGATCTATAATTAAAAATAGATTACAAAATACTTTGATCATTGCGGTAAACTTTCGTGACGTACGAATTTTTTTGCTGAATTTGGGAGCAATATTTTTTTTTGTTTTTGACAGTTACACGTCTCATAAAAGTCTCCATTTAATATTTCGTTGCTCGGCTACGCCCCCACTGAGGATAAATTATTGGCTTCAGACTCCAAGAAGTTGCTTTTAGAGGGAATCCAGTAAGAAAGAATAAAAGGGGTGCGAGTACTGAAGTTATAAATACGAAGTCGTGGAAAATTGGAAAAGTTTCGACTTAGAGTGCGGTGCATCGACGGTTTTCTGCGCGACTATCGTTGATATGTCGCCGACCAATCGTTAAAGGCGATAACCGGACGGCGTTATCGAGAGAAGAAAAATTTCCATCGGTTATCGCAGTGTCCCAGCTCCCATTACTTCCAAACGGCTGCAAAAGCCGTACGTTTATTCGGCCGGCCACTAATATATTCGTGTGACTTAAGTTGCCTAATTTCGGTACATATTTTATAGATTTCTATGAGTTATACGAAATTCATTTACGTGAATTCGCTATTTATTATATTCAAAGCACAATGCAAAAAAGTTTGTATCATTTGTATTGGAGACAGCGTATTGTGTATAGATAAAATTTCAGATATCTTGCCTATTAACCTCAGATTTCTATCGCTATTAATAGAGTATTGCTACCTTTGTACGTAAATTTTACGTTCAAAGAAACAAGCCATTCTTAATTAATGTAAAGAGGAGATTGTATAATAACACACACACACACACACACACAATAATATATTTATAATCTAAATTTTATTAACTTTATAAACACAAGTAACCTAATTATTAATTTAAAAGAAAAGAAAGAATACACCCATATAGAATCGTCAACAGGTCGCCAGCAGTTAACAACGAAACCGATGCTTAGTCAACGACTATATCAATTGACGGCAAAGGTTCTGTCAATCAAGTTCTGTCAGTCACTGGGCCATCACTGGTAAATGACTGGCTGACAAATGATGGCCAAAGTTCTGTCAGCCATCACTGGCATTTAAGTGACTTGATAAAATAATTGGACCAATATCATCTGCCAGTACTGGGTCCAAATTATTATCCAGTACTTAGCCAGTATTGGGCCAGTAGTTTGCTAGTACTTGGCCACGTTTATCCGGTTTATATTATCGCCGGAACCCGGGCCACTTAAATACTAGAAGAAGAAGAAGTTTGCTAGTACTGGGCGCTAGTATCTGAACTACGGCAATACTGGTCTAGTACTGGGTCGATTGTAAAACTCCATATGGCAACACAATATTAAATTCAATATTGAAATTATATATAGAGTATATAGATCAATCGTGTGTGTATGTTTCTTCATAATATTTAAATAAAATACATAACACAAAATAATGATACAAAATTGCTAAATAAAAATTATTCATCACGCTCTCTATTATAACAGTGACTACCGGGGGTCCAAACTAATATATGTATATAAACGGACATTATTTTTAAAAAGCTTATTTCCGCTTGTTTTAACTTTTAGCGTGGAAGATTGGATCTTCTAATGATCACTGAAGGCATAGCGCTCAATGACCTAGTTCACTTGTATGTCAAATTTATCGATAGGATTCTAATTTGAGGAAATTGCGTTCTCTCAAAAATATGTAAAGACGAACGGGTTACATAAATCGCGATTGTACGTAATCGATGAAAACGATCTGGCGCGAGGAGATAGGCAGGAATCGCATGTGCATCGAATTGAACATTGTTCTATGTACATCAACCGTTCTCATTTTGTCGTTTGATTTATCGTCGCGTTACTTTAAGCGACGCTTTAAAATATTACATGTCGATCCCGTATTTTTGTGCAGCCCATTTGTATCTGCCCGCTCTCCCGTGTAAATAATGTAAAACGAGCAAAATGTTTCGATCGGACGAAAATATGGCGGACGAAACGCATTTCGTAAACCGTTTTTGCAAGCCGTGCCCAGCTCCATTCTGCTCGATCCTTTATGAAATGTTGATGCCGGTCGTCGTAAAATCCCAGGATTGAAAACTGACGATTTCTATTGTGAGGTAATAATGCTCGCCTTTATGCACAAGTAGCACTTACTCTCGTTCCGACATGATGATCCTCCCTTTGCGGATCATTAAAATATACTCGCGAACAGATTTCATTAATTCTCGATAAATTGATAATCGAATCCGCTTTGGCCGTCGACCGCTGTGCTCGCTGACGTCCAATTCGTTACGGACTCATTAACGTACGAGCTTTCCTGACTCCCGTAATTGATTTACGACTGCGTCCGAATTCCACACTCCGCATTCCGTCCGAGTTATTATCAGCGCAGCTCGTAACGGCCATTATACCCCGACCCTCTCGCGCGCATCCGAAATTTCAGAACAAACTTAGTCGAAGATAATTCGACAAGTTTGCTGTAAGGCTAACTTTAATCCGGTTGGTCCAGTCTAACTCTTGTCCTCGTCCACAAAGAGGAAGTCGCTCTCGCATAATCCACTCTACCTCTTACTCCGGACGTATCGTGTATCCCGTGACGGCTCTTCGCCAAATCTTCTCGCGTCACTAAGCCACTGATCGGAGATTGTGGTGTCGCCTACAACTCTCGAAGCAACGCCAAGCCAATCGCAAGGAAACCGTGAATTTATTACACCGAATTCGGCGTATCCTTGTTTGGTCAGCTTTCGAGAAGCCGAAATCACTTGCATCGGAAGCGCCGCGCCGTTTGCATGCGCGTAAGCCATCTCGTAAGCTCCACCGTCGAAAGCCGTCCGAACGCGATCGGTCCTTCACGTCCGATCCGTTTACCGATGCGATTATATTGATCGACCGTGTGCCGGGCCGTTACCGTCGCATCGTGTTCGCGTAGACGGATCGGAGCGCAAAAAATTCCACGCAGATCTGCTCTCGCTTCGGAACGAAAATGTGATCTCGCGAGATACTTATAGCGACGGCATTATTCCGACGCGAATAGTAGAACGCGCTTTTTCGAATTCGGAGCTAATCCTGTGTAACTCCTTTTCAGTGTCCTCCTCTCGGAATCAAGTCCTGCACGCGCGCGCTCGAATAAGCTCGTAATTAAAATCGTACTCGGTCGTTCGCGTGTGTTTCTTCACCGGTCGGACACGAACACGTTCTGCAAGAATTTCAGCTGATGCGGAGATATCTCTTCTCGTTACATCTTCCTTGGCCATCTTCCCAGATCCTCTTATCCGCTTTTCGTCTGTAAGTCGCGTCGCAGCGCAGATTGTTCCCCAGTGAATTACCCATTTGGGGTTACGAACAACATTGAGTATTAAATCTATATTGTAATATTCTCATTTCCCACACGTATACTAAAACAAAAAAAAAATAGACAGTCTAGGATATATTATTAAACTGGTTAGAAAAAATTAATGTGCTAATTTACGATTTTTGCACACATATTGTATCTATTTTTATTGTGCAATTTGAAGAAAAACTTCCATTACAAGCCAAAATACGTGATAGAGCCAGAAGTTTCCGCGGTATTCTGCGAAAGGATGCAATTAGTAAGCTCGTAGCGCGATAACTTGAAATGTTAGGTAATATTTCCACGTATTGTGTAAGAGCTTTCTCCCTCTCTCTCTCTTTCTCTCTTGTCACTCGGGCAGCATCCAAGGGGCAAGGCTCGAGGGGTAAGGCAAAGCTCGAAACTCTACGCTCGAAATCATTCCAAGTTTCCCGTGTAGCATGAAGGGTGTCGGGTGGCGAGGCAAGATCCCGATTACGTTCTACCTTGCTCGGTCGACGGGATTCCTCCGACATTTGTAGCCTCGGGAACGTCTACGCCCTTCTCTCGTAAGCTCGCGGTCCCGCCTATGTAAAGACGAGGGGAGAGAAAGAGCGCGAGAGACCGTAAAGAGATGTGTTTTCTCGAGGCATGCGGACATGGATAAAATTCATTCGGATTTCGACCGCTCGTTTCCCCAAGAATTCTCGTCAATATGTTGTCCTTGGGAACGCGAATCGTTATACTAGAAATTGTAAATACGGCTCTTCCTCGCGGAATAACGACTGAACACCGGTTACCGATATACGAAACGCGTCGAGTTTTGTGGCGAATTTGACAGCGAGTTTGCCGCATATGTGCGCACGTGGTCGCACTGGTAAGCTTGCACGATACTGCTGCACCCTATTCTCGAGATACACAGTTCTCTGTACGGTCCTCCGTTGTGTATTCTACTAACCGTTGCTCGAGTGCATTAATTAAATACATTCCTCCCCGGCGGCGTTTCGTGCACGCCATCCTCCGACCAACCGACCGAATGTCCACCACCTTTGATTGTCCGCGGAGTTCCTATTGTGGCGGCCGAAACTGTCGGTCTCTCTGTCGCGCGAAATCTCGTGGGTGTCCGTCCGCGTGGCGAGAATTGTTTTGATGAAGCTGCGCCGTCCGAGTTCATTAGCGGCGTTAACAGGTTTCGTACCTCCCGCGATCCTGTTGGGACGTCGCTTCTGTTGCAAGTGACCAGCCGTCAATTTTCGTTAATGTATCAACGCCGCGGTTGCGGACGACACTATTTGCAATCGCAATGGAATCGCCCGTACTCGAGTTCAACGCGAATTATCATTCGCATGCTCCTTCGTGTCTCGTGTTCGCGTGTCTCGCATTTACGTACGAATTATAGGCATTATTTCTCGCGTCGGTCCACGTTTAAGATTTCCCGCCGATCGATACGGCGAGGGTATAGCGAGGTATCCGCGCGACCAACATGTGATTTCTCGCAACAACATTGCGCTTTCGAGCTCAAGATGTTATCTCGCGCCAGCAGAGTCGAAATATTTCACGAGATGAAGATAACTAAAGCGATTTCACGATTCGACAATAAAGTAGGCAAATAGCGAGACGTATATATACGTTCATAATGAGCTAACAAGACGCTAGGAGCAATAAAATTATAAATAAGAAACCGGCAGAGAGAGACAATCAGATTGTGTCTGAGCTATTTTCGTTGAGACTACACTGCACGTGCGAGAATACGAAAGCGTTCGATCGTCGCTCGCTATTGGTTGATTTTTGTACCTCCGGCACGGCGGAGAGGAAAAGAGAGAAGGCAGACAATTGCTCGATACGCCACTGCGTTTTAATAAATGAAAACGCACGAGGAGAGCAAAGCGAACGCGGACCGAGAGGCACTGCCTTTATCTTTATTTCAGGTGAAGTCGTTTCGTGTGCTTTTTCCCTCCTTGCCCTCGGGTTATAGTCCACGAAGAGAGAGAGAGAGAGAGAGTCGCGCACGTATTGTGGCTGCACCCTTACTTACAGGACACCGACACCTTTTCACGGTCGTTGGCAGACCTTGCTCTCCTGGGGCGTCGGCGGCGCCGCGTCGTCGGTTAGGTGCATTATTAAATACGGTCAGACGATGGCAAGCGTTAACCGGGTGTAACGAAGTAGGCAGCGCGCGTGAGACATAGACAGCGAGCGAGTGGGCGAAGTTGCTGAATATTCAGGCGCAACCAGCGTCTACGAACACTATATTTCAGTGCCGTCTACAGACGTTTGTTCCGCGACTATATAAGTTTCCAGTTAGAAACTTCCTTGACAGAGCATAAAACCAATTTATACTTCAACGGGAAGTCCACAAAGAAATAGCTTAGAAATGGAGACAGCTCCAGCAGCGAAATCACGCAGCTGCTGGAGCTGTCAGATCGATTCTTTACACAATCTTCGAGCTTGCATGATAAGTATTAAGTAATCTGTAAAGATCAACTAATGAGAATGTTATATTCTCAGTCAAATCTAGGGAAAAATGAGTAGCTTAAAACTCGAAAATACGTTGTTAGATATCAACAGAGGAGTGGTAAATAGGTGTGTCTTAATAAAAAGATCGATTTTCTCAAGCGACAATAACGATTTTAAACCGATCTATTTTGTGATGTTTCTAACTAAAAAAGAGACTATTTAAATCCATCTTTTTATTAAAAAAATTGCTTCTTTTTTTTAACAAAGAGGACTATTTTGAAGCGGTCTTTTTGTAAAAATCGATTTTTAGCGAATCAATCTGGAGATTGCGCATCCCTAGTGATAACCCAGTTTTTTTAGTTAAATAATAGTAATCCAATCTCTTGATAAAAGTAATATTTTGTTATTTTTAACTTCCGTATTATACATATCAAAATATAAATTCATTTATTTCTGTGATTAATTTCAAAGTAAACAATATCTATATTAACGTTTGCATTTAGTAAATGTCACACTAAATTTGAGATAAAGTTATATTTTCTAATTGTTAACGACATATTGAATAGGAATAGTGGTGACCTTTAAAAATAACTCAAATTAACAGTGTAGCATTTGTGGGGAACAAGATTATCACAAACATTCGAAGCCGAGGAGAATAAAGACTGTAAGTGCGAATAAAGTAATTATCGTGAATCGTCATTGTCCTCTTTTGCGGTAATAAAAATTCGTTAAAAGTCACGTGGGACTGGCCCTCCACATTCCTCCAACGCTTCGAATGCGAAGAACTATTAACGTGACACGTAAATGGCATTTTTCGTTCTATAGGGCCGTAATTAAAAATTCTTGTGTAGTTTGAAAGTAGATTCATACGGAAGTTTAACGCGCTGGCGGGCCAAAGTTCCGCGCTCGCCTGCGAATCGTGGCACTGACGGCCACTCAGCGCCATCGAACTAAATGATCATTAATTGCGAACCCCGGGTACATTATGCGAATTACTTGAGCGACAGCTATGTCGCTAATATTAAGTTCCTTGGTAGAAGAATGCCGGTATTTCGCTCAATTATAACTTTCTGTGAAACTTGCTTATTAGTGACATGAAAAATTCAAATCTATCTTTGCCATTTTATGTTGATATACCTATTATAGTTGATAGTCTCAAGATAATTTAACTCCGTCAGAATCTTACTAAAGACAAAATAGAAATGGAAACTAACAAAGTAAGATTTAATCTGTCTCCATATTAATCTTACAAAATTTTCATCTTTTCCGGCGTGTTATTATTATTTCCAAAATTTGAAAACTAATTTCATACTTTTTTAATATAAACTTCTCTATAAATGGAAACTATACTTGTTCACTTACAAGTTTCTATGTAGGTATTCTCGTTGTACGCTAATAGTAATAATAATAATGATGATAATAATAATAATAACAATAACAACAACAACAATAATAATAACAGTAATGATAATTTTTAAGCGTATGCATAAATTATCATATACAGAGTATTTAATAATTTATGTTTACATTTTGTTTTACTTGTGCAGATAATGATTTCAAACAATAATTAAAATTACATGATAATGTCTTGATACGATTTAATTTCAATTTGATACATATTCGTAGTTGTGATGGCAATAGCCAAATTCAATCATACAATGCAGCATCACTTCTCCGAGCTCGTTACTGTATCATCATCGTCGTTAACGAGCTCATATCGTCATTACACTGATTCGCGAGCCGTGATCCGTTGTATTGTTAGATGCGAGATATCCCTGAGAGAGAAATACAGGCAATAAATAATTGCTCAGTGCTGTCTTTGTTATCCTGTTCGTAAGATTCGATACAAACGCTCTTAACTACATTACGAGTAACGTAGAAATCTCGTTAACGATTTCAATTTAATTAAAATGAGCTATAAGTACTGGAAGTACAAATGTAAAATGGAACAATTAGAATCGTCGAATAAAATAATATGATATTTCTCTAATAAAATTAGCAATTATTGTTACAATTTATTATGTGTATATAAATAATAATTATTATAAATGATAAGTAAAATATTCATATATTTTAATGCCGTTTATAAGAGTTTATAAGCGTTAAAATATCATTACATTGTCACGCTTGTGTCCAACTTTAATAATTGAAACTTATTTGAGCTTCACATATGTTTTTCAGGGGACACCTGTTTTGGCAGGTAAACTATGGGTAAACAACATGACGTCAGTGGAATCCAAGGTTGAGCAGGTGCTGGCAAATGGGAAAGAAGAAGAAAGGAAAGGCGCGCGAGGATGCAGGCAGGAGGGAAACCCCGGGGGTGGCTCGTGCGCGGGCGCGGCTTGCGGGTCAGAGTGCGTCGGGTATATAACCGGGCGGATGCCGTCATCCCTTAGTCTCGCGCTTTTCGTCGTCGCGGCAACTCGCTCGAGCTCGACGCCGATGTCGTTACCGGGATCTGTGACGTTCCGATGTGCGGTGCATACCGATTTACACCTCGTGCCAATCGGCAAGGTGTCCGATATCAGATTATAGGCTTCCGAGAAGTATTTACGTTTATCCCGCCCGAATAAGCAAAGAAACGCGGTAGCTACCACCTCCTATGATATCACCGATCAGTGGAGGAAATTATATTTTTACCCTTGCCATCACATTCAAGCATCTTTAATGCGAATTGTATGCTACCGCGGGTTTTTAACTAAAAGTCAGAAAAGTATCGAAAAAAGCAATCGGAAGAAAAATAACCGGTACTAAAGTATTAAATTTTTCAAGTACAATATTTCGATAGGTTCAAATGAAGGATCGGAGCTATTAAAAATACTTCTAATTAAAAATCGTCCATAATTTTCTACCTTGCAAAATTTCTCATTCCTTTGTCCGAAGTCACTCGATCGATTTGGCGCGAATGAACAAGACGAACATTGAAGAACATTTACTAGTTACTGCTCGAACGTCGAGTACGCCCGACTTTTGTCTCGAGTGACATCTCGTTGAAGGCAAGTAGTGGGAACCATACTAGTGAGATCGTCGAGGCGTCAGAAGTTCGTCCCTAGTTCTCGCATGCCCGATGGAATCGGAGAAAAAATCGTCGTGACACTTGTTCAACGATTGAATTCGACGACGCAGGAAGTAAAGCCGAAGGAGGACAGAGAACAAGAAGAAGCGACCAAGTGGCAGTGGCGCCAAGGGAAGGAGATAGGAAAGTGGTAGCGAGAGAAGCAGGAGGTCGACGGGAGGTGAAGGTGCTGTCGCAGAGGATTTCAAGCCGTGCCCTCGGCGAGATACGAGCCGTTTGTATAGATCTATATGCACAGTAAAATTGTGGCGACGGAGGAGCCCTGGCTACGAGTATCTGGGTCACACAGCCGTCTTCTCGTTGCACCCTGTTCTCCATAATTCTGCAAAATTTTCCGGATGTAGCAAAAAAAAAAAATGGAGACTCATCACTGACCGTACGAGTTCTCGCTCTTGAAACGCATTAACGTGGGACGACCAAAATAAATTGTTATCTTTTATCAAGCAATTATATTAATTGTGTTTGCCGTGACGTTACGCAAACGTTTTTATGCCAACTGTTAGGGCTCACGAAATATCGACCGCCGGAAGAAATGCCCAACGTTATGTTCCGTGTCAACGTAATTGAAAATCCGTTTGTAGAGTAGGTAGATAATGAGCATCAAATGCGTGACCTGCTCCGGAACGAAGTCGCAATTTATATAACCGTAGCGTTAATGTCACTTACGTCCGAGAGCGGTAAGTGTGCTATAGACATATCGTTTTACTCTGCCGGGAGAATCCGTAATGATCAGCGCGGATCAGTGATTTGCGGCTGGAAAGCGGATCGATCCAATACCCACCGCTAGCACGGTAACGAGCTGTTACGTTGTTACGCGGTTACGTAAAAAGGATCTACCTGGATCCCCCACGGGGGCAATTCCCGAGGAAAGTCCACGCGAGGGCTATTATCCGAACCGTGAGCGGTTTACGCGCGGAATCTGCTACCACCCTTCATCTAGAACACGCTCGAGTCGGGCCGATAAATAATGAACTCCTGCAGCCATTTATCAAGCTCACCGTGGGACAAACGAATGCTCGTCGAGGTAGCGTCGTCGGCCTAAATGGGAGAGATCAACGCGAGGTACCGGCTAGCACCGCGACATTTCGCGTCGCTTTGCCACCAACGTTACGCAAGAATCATGTCCCTTTGACTCGACCGGGAACCGAAAAGCCAAATGGTATATACAAGCAATCGGCCTTTACGATTTCTCCGCTTGTAAAGCTATTGATGAAACAAACATCAAGGGTGAAATGTCGAGGTTTGCAATTGAAACGGTGCTTAGTAGCGATCCTTAAACGGTGAAGGGACGCAGCAGACGCTTTCCGAACGTGAACTCTCACCTGAGCGTTCGCCTTAGAAATGCGAGAGTCAGCTGATTCCGATCGCGATCAGTGCAATTATACTGGGCAGTGCGGTCAATCGCGCAGGAGATAACGGTGTCCGAAAAAACGGCTCGCGACTTCATGATAGTGCTCGCGTTTCGGGCTCGCGGACGTACGAACGAACGTGAGAACTTATCTCGTGCGTGGTACCGAACAGCGCCAAACGACATGAGGCGACGGAACAACGGTTCCACTTGCTTCTGCCAGGCATCATCGGTCAAGAAAGGTGGCCGTAGCGGATGCAACGAGACTGAGGCGAACGAGCCACCGGGATGGTGCATCTATGCGGCGGTCGCGCTTGTCGCGGTCGGCTGTTATCTCAATGCGCTCGACTGCGACTTCGTGCACGACGATATACCGGCGGTGGTGAGAAACAGGGACGTGATCGGCGAGGCGTCGTGGAGCAGTGTCCTCAACGATGATTTCTGGGGTACGCCGATGGAGAGCATCAATAGTCACAAGAGCTATCGACCTTTCACCACTTTGACGTTTCGGTGAGTCAATATTTCTCTCACTATCGTCCTCCTCATTGAATTTGTCTGAGAATTAAACAGAGGATTTGACCTGGTTATTTTTGGGTAGAAAGCTTTAAGTCGATGACCGAAAGTATCGCGAACAAGAAATTGAATTGTTATTGAATTTATTCGAAATTATTTATTAATTGTCACTTGAACGTGTATTTTTAATAATAGCTAAACTGCTATTTTATGTATTGTTACGTTTTGATTTGATCCGTCTTCTCTTTCTTCCTTGCGGCTCGTTTATCAAACTGGTCCTTTAGGACAATCCGTTAAACAGAAAAGTGAATACGATTCGGTGCACGGTCGTATCCGTCCGGATGAAATAAGACGGCAAGAAATTGTCTCGAGAAACGTGTCTGGTTGCCTGACGTTCCAAACACATGGCACAACCACGTAGCTCGCAGTACCGGCATCCTAGCCGTTCTTACCGGGACATCTCGGATCTCGCGTATACGTACATGTATATTGTATATGTGTATACATATATATATATATATGTGTATGTGTGTATGTATGTTGTATGTACATATGCATGTACTTTCAAGTACACGTACATGTGTAGATACATAGTCGTACATAGATATATCCCATGCAATCGGAGATGCACCTTATGGTCGTACCACTAAGGATGGATCGGCAAGAACCGTTCTCTGACCACGACGGAAGCGAGCGAGCATACGGTAGTGTGTGCGGTAACGTGTCGTGTAGAGCACACCAAACTTCCACCCTCTCTCCTCGCCCTCCTGACCATTCCTTCTTCCCGGCCGCTCTCTGCCCGCCGATTTGATGCATGGATACCAGTTTGCCACTCCACGTGCAATACTGCATATTGGCTGGTATTGGACGATCCATCACGCCGCAAGACACCGGCACATCGCTCATCCACCCTTAACGCTCCAGATGCTGTTGCCAACTTCGACGAGGTGTGCGGGCGCGAAACGTGGCGCGCGGGGGCGGATCGGTCTGGAAAAGGGAGCAGTCGGGCGTAAGGGCGAGGGCATAAACGCCTTCACGTTTCGCGCGTTATCGGAAGTGGAACGCATCCATAATCCCCGGGCGCGGAGACGCCGGCGCGCCGCGAACCGCATTCGTCTCGTCGAGAAGACGAGATTTTAACGATCTGGATCGCCACTGACGCGCGGGGGCTGCTTTTATATCGTGCGGCGAAGAGGGAGGTAGGGAGGTACGATATTCTGGTATCTCTCATTGTTGCCGCCACTCGATTCCAGAGTGGTTTATGCGCGTGCGAAAAATGCGCCGCTTACGCTGACACGTGGTTGAAAGGATAAGCGAAGATTTATGTGTCAGCCGTTTAAGGCGAGAGTTGTCTACAATATTGGATGGTTGATGTATGGTTACTTTTCGTCATTTGTTTGACGCGAGGTACCGTACACGTGTATGAGAAAATTACCAATCTCTATCTTGTCTAATAATCTATTCCAGCATTTTATTGCGTCTGCAGAGTAGACGCAAATAAAAAGGAAAAAGAAAGAAATCGGATTCGAGTACGTTGGATTTTCTCTGATCGTCGATAACACCGATAATTCTTTCTGTGCTGGCAATCGTGCTTTACATCCGTCGTCGGCACGCAGGTGGAAAGCTTTGGACAATTCCGCGCGCCTTTTCCGAGCACATATATGCTCTATTTTCCATCCTTTGCGCGTGACGCGTCTTTTCATCGCCTGTTCTCTTTATTGCCACGAAACTCTGACAGCACTTACGGTAGCTGCTACTTTGAGAATTCGAGTTTTCGAATGAAAATGCGCCGGGGCGACCCCAAAAGTCCAGAGTGCATTCGTGCCAGTTGACCCAACGCCTTCCGCACGGACCGCTCCAAAGTTTCCGAGAGATTCCCTTGATACTTCCTCCAAGCAGTCATCGTATTCTGCCATACTAGCGTATATATACTTTTATACGTTTTATCTCGTCTGTATTATTGTATATGGTGTATATATGGTATATACAGGGGTCAGCTACGCCCTACAGACTGATAGACGTGGGCAATCTTATACTCAACGTGTGTAGCGTATCGTTTCGTAGATCTCATCAACGATCGTTTCCCCTTGAGTTTAATTCGCGTGTTTGACCGCTTCGCCGACGTTTTTGACACGACGGGTGCTAATTGAGATGATATCAGCCGCACGCAGCGTATCTTATCGCGAAGGGATATTTGGAAAGCAATTATTTGCAGTCCGCGGAATCGCGCGGATCACGTATTTGATAGGAAAAATGGGATTTCATGCAAGTTGTATGCATTTCAACTACTTCGTTTCGGCCGGAAATAATTTACGGGCGCGGTCGAGCGAGAGTCTTTGCTCCAGCGTCGAATGAATAACGCAGAGAGACCTCGCCGAGCGATTCGTTTCCACGTTTGCGAGAGGGCGAGGTTCACGGGTTGACGACCACGTTAGATTATTACGTCCGCAAATAGACTGCGGAATATGCTCCAGATAGTACGATAAAGGAGAAAGGCTGGATAAAATCAAGCGACGCCTTATTACCCCGACTGAGAGAGCATGCTGGTGTCTAATAATACGCGCTAGCTTATCGAGATTACGTATCAAAATTGGTTGCTCTAATGCGGGCCCTGACGTATGTATGAAATAGCGATTAACGAGGACCATGACTAAGACTATTCGTCTTCGATTAAAACCAAGAAAATCAGAATGGTCTCTGGTGTAAAATTACGGCGCGCTTTCTACCGAGTTGAAGTCCGCTCGGTACGCGCGAGAGCGATTATTGAAGCTCTGCAAACATTAAATTTATCCTATCCAATTAACGCGGTACACTCGTTCACGCGATATTATGTTATTTACATGCAGTTCAATTAAGAGAAATCTCCATGTCCTCGGCAGAATATTCGCGCTTCTCTATTACGTTCTTCTTCAGCGGATTTATCAACGCATCCGGTGTACCTTGATAATACACATATTACACACTCACTCACACGCTCTTGCTTACTCTCCGAAGCCTTTGTACCTATACAATAACGATCGATATAATCGCGTTCACCACAAGTTGGAACTTATACCGTTTCCCCTGGAGATTCTTCTTTGTCTCGTCACTCATGGCCAGGAGTACTGCGCGCTTTGCGGTGAACTCGTGGCCAAAAACTGTGACGGTGAATATCCACTGATTTTTTCGTTATAGCCGACGGCAACAAACCGTCATCTGAATTTGATCATCTCCGTTTGGTTTGTCTGTGTTAGAACACGATTCACAAATTCTACTATCTCTGCTAAAAGTATCTTTTTTTTATCAGATTTTTTGTGTATCCTTTTATTTATTCCTAGATATTACTTAAATAGCATCAACCGAAAGAGAGAAAGAGAGGCTATCTTGTGGATAACGTTGACTAATGGCCCGTTCAAGGAGATGCTGGAGTGATCAAATTATCAAAATATTACAGTTCTATAAAAATCTCCAAATAATTAACTGAATGGAATAAAAAATCCGTTTACAGGATTGAAGTAGACGCAAAATTGGGAGGTGGTGCAGTGGACTTTATACGAAAATCGAAAAAAGTTGAAAACTTACTTATTTGTCAACTCGTAGAACTGTCACCTGACGTAGATGTTTCTTTAATGCAAAAGTTTGATAGCTCGTATGGAAAACTGACAGTGCATCATCCGTTGGATTACCTGAACGAACAATACTGAGTTCACTGAAAATTAAAAGCTTAAAAAAAGTTTTTTATTGATCTGCAAATTACGTGTACATGTATGCTTAGCGAAAACTCGGAATGGTAAACAAAGCAGTAATTGCGTCTAGCAGTAAGTGCTCTTGCAGAAGTACAATTACAAGAGCACCAGTAGGTGGATTTTGCAAGAGATAGCGTTGCAATATGTTAAATAAGAACAGATGTATGCGTTTGAGTGAGATGGAACGATAATGTAAGAAATAAATTAAAGATGTCACTGTTATCGACATTTTAAATTTGGAGTTAAAAAAAGTCTGTACTATCGACATCAATCAAGTTCAGCCGTCACTCCAGTATCACTTTAAGACTTCCTCATAAATAGTGTCTTTTATTGACTCATTCATACGCTTGTTAGCATTTTACTAGCATTAAATCACGATCAGCGACTAAGTTAGGCGTTAGGCGTTAGCTGGTGATTTATGAGTCGGCCGACAGTGGCAATGGGCCACGTTTTGCGGCCGTCTCCTGTGAGGAAATAATTATTATTAAATTACTTGACCAGAACGCAACGTGGTGGAATTTCGTTCCGCGGCATTACTGACACGCATGAATGATTGCGCTGCTAGCTCTAATTTAGACGTGTGATATAACTTTGCGTTGCGCAGCACGTACGCCTCGTATTCGATTACGCCACGATCTGTCGACTATGATATTTCATTTAGTCTTGCGATTAACTCATTATCGAGATAGATATTGGAATTTCATGTTATCATTATCAATATTTGCTTTATCAATAACAATTCAACAAAGTGGCGGCACATGCTTTTCGACATGGAGATATATATTTTCTATCGAGACAAAAACGTGCTTTAAAATTGTAAAGTCATTGAAATAATATAACCATTTGAATAATACATGTCGTTATCTTTATGATAAAAGCATAAACATGTAAGTTTTTAAATGAAATGTGTTTTAAAATGAATTATCGAATTGTATTTTATTTAAATACTGAAAATAAAAATTTGTATAAAAGAGTGCATTGTCTATAAAAATTTATGGAAAATGTTTTATTCAGTCTGAACTAGATAGCGCTCAAAAATATTACGATGTGTAAATTTATAATGTATATCCAGTTTTGTAAAAATGAGTACGATTTACAAACTTGGATATGTATTATAAATTTATATTGAAATAAGTACATATCGTTAAGTACAAAGATATAGCACAGATCAAATGAGGCATTTTCCTTACAAAGGAATCCATGTTGCTTTTCGATTTTGATGAGTTTTTGAACGTTATTTTCTAAACAAAAATAAGGAACACGTATTTTTTTATAACACCCTTTTGAAGAATATCCGTTTTTTGTTATTGTTTTTTTAAGCAAATATCGTCGAAACTGCATGTAAAAGATAGAAAGAATATTTTGAATAAAAGTTGAATTGTTTGAAAAATATTTTGTAATAATAATTAAAAAAAGTGTACATAATACAAAGTTTATTTATAAAAAATAAAAATTAAAAACATTATTTTAAATTATAATTATTAAGGACTTTTAAAACGATTCAAAGTGTTGCACCCTCTAAAAATGCGATTAAACTCTTGTAAAAAAATACGTGTTTCTTATTTTTATCTATAGAAAACAACATATTCGAACAATTTAATTAAAGGACTCAATTAAATAACATAAATATCAAGAATATAGAAGGGTTAAAATAAAGTAATGAAATTGCTTGTAGATCTGTATCTAAAAGATTATAACTTATAGATAATCATGAAAATTCTCTACCAACCGGTCGTTCAACCGATTGCAAACAATTTCGTTTTCACTCTCCATCTATGATGTTACATCGGATTCACATAAGATATAGATTACATATATTTATATTTGGATAAGAATATTTCAATACATCTTTTATATCGTTTAATAACTTAATAGTGACTATTCAAAATACACCTGACTTTTTCACTGCATTTTTGTTCTGCGAATTTATGACATTTGATGAGATGGCACAATTATGATGCCGAAACATGTCATATAATACAATGTAACGTTAAATTTTTAAATTAAATTTATATTTCATATCAATTTATCAGAATGTTAAAACTTTAAACGTTTATTACACATATCTATATTCGAATTTGACTCTAATTTGCCCTTCTATATTCTTAACATATTCAAAGTTCAAAATCAAAAGAACCCTTCCATAGGTTTCCTTGTTAGTTGTGTTATATTCACATATTGTTACTATAACTAATACTATAATAATACGCCATTGCGATTGTTTATTTAAAACTTTATTACATTTATAATAAAAATAAAAGTTGTTTTAATACAAGATTGACAATATAGAATATTAATACTTTTTTACACATAAACAATCAAATATTTTCGCTAAGAAAAGTTTGATTTCTTAACATATTATCGTAATACTATACCATCTAATTTAATTATATTACTAACGTTTTTATCTCATTCTTTATTTAATATCTGAACGACAGAAAAGAATCGTGTATTATAGATATCAATGTGTGTACACAAACTTGCGGCTTGATACACGCGATGATACGCTTTGTATTTCGGCACAAGTTCAAGGAGGAAATATCTCATCTGAGTGCATTTCAAAAGTGGGCATTTCCACATTGAAGTATCACGAATCGCGTTTTCCTCTGGTGTTTTTCGTTTATGACGAGTAGAAGTTCTTCCCGTTTTATTTGAGTTGTTCAGGCAGGACAGTTTCATGAGCGAACTCTTCAGACCAAGTGCATTCAGACTGTACTTGCACCGTCGATGTGAGGAAGGGACATTCTAGTTTCAAACGCGACAAGAATATGCTATTTATATATCTATGAATGTTCTTTCAATCCGATTATGGCGGGAAACCCAGCGTGCATTTGTCTTCTCCAAGATGTACTACTTTTGTTTTATTGGATCGGCGAACTTTCGAGTTGTTACAGGCTACATTACATATAAGAAAAAGATAAGATTTCGTAAATCCGGAACGAAGAAAGGAGATCTACCATTGCGTTTTCAACTCCACTAACGTAATAGTATATTCTTCTACTGTAAATCACGTTATCAAGCAATTCAAATTCATGTCGCTTACTTGTTACGACATAATTTCAAAATTTGTCATTTTTTAATTGTTTGCAAAAAAAAGAACGGAAATATAAAGAAAAAAAGGGAAAAAACAAACTTTTCAAATGTACGTTTTCCTCTATAATTATTACATCAACATATTGCATTACAAATTTTAATGATTTAAAACACTCCAACTCATTTTTCAGAAAACTGCGTTTTTTAAATTGTATTATTGTTGTAGCAAATGAGAGATTATGATATTTTTGTTGAATATTTACATCGTAAAAAATTTTGCAAGTCGAAAGAGCTCGTTAAAAATCATTTCCATTTTTCACCGTTTCCGTGAAAAGGCTTTTAATAATATGGATATATTATCTATTCCGACGTCTTGACGTTCTGTATAACGCGCTCATTTGGCCGTGAAGCTCATTTCCGACGTAGTGAAGATTATAATATTTCCCTTCGATTAATCGTACAATCAAATGGACGCGCGCCATTAAATTTTCGTCATTTGATAAAGTGTGGCCCCGTGATCGAGAAACGGCGGATTAATCAGGTGCAAGGTACAGGTGGTAGAAAAGATAATTCGCTTCCGCATGGACGCGTCATTGGGTTCTCGTGGCACGTTGGCTGCCCCTATATCACTGCACTTCGTGCTGCGCAGTGATTTATCTAAAGCATTTCGTGACTCGTACCAGAAGCGTGCCGTGAGCAAGCGCTGTAAACTCGTCCACTCGATGCACGTATATTAAAGAACACTTTTCCCGATGCGCGCGCCTGAGTATGCAGAGGAGAGCGTGGTACTTCGTGGTTTGAACACTTTATTGCGCTATATAGATACGCATAATTTTCATTGACCCCGATAGAACCTTGTGAAAACGATGAATGCCCCAGCTTGAGAGAATTAATTAGTGGTTCGTTGCCTTATGGTTTCCTCACCGAAACTCTCATTATTAGCAATGAATTATTATACGCTAATCATCCTTCCTTTAACTAATTAACTGGGAACACAATATGATTATCGAAGTTGCTTAGAAATATGGATTTGAAATATGAACTATGAATCTCAAGCTCTTAAACTCGTAGGTATTCGTATATTGGCAAATTGCTTTTTTGCAGAATAGAAATACAAACGATTTTTAGATGTAAATTATTGTAAATTGTAAACTTTGCTATTAACGTTAGACTATTAAGAATTTTTTAACGAATGGATACGTCAAAAAATTATCTAAAAATATATTTTGCTAGAATATTTATTTATGTATATTATAATATAAAAAATATCAACTAAGTGAAAATAGTGTGGTAGCTAATTACGTGACTTCGAAATAGCTCTTCCAAACTGCGCCAGCTTTAAATGTGCGTGTACACACATAGTCTGATAGAGTTATGGAACAGGGTGCTTTGCAGCCTCCTTTGCTAGATAGTTAATTACTTAATTACGTCGTCGTAATTAGTTCACAGTTCCAAAGTCGGGCGTGCCATAGTTACCTGATTGACGTATCACTATAACAATAAATCGCTTCCTTATACATATGAAAAGACGAGGAAGATAAGTGTGTTGTAAAGTTTTATAAACGTCAATATTTACTTGTTTATAAATAAAATTGTTACATGTCAATTTAAATTTTTATTTAGTACATTACCTTTTTCAACTTTTTAAATTATAAAAATTTTTGATTAGTAATTATTTATTATATAAAATATGAAAAGCTTGAAATATCGCATTTATAGATAAAAAATTATTAATAAATATGCTGCGAAAGATTTAATTTACGGTACGTATAATCAACTTTCTTATTTACAATGGACAAGGCCAAATAGAATCGCTCGAGTCAATTCAATTTCAAGCAACACCCTGAAGCCTTCAACTTCCTAAGTTTCAATGCAAAGAGTTCAATTACTTGCTTTTGTATGGCACAAGAATGTCATCTAACAAGAGAGAGAAGGACCTAGATAAGCTATGACACCATTTCTAAACGATTTTCCCAGAGTTTGTACACCCAAGCAAAAAAGTGCCAAAAAGAATGACGAAATTTTCAAAGTAAATTCAAACAATGGCAAATTGTTCGAAATTGGGAGTTTGAAAAATAATGAAAAACAAAATTAAATTTTATGAATATTCGAAATACGTCATATTTTCAATGAGTAAAAAATAATTATACTTGTTTGTTTATGTGTGTTTTTTTTTAATCGGTGAGGTAATTAATTATTCAAGTAATGATTATTTGAAGGGTAAATTAACTTTCTTTAGTGAGTGTTACATAATGTTTATTGTTTATATATGTAATATTATAATTATAGGTCTTCAAAAACACGCATATACTACTACACACGTATCTACATCGTATTTTCATCTCTTACTCTTACATTTTGTATGCATTACTTTAAAAAGTACGATGCGAAGTACGTCTGAACGTATGAAAGCAGGATTTTTTTGCATCGTATTTCATAGGAAATTCGAGCTTTCGCTTGGAAGTCTCATCATATGCAAAAGTGTCAGACCATTTCTTTATTTGCATTCTCTTTCCTTTATCTCGACGGCATAAAGTTTGCGCCTGTAATATCCATATTATAACATCGAGAATGTTAAAAGTATTGAATACAGATTTGAAGTAATTAATATTTCAATGATAATATTAGATTAAGTCTCGTTAAATGTCATTAAAGCATTGTATAATTAAATTAGGTATTATATATTATTGACATTAAAACAATGAGAATTATTCTCTCTATACGAGAATTATTTCTATTAAAACTTATATATGTCGTTATAATATATATTGACGAGGTCTTTGTTTATACAATAATTTTCACGATAATTAAATCTGGTTTTTAAACTTCAGCTTTAACAGGATACTTTATTTTCGTTCATTACGTTTTAAAAAATCGTGGTTTTTCAGTAGCTACAATAATACGACTCATTATAATCCCAGATGCATATAACGATTGTATATCAGCTAACCTCTCGCATTTCTCCTTTTTCACATTGAATTTTCGCAGAGAATTGCTCAACGTCAGTCATTATTTGTAACGATGTCCGCCGACGCATATAATTTACATTGCAAAGTTTCAGCGGTAACATCATTAGATTGTATTAATATTAACATTAATTAGTCGTATTATTATTTATATATAGTTTGTATGAGACCGTTGTAAATATCTGTGAGAATTTATAATTCTCGACCCGACGCATATTGAATTTTTCACTTTCTCACCCCCTTACTCACCCCCTTCTTTGATGTACTTCTACTTTTGCACACAAAATTGAAAACCGAGATAACTTTCGGTACAATGGATCAGCACTCGAAAGGACCAGTAACGCAACGACCACGAGAAAAAGCAGACAATAGATAGGAGAATATAGTGGAACGCACAAGCAACAGTGTATGACGTGATTCACAAGGCGAGAAAGATTTGTGGGAAAGAATCGTCGAGAATTCGTATGAAATTTACACCCATGTCGCAGAGTCACAAAAAATGACATAATGCAACAATAATCTTTTTGTACCGCGGCTGATCTACGCAAGACACGTCGTAATAGATCGTACTCGGTCTTGTTTCCGGCAGTCCGGGTCGTTTCAGGGAAATTGGATTTAACGCGTGCCCTACGGTTAGTCCTCTCTTATCCGGTGTTTGTCTTTCTTTTTTCTTTTCTCCCGCAAACGTGAGCGGCAGCGACGTCTCGTGATATTACTTGTATGTTGCGGTAAAGCCCAGGAGAAGTGGAATGTCATTAATCTTGAGCAATCGTAAACCGAGTAACGTAAAATATACGGCCTCTTGTCGTTGTAATCCTGGTCGCGCGTCGGTTCAACTTCCGTTTGGCGTTACCGTTCCCGTGAACCGTGCAATATTATTAATATCGAGCCGCTCGAGACGAGCTTCATTAAGTATTACAATATAGTAATGGCCCATCTTCTGTTATTACGTTGCATTTTCTAGCGTTATTCCATGTCTCTTTCTCTGCCTCTCCCGTTGACTGTCGTCGTGCGCGTGGCTGGATAACAGGGCTGTTATTAAACAGACAGCATCACTGGGCACCGGAATCTGCTTTCTTAGGGTTGGAAATACGATGTTTATAATAGCTGGCGTAATTATGGCCATGGCAAGAAAGACATCAAGGAGATTACAGGCCTGTATCGCGTTGTCTGAAGCTTTATTTTATGCTCCTTCTAAACTTTCGCAAATAATAATTCTTAAACGTTGAGAATAACTTTATATTGGCATGCAAGAAGGAAATAATATATTTTCCTTTGTGAAATCGTGATGAATTGTCGTTACATTTTGTATATAAATGATTGAGTATCCTCTATATACGTAGTCTTCTAAATGTACAACTATAAATTAAATCATCGATCTTTGCTACTTACTGGATTCATCTGTATATAATCCGCTTGCGATATAATAGCAAACAACTCGTAAATAAATGTTAATTTCTTTCAGCGATAAATCGCGTAAAATGTGGATGGTGATAACGAATAACTCATCCATTATTCGTTCAATCATGTGATGCAAACTCGAATTATGCGCCATAAAATCCCACGGAAAAATTCGGCGTTTTTCATACCAGACTATGAATACTGGGATAATCGTGTATTGAATGAATTATGTTCTTTGATGAATTTATCAGCGCATTGCTTCGACATTTTAACGTCAATAGAAATACGGATAGTGAAGAAGAAAATTTATTCGGATAAAAGAATCGGCGCAATAAAAGGCGCTTCGGAATAGAAGTGAGCATTCTAATAGGGTATGCTCCCCACGGAATGGCTTATTGTTGATGTTTACCATTGACCACTCCGTAGGAAAAAAAAACAAACTTCTATACACTTGGGGTAGAACAGAGATTGTCTCTCTTTTCATCGCAAAGAAATTGCCAAAAACAAGCAACCCCTCTTATTGTTAGTGGTTTTCCGACTTGCAAATATCGTTTTATTCCTCGAGAAAGATATGGTCGCGGAGATCGCACTATCGGAATTGAGAATCTTCCGTTATAGAGATCATTGAAATGTAACGAATTGCATTATGAATGTGTCTAGTCACCGTGTCCATAAATAAGTGCCCATTAGCTTTCTTATCAACGATTTCCATTACTCCGAAATTGTAATAGATTGACATTTGATTTTCTCATCCATCTTTGGGATCATATGACACTTCTACATGATTACCTACTTGTCTTATAAATTAACAAAAAAATCTTTTTACTATGCGAATTGAAAAAAAAATATTTTTCTTCAAAAGTAGGACATCCCTTCTTCCAGTCTTTCATTTAAGGCTTCTGAGTAGTCGCGTAGAGAAATACATGTAAATTTATGTTGCATGCCATTTGTAAGTAAAGATAATTTGAAACGAAATGACGAGATCGCTTTAAAACACTTGTAAAAATCGATGAAAACTGTCCTTTCCCCCTTAACAGTCAGTTGAGTCAGTAAATGGTCGTAAAAGGCACGTAAAGTGAGTCTATATTCGGGCAGAAACACACGGTCTGACAGCTGTTGAAACGAGTAAAATATATGCTTTTACATATAAAATTCCAAGATAACTTTAGTTTTCATCGATAATTGCGACTTTGATAAATACAAAACAAGTCACATTTTCACAATTAAGCAAATAATAACGAAATGGCATGCAATATAAATTTCGTCACTTTTCCACGCTTATAAGTTCAGCCATTTATCGTGGCGAGGCGCTGCAATACACACACAAGCACGAGCACATGTACATGTGCTCGCTTTCGGCGCGCCGAGAGCACATGTACATGGGCTCGTGCTTATGTGTGTGGCTACAGTTTCGTCTTATGTGTGGCCGCTGTTTGATTCTGTGTCGCTGGCTGATGAGTAGTCAGGAGCCTTAAATTAAATATATAATATAATTTTATAATTATAAGTGGAAAAATTAGATAAGAATAAATGAAATAAGAGCAGAAATTCCATTTTTGGTCGAAGCGGTTCTTGACATTTAATAACAAATGTAGATTTAGAAGTGCATTTTTTACTTTTATATAAAATAATAAACAAGCACGCTGATTTGATTTGTCAGACTTGAAACACAATCATAAACTGAAACTGAAAATAACATGACAAGTTACGTGAATTGTTATTTTAATAATGATGTTAATAAGAGCATCTTAAAACACTGCAAAGAACTAATTTTATAAAAACTACGAGAATATTCTTCATCAACTTTTTATGCTCTTATAATCGCCTATTTATCATTCATTTACTGTTTTATAATGTATATATCAAGAAGAGTCTTATACTTTATTTATGTAATTATTACAGGCATTATAAGATAATATTAACATAATATAAAAAATGTAAATTAATTTTTTCTAAAGCTGCGTATAGAGTGTAGTACATACATATACCGTTTTTGCTTTCTTACTAACTTACGGAATAGATATGTTTAAAGTATCGGGAGGCTGCTTGGTTTTCGATGAGAATAGGGATAGAGTTGGGGCAGCAATTTACGTTTAACCAGCGCCGGGGCGTAATCTGTTTAAACTCCCAGAACAATGTACGAAGGGCAAAACGTTATCTACGGAGCTTAGCGAGGCTCAACACTCGCAAACAGTAAAACACGAGTGGACAGGAGGTTGGTGACGACGACGGCGTTGCCGGCATCGTAGCTTACATCTCGCCTATCCGGTTATTCCGATTGTTCCGTTATCACGTGAAATTCGAGTAGGGAGTTGTTTGAACAGCATAGTCACTAGTCTTTTAGACAGATCTAGGATTAAAGCCAAATGTCATTATATATGACCGAGGATATTCAATAGAAATCGTATTGAAAGAAAATTCAGATTGTCAGGATGTTTTATTCTCTGAAACAAGACATTATAGATATACCGTACTATAGAGATATCGTAGTTTGATCGTTTTTATTAACGTAATAATAAAAGTGTAAAGTGTAATCTAAATTATATATACGTATAATATTTTTCATATAATATCCCAAAACGAAATAAGTCTTAATATGTTTCACAAGACGTTTTGAACTAAAAAAATACTTTTTCTTGTATAAATGTGTATATATATATATATATATATATATATATATATATATAGAGAGAA
>NW_017296201.1:5554765-5656671 GCF_001594075.2 Trachymyrmex cornetzi
ATATATATATATATATTACAGTTATATCAATAATTGAAACATTTATCAATAGACAAATTGATGAGAGATTCGAATGTCTTATAAGGATAAGTGATTACGCAGATTGTAAATGCGAAACTAAATAATCTGGATTTCGTGGCATTGAAATACCATGGTGGTTAGAGGGTGAAATCGATGTGGTCAGTTGAATTAAGTCTGATTCGATTCTGGCGTAGCTACATGCCAAGATCCATTTCCTTCGCGAGAGTCGACCATTCGCGAATTGGACCAATACTCTACTGGTAAGAAATGGAAAAGGGTCAGGAGTGTCATCGAGCATCCCTCTTTAGAATTCTGATTTCCTGAGTTGATAGTGAAATGATATAAGCGCGGTGAAATTCAACCTTATCCAAGTTTCACGTTGCGACTCGCTCGCATGAGGAAATCAGTATTTAGGTCAATTTAAATCAGGATGTTGACACTTATCGAGGTCTCTGGCCGTTTCAGGTCATGTGGCAACTTATTGCAAAGCAAACTCTATTAATCTGTGCATTAAATCTGAAATAATTAAATCTCAGATGTATATCATAATTCTATTTTCGCGAAAAAGTCTCCAACAGTTATTCAAACTCGTAACGTGATATACACATAATAAGAATCGAAATGTTACGTTGTCTCTATTTCAGATAATTACAGTAATTATTGTGTAATTAACTTTAGTAAGTCCAAATGATAAGATCAAATTTCAATTTGTTGTTTCCGTAGAAATCTGGAATCGATCCAATCAACTAATACCAAATATATCGTGCATGGCCTGGCGTGCTTACTATCTCTCAACACGCCACCATATCATTGCGCGTTGCAGATCTTGTACACATATATACACACACACACACACACACACATATCAACCCACACGCACACATGGACACTGTGCCAATACCTAATCCGAACCGGTAATTGTTTTTGTACCCTCTGTGTCAGGCAATTATCGGCTGATCCAGAGAAGCACGCGTAATCAATTATCTTACACCGTTTCACAGTAGCAACCCATCAAACATGTCGTATGTGTATACGATCGTTATATACATCCCATACAACATTTTACATTCACATAGTACCTAAACAGTTTTCGATATAATACTAAATAGTTTAATAATTTGAAAAAAAAACTTTATATGATGGCACGCATGAGGACAGATGGGCATCTTTTGTCATGGCGTTTCAATATTTGGAATTTAAAGTAACGCGCGCGTCGCGGAAGATGAAGATGGCAAATGAATATTTTAATAAATGTTTAATGCGTTTCGCGCAGCTTCCGCCAAAGGTGGCGACGATGCAATATTTCGTCGCACAATAACATCGTATTTACGTAAGCAAATTCCTCGACTCTCATCGAGAGAGCTTTCGAAGAAGAATTTGCATTCATTTGGAAGTAGCTTATATACCAGTTGCTGGAAGGCCCGTTCCTTTTTCATGCAAATTCGAAGGACTCCGTCATCCCAGAGGGGATTTCGAACTCTCCGCGTTACAAAGTAGCAGTTAACTTCCCTTTCCATACCCGTGTAACTTCTCGCCGCAACTTTAGAAATGTTAAAAATATGGACATCGCCGACGCGGTCTTTCGTTACTTTTCAGGAGCTTTGTCACAACCGCCGGAGATTTAACGCGTCAACGTAGTTTACAAAGCGAAAGTATGTTCTTGCGATAGTCACGTCATTATAATTAAATTCGAGTTGTGCAGAATTTCGAGTGGAAACAGGACAATTAACGATGTCGTTCCCGCACGTGCGACGCTGTCCGAAAACACGCGTTGCGCTTGGTGTGTATCACTGTACCCTATTTCTGCATCGATCCTACGTTCCTTTGATCATCCTGCTGCATTCTCCTTCAATGGATCCTCCCCCTAAAATTTATGGATGCCGGGCTCACTAATCAATGCCAGTAAAAGTACAGTGGAATTGGAATGCCGTGGAGCCGAAGCGCAATCGAGTACAGCGGAATTTGCGCTCTCCAGGCAGTGTACGGCTATCCGCGAATCACAATGAAACCGGCAATGACGTATGACATCGTTTCCGGGTGGTTGTAGGGGGAGGTGGAGAATGAAAAGCATGCGGCGGCGATATCTGAAACGTGTTTCGCATGTACGCGAGAATAACGATCCGGCCTCGGCTCCGATCCGCGGCCGCTGCCTCGATAATTGGATGCGCGTAATTGGCCGAAATGGAGGGAAAACGGTATCCGCTAGTTATCTGTTGTTACGTTTCGACTATGACGTAACATCGATATGGCCTACGATTGTTAGGTAGTTGTATCTAATGATCTAACATGCATCCTACCGTATTCTCGAAAAAAAAAACAAATAAAAATAATATAGTACGCGTTACGTATATTACAGATTTCCTTAGTATTTTTGTATATGTGATATTTTTTGTAAATAAGACCCTTGAATTTTCATTTTTACCAGTTTTTTTTGCCCTTATACATAATGATGTTCTGGTCTTTTGCTATTATAAGGTAAACCGAGGCGAATCGAATTACATTTTAAACAAGCTGCTTTTGAAATAAAAAGAGAATAAAATTAATGACAAATATCGACTAACTGTCTCAAAATTTATATTTTATTTATTTTGATTGGATTTGCTCTGTAATCCAATTCGCCTCAATCTATCCTACACGAGTCGTATCTGGATTACTCTTCATCGTTTTTATACTTATACAAAAATTATTAAATGATTTTTACGTATAATATCCTTAGAAAGTAATTTGTAAGGTCGTGTCTTAAAAAAAAGGAAAGGATAAAGACCATTATTTAACCAGATGCTTCTAATATTTCAAAGAGAAGAAATGCGAAAGATATTTGAATGACGCATTGTGTCGATCTAAAGTATTAAGTTGATGTCTTAATGATATTTTATTAAAGACGTCATTAAAATGTTATTAGGACATCATTTGACGTCATCTTGCTACTTGGGATGTACTAGAGATTAATAGATATGAAAAAATATTTCTTGGTTATTTAAATAGATCTTAATATCGTTGATTAGCATATAACGGATCAGAGTTATAATATCTTCAGCGATACAATTAATTTATTAAGTGGCGGAAGTACATAACGGATCACCCTGAATCAATTTATATATATTCTTCGAGAAGAAACGAACGCGATCACAATATATAAGTCGCTGCGTACTTTTTGCGACCGTGTATTTATGTATAGAAGGATTTAGACTACCGAACTTTGTAGATTATGCTAACGAGCTTCTGTTCCGATGTCCATGGCATCTTAACGAGCCCGGCCGCATTATAAGTTCTACAGGAAAGTTCGGACTTCGTTTAGAACCGAGACCATTTTGCTCGAAACGTCACACTTACCGCTGTTCCTGTCGTTGTGCCATTAAGAGACATTATTCTGGCGTTATCGTGCCACCCACTGGCATGGGTATCGTTATATCTGCGCCTCAAAACTTTTCCGCCATTAAACAGGTCGATTCGGACTTGGACAAAGTAAAGATCCTTGTCGTGCCGCATAACATGCCATTCAGTCCGGTTGGAAGCTCGAAGACAGTGGAACACGGCAATATGCTCCGATCGGTGAACATAGCCAGAAACGGAGGCGAGATTCTCATATACGGATATTGCTCGATAAAATCGGGACGAAGAGACTTCAGGTACAAACTCTATACGATTCTCTTGCTATCTAGATGTCTCTTTAAGTTTTTCTCACTTTTGTGAAACGTACGATTTCCTAGGTTCCTTTATACTTAGAATCGCGACAAAGAGACTTTTACCGTTCGTCGTCGCTTACAAGCGGACAAATTATCTCAGCGAGACACTCAAGTCTTTGTACAGCATTCACTGGTTTATGATTACACATCTGGCACTTTGTTGTATCTTATACCATCCGTGTAATGAACGAAGTTACATAAGCTGCGCTATGCGGCTGGGCGTGAAAGGTTTTCCGCCTCGCCGCGAGTAAACCGGCGTTTGCTGTGCACTTTTCAAAGTAAACTTTTCGCGGCGTCAACAGCTGTCGAGAAGTCCCAGTGCGAAGTAATGAATTTCGCGAAGACAGCCTGACTTCGGCTCTTAAAGCGAGCGAGGGTCGGCAATAAATCTCACAGGGCTGCCCGGCATGCATCCAACAAATCTCGGCGGCGCGGCGCGGCAAGATTTTCCCTGCCGGCAATTCGAAAAGTGGAGTTGCGAAAAAAGCTCTCACACTCTCTTTCTCCTCGCGCGCACTCCCGAGACTCCGCACTCAATAAACCCGGATCGCACGGACGCGATTCTCTTTTCGTTTCGCTGACCGCACTCCCGAAACCTACCCTCTTCTTTCGGATTTTCAGTGGAGACGTGCTCCGCTAGAAAATAATTTTACAACGTTAGAGGACTGTATCGTCGATATTGCTCTCGACAATGAATTCTTTCGATGCAACAATTTTGGCCTCGCATAGCTGGTGCATTTTTGAAAAGTTTTAGAAAATTCCTGCACGCTGCATCGGTACATGCCATCTATACGCTTCGGTTATACGTCATGAATTTGATTAATAAATGAAAATTGCGCGCTTAAATGTACATGCGTACATATATCATGATCGAATTCTAACTGTTATATTAATTATTGATAATTTTTAGTTTTAATACATCCCTTTAAAACCGATGGGGAAATATGTATACAACTTGGATTTATTCTTTTTGATGTATACATAATGGTTATGCTTTTAAAACAAAGCTTTGAAACAGATAAACACTGCATTATTACTGTGTAACTGCCGTGACAAACGGTAATAATAAACATTTGGCTGTCATGTTAAATGACCAACGTCAAAGAGTAGCAATTATCAGTAAAAAATATAATATCATGATGAAAGAAGTATCATATATTTATTCGAGATCCAATTTCAACAAACGTGTTTAAAATCCATTTTTCTATCTCGACAAGTAATATTCGGATTTAATCTATATTTTGATTTCATTTATGAGGATATCAGTAGCGTACGCATATGTGTGCGTGCACGTACACGTGTGGGCGTGTTAAACACGTACTATAGCAATTTCTATTCAACTCAAGGAACGATCATTTTTTCGACCACCAGCCGCACCAGCTGCGCGAGATCGCTATTTTTCACGGCTGAAGATTTCCAGACGCCGCATCCGCGTACCGCGTGCTCTTATCCGGTTTTATGATGAAGAAGCCTTGGCAGAGCTCGTATCGCGTTCTCATTAGAGGACATCCCACACGTATCCCACACGTATCAAGACACGTGTTTATCGCTTCTTGTACGTCCGTGTTTATCGGCTGTAGAGCTATTAATCCTCCGGAGCTGACGTTGAGTTTATTGGATCATTTAATTATACATCTTTTTGCCCAACAATTTCATTTTCTTTATGTTACATCTGCAAATTTCGATTATTCTTATTAAAATATACTTAATCTTTAAATTATTTGAAGGGAATCTTATTCTAAAGAGCGAAAATTTAGCGTCTTAAAAAGGAGTGGCTCAGTTTTCAATTTTTAAGAGTGAGATTTTATTCTTCAGAGCTTTCTAGAAACTTTAAAAAGTAGTATTCATTCTTTTTTATATTATTTTACATTATTTTGATTCCTTGAAATTAATTAGTGTCTTTTAACGCGTTCGTTGTTACGTTGATCCACGCTGGATTTTCTGTTCGATATTTCTTCTATAAGAAGAACGTAATTATAAAATAATTTCCAATATCATATGTGGATACATAATTATAGGTGCAATATTAAAACATTAGGCCTCTTCTTCTTTACAATAATAATTTTTACAATCTTTTAACTGTTGTAAAATATATGTGAAATATACCATGGATCGCTACTTACGCGACATACTGATCAAGTTACTTAAAATAGGCACGGAATTTGTTAATTAATTAATATAACTTAAATGGTCTTACACGACTCCAGCGTCAGTAACTGTATTACAGATTTTAGCATTAACTCCGGGAGATTAAATTTTTAACCAACATCGAAGATTAATCCAATGTCTCCCTTTTTTTGATATATTTCGTTGTCCACATGAATAAATCTGCCTTGAACTTTTTGTTCTAACTTTATAGATACATGAGATTCACAAGATATAGAAATCATAAAATAGACATTTCGGAGCTAATGAGTACTCGCTCGTCGAAATGGCGGGATGATTATACGAGATTGAGATGGGAAAGCATAATCGCAGCGGAGACGGTTGCAAGGATAGACGTGTGGCGTAGCAACGAGCGGTTCGTAGTCCCAAGTAAATCGACCGAATCGTAACCGCTAGGTCAGCGTCCTGACGGCGCCGTCGTCGTCCTCCTGCTGGACCCCCGTACTTACCGCTCTCCTCCCACGTTTACGACACCTCTCGTTATCTCCCTTCTCCGTAGCACCGGTGGCACCTCTAATTAACCGAGAATTACCTACATTGTATTGTCCATGTCCGCCTCGCGACGCTGTTCCGCACAGTTTGCCTCCAACTGTCACTTACAATGCTAATTGTCGCGATTATTAACTGTGATATTCTGCCGTTTCGTTGCTAAAAGCACGCTCTGACGGCATGCGGGTTCATCATCAAATTCCAAATATACAGAAACTTCCCCTTTGTGTAAGATCTAACGAAAGTTCTTTAATGAGAGAACCCAAGCGTGATCACGTTGCGAATAATTTTGAATTGTGGATGAGTTGAGAGTGTTTTCGTGAATTTATCGCATCTTCTGACGTAAAATCATATACGATCTCATCTGATTGGAAGCTGCACAATGGAGGCTGTATTTCATCGCAATTCATCAACATTGCATGCTGTATTAATAAATCTACGTGCGCAGAGTATTTTGTATATAAATATCGATAAGCAAATATTTCAGTTCATTCTTTATAATTAATCGCGATGTATTGATGGTGCATATATACATGTTAATTTGGTACAACTAAATTTGATTGATTGCAAGTACACGTAGGAAATTAATGAAAATTACTACGTTATTGCGGCGATAACAAAATTTTCCTTCTGTGTATGTCTGAAATCGATATGTACTTATACACACAGATATCTCGACGTAATGTACGTACATAGTTGGACAATAAAGCATAACTGCATTGCGTTATAAATAACCGCGGACAGTGCGCGCGGGATGAGAGGAGTAAACATCGTAGCTCTTCTTAGCGCGTAATATACCGCTTATACAGTTATATAACTTGCGCATAAACGCTTCGACGGTTTTGTAATTTGTGAAGCCGAGAGTTGGGTTTAAGAGTTATGTCTGCCGTTGTGTATTGCACCAGTAAGTGCTGGGGCGCTGAAATTACCGCGTAAAGGATTTAATCCTGTTTCGGATCGACTACATTAACGGGCGTGGCTGTCTTCGCTCTTTATCATACACTCGATTCTCTTTATTAAGGCGTGCTTTATCGCGTGACTTTATCGCTAGAGCGCTTTACGTGTCTAAAGCGGCGTCTGCAATGAGATTTTAAGGCGTAAAACTTAAGTTTTAAGCCTTCAGAAACTGATCAATCATAGTCGATTATTCTCCTCATATTCGACTATCAATTTTTGGTCAGTGATTGAGCAATGTCTTACGACTTAAAGTATAAGTTTCATGCCTTAAAATCTCATTGTAGACACTGTATGTGACGTGAGTGAAGTAAAGTGTGCGGCTGTACTTATACTTGCGTGAAAAGATGACAATTAATTAGCGACTATTAAAGCGTACTCAACTCACTTTTGTCAAAACATTACATCTTCTTTTTGACAACTGGTAATCTTTTCGTGTATAACGCGACTGAGACAGGAACAACGTCATTTTCACATTGTGGTTTTAATATTTTGTCATGAGGATAAAATTTTCGTTGATGTGTTAGCTTTTAATCAAAACGGGCGCAGGTGGTTCGAAGAATGTTCCAGCGGATGGAATATTATTATGCAAGCATAAGGTGTGAATACGTTGAGCGCATTAACGGGAACTGCTTGCTGCCTCTCGTTAACTGTGCCCGTACTGCTCTTTATTAACGCACGCTTTACACCACCGGTATTTACGAAGGTTGTCCTTTCGCCTTAGTTCGAAATATTACGTAATCCCGTTGAGAAATGGCGAGGTGAAAATTATTTATACCCGACAACGCCATCTCGACGTACTCGAGGAATAATGCGTTCGGGGGCGTTTTTAGGTACTTGCAGAGCGCATCGTCCTGCGAATTGATATATTACGCTGAATCGTTTTACCGCTCGGGTTTTATCTATGGTAGCGCACCGCAAAACATTTCCTGGCATTAATACAACCCTCGAACGAAGAGTCATCTCGCGGTGAGCAACCAGTATATGGATTCGTATTTCTAACGTTATGATTTCTTAAATTGTAGCGGCGTACGAGTTTATAAATTTTATTAATCCTTAAAGGGACTCAGAGAGAAGATTTTGTGGAACTAGGAAAATATAATATTTATGTTACGATATATCTCATTTAACAATTTGATTAGCAGTTTATATTTTTCTCGCAGAAGAAAAATATGTCGAGTTGGACTTGACGTAACTTTTAAATAGCGTAGATACCTATCGTATAATTCTTCAAGCATTTGAAGAATTTCTGTTATTTACAATCGCGATTATAATAAAAAATATACAAAAAGTATACAAAAAAATTTATGCAACAAAATTTTATATATTTATCAAATGATTATTCAGGTAGCAAGGTGACGTAAATAATGTCAACAAGTAAATAACGTTAGCTTGCGACATTCTGAGTAACATATATTTTTAAAAACCAAATTCTAGAGTGTTAATTACATCGTATTAAATATAAAAAAGACTGCATCAAAATATTTTTTATTTTAGTTGGTGAATTGAAGCCACTCTGTTGGCTGTCTGAGAACATTTATCTCTGGAAAGATACGCGGCTGCGTTCCCGAAACGATTTAAAGCTTACATTAAGGCCAAAGATGATATTTTTTAATATTATTTATTATTTTTGGTATTTACCAAGTTATAACTAACAGTCCAGAGCTTGTTTTCTGTAAATATACTAGTTATATTACTAATTATATATATTATTCGATAAACACAAGAAAACTTTGTGGCTAAACTTTTTTGCCACTCTATATTTTTGAGATTTTTATACATTCTTTTAACAAGAGAAATTCGGCAAGTATAAAATTTAAAACAATCTAAAACTTTGCATTAGTTTTCAGTAGATGAACCTAATAAAAAAATTTTTTTCGTTGCTTATAATTTGATTTTAGAGGAGCAGCATTCTCTCGAAAAATTCAAATTGGTTCATACATTTCTAAACGAATATCTCGGAAACAATGAGAAATAAATGTTTCTAACAAAAGTTTCACGGTTTCGAAAGCACTTTACAATAACTACGCGATTACATTAAAAAAAAATGTTAAATATTTTATTTTTTCAATTTTACACTAAACTTTTCTCGCAAGTAATAAAAATTTTTTATTTTTTTTTGAGAGATTAGCCAATTAGATAAAATTGTGATCGAAATATTTAATTTTCTCTCATTTGCGAGAAATAGTTCAAACTACAAAAAGTTAATTAAGATAAGATACATTTTGTCCGACTTCAATAAAATCCGAAATTAATGTGAGATGTTTGTCGGGATCAATTTGCACGCTCAAACTGTGCACACAATTCTCTGTCTCTTCTGCCGAATCAACTCGCCAGTACAGGAGTATTCCGACATAAATCGCGCTCGTCACTCTCGGCGTGCGGGCGATACGTACGTGATTAAAGCCACCCGCGATCTCACGTGAGGGGGACCGCATTTTGGCCGTTTATCTCGACGTGTCGTTTAAAGCCGTGAAACCGGCTTAGGGCGCCGCCGCGGTGCTTTACGGTGGAAGATAAAGGGGGTGCGCGTACGTGTTTTGCGTCGGTGCGGGACGTCGAGTAATCATGTCGCGCTGCTACTCTCGTCACTCTTCTACCGCCTGTACACCCTCCCGCTGTCGCGTTTCCCTTCATCCTGCGCATCCAATTCCCGGCATTTCCCACCCCCCGTGCGCGTTCACCACCGAGAGTCTACCCTCGTGAGAGAACGATCCGCGCGTGGTGCGGCGTGGCGCGAAAGATTATGCTTTTACCTCCGATGTCGGCCCATCCTTTGGACATTGTCACAAAGGCGTAATCAACGACGTGTTACATGCGGTAATGGGCGAAAGGAAGAAGGAAGTGACCGCCACCACTTTCAGGCCCGTTCCACAAAACGGCGACAAAAACGATGTCAGACCATTATCCCAGAGTCCGACACGGGTAGACTAACGGTATCGTGGACGAGAGCTTCAACCGTTACGTGAGTAGAGTGCTATCGTGATTTCTTGTCTAAGCGCGTCTCCCCAGCGCGCGTTTTCTATCCTATTAAATGTGCTCAAACTGAAGGTTTATGCCCGACGTGCTTTTATGTTTTCTTTTCCGGGGAAAGTTTGCGTCTCGTGTATCTAGTTTATGCACTGAAAGAAAAGATTGGTTGATACAGCGAATTACATGGTAAAATATGGCATAGCATTTTTAATTGGTTGCTGCAACCCATTAAAAATGTTATGCCATATTCTCAACCAGTCTCTTCTTTCAATGTGCACAAATTCGTCATACACGGCGTATATATTTGTATATATTATTTAAGGATAAATAATAATTCCTCATGATAATGGAGAAACATGATATTTGGAGCAAGTATTGAAACCGCTATAATTTTTTTTAGTACAATTTGTGATGCTTACAGCGAATAAACGTAAAAGTTATTTTTGTACGTTTAGAGGGAGCACCGCCTTCCAACCTTTTCAGTCGATGAAACATATTCAAATAGTCAGAAAAATATTCACGGAATACGATGCTTTTTTTGTGCAGTCGTTGAGACATCGGTTGTAAAGTATTATACCGAAATTATGCAGGGGGTAAAACGCCGATTTGAAAACGTTTTGCTCGCTTTACATTCCGTATAATTAATATAACCGTCAATGCAGCGCGAAGTTCGCGATTTCGCAATACGTACGAGAGAACGAGCTCGACCGTTCTAGGATCACGTATGCACGATCGCGGTACTTGCATCATGAATAATTTCATTCTCGTTTGCATGCAACGAGTGAGGTTTCATAAATTATATCAGCGCACTTTTCTCTCTTTATATGGCATGGCGTAACGCGTTCGCGTTTATATGCATCATCGTGGCAACATGTGTCTACCGAAGGTACTAAAACCCATGCCCATTAAAATGGACGTGCCAGCTAAAAGGGTTCCCCGGGAGCTGCTGCTTTCTCCTACCTTCCATCTCCGCCTTCCGGTCCGCTAAGAGACGAATGCAGCATCCCTCCTGAAAAATGCATTCGTTCCTTCGCACACACTCGCGCGCACGTACGTCCGCATTGCGTTCTGCCGTCTTCGCGGAATCCTATTCGATTCATTCGTGTACACGTATACTTTTCTTCGCGGAAGAGCATGCGCAATGGATATTCCTGGCGGATGTCTAGATGTCTTCAACTGTGCACGAGTAACATGTATAACGCAAAAAAATGTCATCCGCAATTCTCGATAAAACGATTAAAAGTAATGTTAACTATCTGTCACAACGTATCTTTTATCTCACTTAAAGTTGATTATGTAAAACAGTTTTGTTCTGACAAGATACGATACACTGAAAGAAAAGATTGTTTATTGCAGCAAATTGGATGGTAAAATATGACATAACATTTTTAATTGGCTGCAGCAATCAATTTTTGGTTGCGTTAAATAGAGCTAAAATAGAACTGTGGCAGTTCAAACGTGTCCTTGTAATAGGGACAATTAATATCGCTGCTGTCAAAGCTAAATTTATTAATTGCTAAAATTTAGGTGCTGCAGCGAAAAATATTCTTTGCTAGAGTGAAATGGCAACCGGCAGCGTTCCAGAAACAATTGCGAATGGAATGTTCGGTTACGTGCCTAAGATAGTGACGAATAGCTGCCACTTAGCTACTCATGTTAAGCACGCTTATAATTTTAACTAATTGGATGTCGGCAGCAAACGTATTTTATTTTTAATAGCCAATTTTTATCAATAACAGCAAAGTTTGAACCAACAACTAATATTTAGCTGATATTACTAAGTCCTTTTTTTTGCGTGTATCATCAATGTCAATATAGAATTTCGATAGGCTAAAGCAATAAAAAATTGGCTGCTGCAACCAATTAAAAATCCTATGCTATATTTTACTATTTAATTTACTGCAGCAGCCAATTTTTTCTTTTAGCGTAGGTGTACGAAAAAAACGACTTTGTTGAAATATCTGAAAAGTACACTGAAAGAAAAGATTGGCTGAATATGGCATAGCGTTTTTAATTAGTTGTAGCAGTCAATTTTTGATTGCGTTAGTCTATCAAAATCCTGTATTGGCATTGCGGATAGACACGCAACCAAAAATTGGCTGCTGCAACCAAGAATTGGCTGCAACAGTCAATTAAAAATACTGTGCTATATTTTACTATCTAATTTCCTGCAGCAAACAATTTTTTCTTTCAATGTAGATACAGATCTGAAAGTAATTTTTGTTGGACAATCAAGATAATTATATGGAACGCTTAAGCATAATGAGTAATGCTAGAAAAAATTTTGACGTTCTAGCAACTCCAACTTGAGCATCCTATCTAATTATTTTAATGGTCTAACAAAATTATTTTCAGATCTATATGTAACTACATTTTAAATACGTTAGCAAAACAGTTCTTTCTTACGTAGTAAAAAAACATTTTGTATTTGTGTTAGAAACGGTCTCAATTCAGATCCTTGTTAAAATTTCGTGTTGAATTTTTAATATATCTGAGTGTTAATTTAATATAACGTGATTGTATCATTTAAATGTTTTGTGAAATCGATATTCAACGTTTCTTAATATTAAAATAACGCAATTTATAAGTAAGTCAACAACAACGTAAAAATAAAATTTTTCAAAACATAAATTCTAAAATAAATGAATAAAATATGTTAATTTATAATAATATATATTATAAATGTTAAATTTATTGAAATATTAATTTGACGTATTATAAATGTTAATTTTAATGAAGAAGTATGTTGTGTTAATTTTATACATAATATTTGTGTTACTTTTTAATAATATATTCATCTTGTGTTTGGTATAAAGTTTGGTTGTACCGTTAGGGACATGTAAAATGTGGGACATGTTAAATTTACTACAAATTTTCCAACTGTGTATGTCGCAAAATGCAGATCGTACATAAATATGCATAACTATCTTTCGAAGCAACGGAATATTATTGAGAATATCGATCTATAAGTAAATATCTGCATCTATATATGTACATATATTGATCCTTCTCGATTAACATTATACCTAAAACTGTATAAATCGATCGGTAATATGCAAAACTAGAATTAATAGTATTTAATGCAAAATTAGATTTAATTACATTTGATATTTATGATTATAAATTGTAATGCATATTGAATAAATGATAAGCACTTATACATTGCGATATAGTGCATATTGTTTTTATCTTTAGATATCTATTAATTTGTCATTGCTGTTTTTGTAATGCAAATTATTAACGCTTAAACTATTACAATCTAATAAATATAATTATTAAATAGGGCAGCATGTTGTTGCAATTATTAACGAATACGGAGCGGAATAGCTGTATACGGTCATTATACATTTAACGATGTAAATGCGGCTCTTTGATAAAATGAGAGACTACAAATAGGATCGCGGAATCTATATTCTGTTTATAATCGCGATATCAGCTGTTACCGCTAATATAATAAACATGTATAAAAGAATTTAATTTTCACTCCATTTCGCGATCAGCGTTGGTGATAGCCAAATTGCGATATCCGCGCCTTGTGTCAAACGGCACACTGGCCGGTCTAATTACAGGATTAAATTTGCCGTGAATTTCCATCTCGCGAAAATTCACGCCGCGTCCGTGATTTTTGATTACGACCCGGTACCATGCGATAACGCTCGCAAAACGGGCAGGATGCGACGCTACGCAGGTGAAATCGTTCGAAAGAATTTATTTTACCTGCACGAGTGCACACCCGCGGCTGGTTCTGCATTTATCCTGGCGATCGTAGCGGGGGTACGATAATCGTGCCCTATAATAACAATTGTATTGCCTCGTGTGTAATGGTATTTCAATTATTTGTTGAATTCGCAGCATCACCACCTGCACCAATTCGCTATCTCATCGACTGCCCCGACATAATTCAGCGGAAGGCGCAAATATATTCAGAAAAAAAAAAACATACAACATACATGTATAGTCGTGGACCAGTCTGGCAATTTTTTTCTATTCACGTGCCTATCTGTGCGCGTTTTTAACGTAACCGGGGCGTCTGGTCGTTTTATTTTATACCCGAAAATTCCACGCGCTGCACTATCGTTCGGGCGAAATACAATTATGAGATGCTTCAGCGCGTATCGATGTTTAGTCCGATATTGATTCGACGCAGCCGTTCAATCAATTCGTAATTTTGCGAGCGTTACGCCTGGCTTTCACGTGAGTTACCCTCCATGTATATCGCAATTCTGAGAATCTTTATGCGGTAGTGAAAAATATCTCATGTATTCAGTAAATTATTTCCGAAATAGTTTCCTCAGTCGTGTGTCTAACATGTCCGATCGAAAGAAATGGCCGAGGTCAGAGCTACTGACAGCAAAGTCGGGTAAGGTTTTTTTTGCGACGACATCCGACACGAGTTTCGTGTGTTTTCATCCATGGTGTCGGTTCGTAGAATGAGAATGGAGCACCGGGTGGAGTAAGACGCGCGAATTGGTTTTCCCGGCTCATTTTTCACGCGAACGTCCGCTGGAAAATAGAGTGTCGCCACGTGGGCCGACCGCAGTGTCGCGCACAATACTACACGTTCGCTATTTTAGCAAGTCACCCGTTTCAATCAAGCCTAGACGTGAAAAGTGCGCTCTGCGAGTGGTCGCCGGTCGTTCTCCTGGTTGCGAAAACGATGGCGGATGGCGCTACTACAGTTAGACGGGACGTTGCGCGGTTCTTTACATGAAAAAAGACGATGAAGACGCGAATGGGAAAGCGACGCGAAAAAATCTGTGATCACGTTGAGTCGTACATCTGTCATTCTTGTGAATGTCCGTTGTCAGGAGCGCGAAAAAGCGAAGATTTCGGTTCTTGCTCCATCGAGAAATAGCAGTCAGTTCGGGACAAATGGAAGCGGGAAAGCTTTAGTCCTTCCTTTGTATGCAAAGTACTTAACGTTATAAGAAATGTTTTCTTTACCAACTGTATGCCATATTTCTATTATATCTTCTGCGTCAATTAACGCGCAGTAAATGCGGTTACGAATGTTGCCTCAAATGTTATTCTCTCACTCACGTCGATATTGTTCCACAACAGAGTCATTCTGTATTTTAATCAAGTTGAAACAAATTTCGAAAGCTTCCTTCGTGTTTACGTTGGAAATAATAATGTATTAAAAAGCCTTTATACGCGCAGCAGGTAAATGTACCAGGTAAATTTGTATTGCGAGAGAAAACAGTGTTACGTGAGAAATAGCATTGTCTAAAAACACTTAAATAACGTTCGCGCGGAAACAAGCGGACCGTATTTTTGCTACGCCTTTCCTGGACACGCAGGCACGATTTATGGTCGATTCATTTCCGCGGTAGGGAGAGTCCGGAGAGTCATCCCGGCGGGTATAATTAGCCGTCTATATCGTCGCCGCGCCGGGGCGTTGATCATCTTCGGGCGGTCGACAAGGAGGATTTTTCTGAGGGATATAGCGACCGAGCGAATAATGCGACTCCGAGGAATCGTATACCTTGGCGAGAATTGTTTCCACGGTCCGTAGCGAGCCGCTCCGCCCATCGCGATTCTTGGCAAGCATTGTTGATGAGAATGAACGATGAAATGGCTCGCCGTGGTCTGGCGGTCTCTAGTCGTAGTATGGAGTCGTGCGGTTGATGAATTGGCGCTGCGCAGACCCTGTGCCCCATGTCCTCCCCTTGAAGCTCCCATCTCCCCTTCGCCACCCAGGTTTTCCCAATCCCACCACCGATCCCTCCTCAAAACCCTCTCCATCCTGTCCCGCTCTCTCGTTTCTGTCCTTCCCGCTCTCTTTCTTTCCCACCCTTTTCAGAGACCCGTCGCTATTATATCTATTCTTCTCTACCATTATAACTCTTCCGGGAATGTCCGCAGCTTCTCTCGCCGCGTCTCTCGCCGGTCCGGGCCTCACCCTGAGTTATCCCTCTTTTATAATTGTTTTCCACGATATCTCTCGATTCTTTTTACTGCAGTCGCCTTTACGCGACCACCAACGTAGCAAAGTTACCTCCACACCTAATGCGACAAACGAGCATGGGTATCCGCGTGGGGATAAACCCCTCCGAGAGGGATTGAAACGGGTGTTGGTCGAGCTTAATCCTTTACAGTACTAATGCGTCAGGATGCACAAAGACGTTAAATCCGCGATGAAATCTTTAGACGATTTACACTTTACAAACTATACGATACGGTGCATATGGTTGATATACTGAAGAAGAAAACACGTTTTTTTCTTACCTACTGAATGTAGATTACATTAATAGTACAAAGCATTAATGAATCGAAAATTGTTTTATTTCCTTGTCGTGTCAATTTCCCAGGTTTACGTGTAACGTTGTGTAAACCGTTGAAGCGGATTAATACACTACCCGTCATTACATCTTAATCGCGTACAACCAGTGTATTTAGATGCAATCTCTCGTTTTTGTTTAGCATTGCATTTCAGGAAGCGACACTTTAATTAACTTCTGTCGATACGCGACAGCGCATGCGTTCTTGTAAATAACGGTAATGCTGATCCGAGTAATATCTGGCCGTATTCTCGTATCGTATATAATGCCAGTTCGTAGATTATTTGCCTCCTCGCCCGAGCGCTCGCTCTGTGAAACACGAGGAAATACCGCGAGAACGAATTATTTGGCGCACAAATCAACGCGATAGAAGATACCGGTAACGAAACCCATTACCCAAGTGCATTATTCGTTTCTCGCTGGAAATAACTGTTCTCTAATTCATGCGAAATTCTTTACTGCTGAATATTGAATGTAGTATTAACGAGTAATGTGCATGAATTATTTTTATAATAATTGCAACATAGATTATACCGCTTCTTTGTTTCAAAAAGTAACACAATTTAAAAAATGTGATTTTTGAGTTATTTCCGTAAAAGAATCAAACATTGCTCTATTAATTATTAAAAATGAACTAATTAATTTTTATAAAAAATTATTAAAATTATTACAACTCAAAAGGGGTTAAAAAAATCATTGAAACTATTACAAAGGGTTTTTTAAGGCTTGTAAAATGGAAATGACAAAAATGGTATTTGATAATATTAAAAAAAAATTTTTTATCGATATTATTTGATTATATCAATAATTTTTTTGTTAAAAATAGTTTTTCTTCGCGTTTGAGAAACTTAATTTTTTTAATTCTATCACTTTTGAAGTAAGAGGGGAGTGGAGCAATATATTATATATATTATTATGTAAACATATAATATTATACAATATATCGCTATATATGTATATAAAATTATAACGATAAAATCATAATTCTCCACAAATTATGCAAAGAAAAAGATACAAGGTGAAGACTAATCTTGCATAATTTATTCATCGGTTAAATCCTTCGGAAATGCTTCTTTGCCTCAAGCGAAGAACCATTGGAAAAAAATAGAATATAATCTCATTAATGTTAAATTATTTTTCGACAGACAAAAAATACGAGCTTAAAACTAATATTGTCATTTTAATATGTCAAACGTTACTGTACATCAATTTTTCATTTTTAATCGTGAATATTTTATATATTATTCTCTTCACTGAAAATGTGTTGCGCACAAAATATATATCCTTATTTCCATTTTCGTTCAATGTAACAATGTTAAAAAAAATTTTTGTTACTTATAAAAGAAGAATTAAAAAATTTTTTTCTTATTACGCGCGCGTCTAGTATTATTATTACATATAATTGTAGCATTATTGTATATATTGTCCAGTATATATTTTTTGATATCAAAGTTTTGTTTTTCAGAAAATAAGGGTGAATAAATACTGTTTCTATCGAAAAAATTCGTGGTGGATATGATAACGATTTTGGTTGCTGTGACTTTTGCGTGGTATAGTCTGGCACATGTTTTACCTCACTTGACACATACATACACATGCGCGACCACGTTCATTACACGATGTCAAACTTGGCGCGATGACACGTTGCGATAAGTTCTGACAAATATTCACGCGCCCCCTCAGTGCACAGTATGTATACGTGGCCATAGCCGTGATCCAAATACCACGTCAAACCAGCATCACAAGTCGTTAACGCTTCGGTGAAGGTGTTCACTAATTAAAACGTTCCCCCCGTATTTCGCGAGACATTAATTTTGCGCGGCAGCTAAGCGTGAAAATTATTTGTTAAAACTCCGTTCACATTGTGGACGGGGAGATACGCATCTATCCCGTACCTGCTATAACACATGAATACATCTCAAAAGATTTACCTAATATACAACGACACGATGGGGTGCTAGCAATAGTTAGTCCAAATTTATGATAACGGCAGAACTCATTCCTCTCTGCATGTAATTAAATGTTTTAACTCTTTTTAATTGAAATTTAGAGTTGGATGTAAAGTTTCGTATACGAAATGGCCCGAGTTTCATTATACTTTTTCTTACTTTTGGCCTTCCTAGAAACTTCCAGTTAATTATCACGCGTGCGAATTCTACCGGCTGCGCATCAAATATCATAGAGCAATTATTTACTAATTATACTAACTTTCACGACGTCAGTCCGAGAAGTACAGAGAAATACGTACTGCGTGATTTTTCTTATATAATATTTTACAATATAGTAATATTTTTACCATTTTATTATAAGAAATATATGCGTTATACTATATGTTACATGAAATGTTTTGAAAATATCAGATTTTTAGGGGTAGATACCTGCAATATTTTGACGAAATTTGAGTCGATCATTTTTATGACGCAATACATACATCTCTCTCTCTCTCTCTCTCTCTCTATATATATATATATATATATATATATAAGTTAATTTATAGTAATAAATTTAATATTCTTAAAAGACAATCGTTACTGCAATTGTTCACGGTTTTAAAGATATCGTATTAAAGGAACTATCATACATGTCGATGCAACACGCGTTATTGACGGTTGATAGGTCCGATGGCCTAAGAGGAAAATCGTGTCTGCATGTGTTGGTGACATCGAGAGCAAGCCTTTGATTTTTACGCCGCGTCGGTTCATGCACACAGGCATCGCCCTTGGTGCTCTTTGCAATCTTCCCTTTTTCCTCTGGCTTTTTTCCTCCCCGTGAATTAACCCGTATATGCAATCACGTTAACGTATCGAATTTAGCCGTTGGCCGTATCGACATTCACGGTATCCGCATTTTTATGCAGTAATAGCTGTGCTGCAGCGACACGACGATGCTGCTCTCGATACAGACGTTCAACTTAACGAATCGATCTTCGATAGACTGCACAATCGCCTTTGCACAATCGCAAGCTTTCGAGCGAGTACGATACTTTGATTATGCTGCTTGCAACAGGATTCATTTGAGAGTGATGTCACATCACTAAATAAACAAAAATATTAGATCAGTGCAAAAATTCATGCCAGATTTATTAATCAAAGTTCAAACAGCTGCTTTTTGTTACAAATAAAATAAAATCCACATCTTACTCTAGCTGATGAAAGCATTTAAAAATCTGTTTTTTTAAATTGTATAAATGGTTTTGACGGAGTTATGAGCAATCAAAGTCAAAATTCTTTTTATTTAATTCGCAACAACTCAGTAACAAAAAATCGTAGGGACATTTTTTAAAAACGATTTTATAGGAAAAACTTTAAGCTTTTACATTAGAAATTCAAAAATTTTTGCAAATTTTTTTTGGACATGTGACAGGCTCACAAAGTGAAGAAAAAATTCCCCGTTTTGTTTAACTCGTAATTTTCTATATGTAAAAATTACAAAATTCACATAAATTTAAAAAATATAGTAACCATTCGAAAGTAGAGATTTCAAGTTTTAAAACCCTTTTTTTAAATTTAAATTTCGTTTATTTTTAACAAAATTGCAGCTGTTTGAACTTTGAATAATAAATTGGGCACAAATGTTTGCACCGACCTAATAATAATAAAAATCTGTTAAAAAAATTAATGAAGAATACGATGGTGTCCTCGGCTGTTATAAAAAAATTTACAGATAACTAAAACTTTGGAAATTATTTTCACTGCTGTTTCCGCAGGCATTTAAAACTGCTTCTACGTTTTTCCAAAATATGTGGCCAAAACACAACATCTACAGTCTAATATATATGATCATAACTTTTCGCTCCCGTGGATAGGTTTGCGTCGACCATAAGATTTTGGGAATTTGGGGCTCAAACTTCGGGATCTTATTTGCGATGTGAAAATATCAGACACGAGAAAATCACGTGGGTTTTCGTCGGAGATCAGTTTGCCAGGCCTAGCAGTCTTTCCCTGGCGTTTACCATAAAGGCAGCGAGGAGTCCGCGCGCTCTTTTCTTCGGCAATGGCCATCCATTTGTCAGAGACGCGTTTTACGGGCCATTCGTCTGTCTGGTACTGGCGATTTATCAGACCGGGCCTCGACGTCTACAAGACTGGAAACACAGATTCCGCGAAAATCTACGAGCAGGCTTATTCAGAAATCCTCAAAACTTTGCCCACTGAGGTAACGTAATATATTTTCGATAGTGCTATACGTGTCCATTAAAAATCGGCCGAGTCACATAGTCGATATCGTCGGTCGGAAATAATTCTTCTGTAAACGAATAGTAAAATAAAAACGAGACTATAAAATAAACGAGACTACACAGTTAATACTTAACGCTCAAGGATGTGCAATACGAACACGTACAATGCGCGTACGGAATCATTTATCAAACTCTGCACATTTCTTCTCTCATTCATCGTATGATGGAAGACGCAGACTTCTCTCATCGTTTAACGGTTCTACAGCTCGAGTGGAGCGAGCAATTCGCTTAATTGAAACTTGCTTTTTTTTATAATGAAGATTAATGACTGTCAGTACAACGTCCGATTGATCGATCGGCCGAATAGTCCGGTTACTCGATCGTATTACGAAAGTTTTGACGAAAGTATTGTTCGCGGCGTGAAAATTTTCTCGCGTGGTCGACGATATCCTCGGCATTAAATATTTTGCACGATTCGCCGAGTGTCATCGTGAAATATACCTGGATATATATATGTACAATATATATGGTGTGTGTGTGTATTGCGGTTGTATATATCATCCATGCCATCCATTAGATGTTTGTAGAGTTTAATCGAGCCGTCGTCGAAGTCACGTAGCTCGCCGACGCTGCAGAACAGATCGTTTATTGCGATTCTCAGCACCCAGGGTGGTTATACGAGCGTTAAGTCATCGTCTTCAATTAAGGGTAATCGGTAAATTGCTCGCCGCTCTTTCCACCCACACCGGTAACGGCCAGGCAAGATAGAGGAAGAACGTCGCGACTTTCCACGAAGATACGGCACGAATTCTACTTCTGCTTTCGCCTACATTTGCATGCACTAAACCTATCTCGACGTTTACGATGCCGGGCGTGATGATTCAGGCTAGGCGGTTGAAAAGAAGAAGAAGGAAGTTCGAACAAAGTTTGCTATAGAGAATTTTCCTTCTAGTCCAGAAGGGTTTAAGTCTTTTTACTGCTATTGGCGGGATAGAAATGAGAAAAACCACAAATTATTGAAGTTTTACTTACAATAAAAGTAATTCAATTAAAGTTTCAGTTATAAAGAATTTATATAATCATTATAAAATTATAGAGTGGAGTGCAACTGTGTTTGTATTGGAATTATATTTCGAATTTTTCTATTTTTTTAATATCCAATTTCATTTCGTCGTAATTTTGCGCAAAACAATTTTTTTCCTATGATTGTATCCTTTGTGCACAAACATACATGTAATTTCTTGCTTTATAGTTATAAAATATATTTGTAGAAAAGAGAGCGATTTAGTTCAAAGCGTTCTATGTAAGTGGAAATATTTTTGTGTAAGTACCGAGTTTTGCAATATAGTTCTTTTTTAAATTCTTTTTTTATTTTAAATATTGCCATATATAAAATTATTGCATTCTCTTTATAAACCCTTTTATAAGGTGTTATTCACTATGCTATAAAGTATATATTCTCTCACCTCATGAATGTTTTATCAATATACTTGGTACCGTACAACTGCGGATACACAAGTTCGCGTTTCTCAACTCCACGAAAGGCAACGCTCTTTCATCCCTTTGATACTGCGGAAATAAATCGAAACTCACTTGTGCATTCGTTTTTATTTTAGTCGACGATTCTCGCCCTTGCCTATACCATCGAGAATTCTCGAGCGTCTTTATCCGTTCTTTCTATTTGTCGCCTATTCTTTCACTGAAAGATTACAATCGCGCAACAATACTTTTGTGACATAGCTTATTTGCGAATATTTCTAGATAAATCCATAAGCTAAGTTATATGTATTTATATGAAAATGGTGCAATAATATCTGAAAATGTGCAGAATTGTGCAGTCATATTAAAGTTAAATTTGAAATATTAATATGCACTATAGCTGTCAGTAGCTTTGGAGATGGCGCGAGAAAGAAATTACAATCATAAATGTCGCTCTGACAGCGGAGCCTCTTTTTGCAGCCGTAGCGACGAGCGATTAAGTCTTGACAGCGAAGAAAGGAAGGCGGCGCCGCTACGTAAAAGGGAAATCTGGTTTATTAATATGATGAATGGTAACCAGAGGGTGAAGTTTCTATGGGGGCGGTACGGGCGTACCGCCCAGTATTATTCCACGTAGCATGCCAAGGCTTCGCGTCTCTGACGAATACAAATCGTCGCTCTCTCCGTTTCCATTCGACCATCCTCTACAGCGGTTCTTGCGCGTCTTCTTTCGTGCGGGGAAAGATGAAACCAGGTCCTTGCTACTTGGTCTCGCTTCTGGAACCTGCAAGATTTATTACTAGTTTTTCTCGCCGTAGCGATTCGTCGTTCATGTTGTATCACTTCGCGTCACAGTTATCAAGCACGTTTGCGTGATTTCCGAACTTTCACGTTCGTGCGCGAGGAATCGCGTTCAAGCATTCTCAGGTCGATATCCAGGCCGAGATGAATTCGAACGACGAATCGACGTACTACGGAGATCGAAATTGATTTCGAACGATGTCTCTCATCTTGTGGGCACGGCCGCTCAAAAGTTTCTTCTTGGTCGTTAACAAATAAAACTGTTCATGGCTATACGATGGATAATAAATCATAGCGATTGAAGATCCGTCTGGCGACTCGGAATAAACCCCATGCCATTTTTTACAAAGCCGCCACTTCGAGCGACTTGCTTGCTTATTCACAGACGGCAGTTCATAATCCCACGTAGCTTTCCGGCTCCATTAGAACCGTTCAATCATAGATATGATCGATCGTACGTCAGCTTTTTCCGTCCAGAAGGAAAACCACCGCCTCTACCGCCGCATAAAGCTTTGCCGCTGTTGCAACACACCGATACGAAGACAGAAATACCGGGTAAGCCGATGGTTCTTCTTGGCCGTGGTAAAAGAAGGAAGAAAAGACGCGCGGAAGACGGAGTGGTAAGTGGCGCTTCGCTAATGCAATAAGACCACCGAGCTCTTACCTTCGTTGCGCAGTGTGAGAGAACAGCGAGAGTTATTTTGTTGGATCGCTTGATCGATTACTGTCGACCAAGTCGATAAAGTTACTTCGTGTCTCATTCGGCGGGCTAATACTTTAGTCCCCGACGAAAAATCGAAATGAAAGTCAGACGTCGAGAAAAAAGGGATTGGCAGAAACATCGAGCTTCACACTCGTGAAATTGTCACTGCACTCAAAATTATTTCGATTATTTTATCGAAATAAGAATCAATCCACAATTTTCGTCGCTGTCTCTTTAAGAAATTTATGCTAGTTTTTGGAAATCATGCTATTTGCAAAATTTCAACTTCATCTAATACTGATAATTGAATTTTTAATATTTATTTTGTAATACAGCGTATTTTTGTGCCATCCAAAACGAGTTGCACATTATTTTGTCGTATGCGAGTTTGTATTATATATTAGACAATGATGGCACGCTTCTTCATTTTAGATATATAATAAACAAGTTTAATATAATACAGAATGTGATTAAATGTTGAATATCTCATACACTGTTGCATAATTTATTTTCGTTGCATATTAGCCGACAGCAGAGTTTGTACAAATATGCTATTATAGATTCTGTTCGCAATGATTATTCTTGATAGTTTAACTATGATGGCAGGTAATCGAGAACGCAACATTGCTTAATGGACCTCGATAACAAGCATTAGCAATATTAGCATAATCGATGTACTATAAGCATTTTGAACAATTATTGCAACTGATAGTTCTATAGTGTCCCAAACTGCAGAAAAGGAATAGATATCGAGGATACAATTTGTGAAATTTATGAATTCGGTTAAGCACAGCTTTAAGCGATACCATCTCATCAAGTGTTTAACGTGACTTTCGAATGTTTTTATGTAATCTTACTCGAATTGTGTGCCATGTAAAATACCATTATTTAAATAGAAGAACCATTAACAATGTCAGTCCGGCGTGGAACATAAATTATAGGCATAACTTTTATTTCAGACTAATTTAGTTATCAGACCTAAGGCTATTTACTTATCCGAAGAGTGTAGAAGTTTCCACTTGAGGTCCAACGACTCGTGAAAAATTAGTCCGTAAATCACTGCTTCGTGCGGTAAACTTGTCGTGCCTAAAAGGGTCACACAGAGTACCTGATTCGTGCGAAGTAAGTTTCCTTATAGTGGGTCGTTTGCGCCGCTGGTAATAGTTCTATCAACTGCATTTGTATTTGTAGCCAAGTGGACTACGGTAATGTCCCCGTTCGACCCCGAAAACTGACAATTTTCTCATGAACGGCGGTATTAAAAGAGTAAATCGTGTTGTAACTAAGAATTGGAGAGTAAGGTACCATCGGCTCGTTTTATTAAAGGAGATTAGTAGCTGCGAAGCTCTTAGCGAGTCCGGTCTTAAGTGAAAGACGAGCAGAATGACTGCCGGGAATGATTGATCGCGTCACGCCCACCCTCGTCGCTGACCTCCTTCTCAGCGTCCTTCTTCTTACCGTCCCTTTTCCAAGTAAACCCTCAAGAAATATTCTTTGACACTGGATAAATCCACGCTTAAAAACTTTCTCAATCTTCTCACTTTGCTCCCTTGGACAAGCTTAAGTCTTAAGAAGAATCACGTCCATATCAAAACCATAGTATTGATAATACATTGAAAATATAAATTATGAGGAGGGATTTAGGTTGTGTTCTTAATTCATGGAAAGACGGTTTTGCTGGAATATTTAAAAGTTTAGCTAAACACAGATCTAAAAATAATTTTATTGTGCTATTAAAATAATTATATTCAAGGACGCTTAAATTGGTTGCTAGATTATCAAAATTTTTACTTTCGCATATTAAATATGAAATTAAATATAGACTGTTAATTAAAGCAAGACAAGACTTTTGATTTGCTCGTTGCTTTGACCCAGTTTTTCCCCTATATATTTGTTGTAGAATATCGAAATTGTTTGCAACATTGCTTATCATGTTTGAATTTCCTATGTATTTATTTTGATGGTTCAACAAAATTATTTTCAGATTTGTATCTGGCTTAATTTTTGATACAAATTCGTTCTTTCCATATTTGAATCTGAAAGTTTAGTAGATATATATTTCTTAAATAGTTTTATATATATGTCGCTGTCATTATACACTATTATCGTTACTATTGTAATTATTACTTCTTAAAAATATGCGTACTTTATACATGTTATTTTTCATGAATATCGAGGAAAAATTATCATATGAGAAATAAACGAGAAATATTTGAGAGAGAATTTAGTTGAAATATTCGACGAGATCGTTGCGAGATTTCTGTGGTCTAATAATTCTCACGCTCGCAGCAAAATGAAACTATTGATTAAAATCGATGGCAACTCGATTACCCTTAGGCTGTGTCGTCGATAATTGTAGGGTAGTGTAATTTGCAAATTAAATTGATCGCCCATTGGCAATATAGCAATGAAATTGCCATCAGTTAACAAATACTGTAACAAATATTTTACAATAGCCTGTAACAAGAAAAGCTAACGTAATTAACTTTAGATTCGATTATATACAGCAAGGTAACTTCTAGCGTAAAATGTTCGGCTTATTTCGTTTTATTCCGCATCTTGAAAAACCGAGAGCGAGACCAAGTGATGTAATGTACCGCAATTAAGAGTACCGCTATCTATCTTTTACGTTTCGCAAAAAGGATAATGGCGGGAGGGAGCAAATCATCAATAATTATTGACACAATGTTCTCTTTGGGAGGACAGTGACATCAGCAAACTCCTATAATCGCTCTGCGGTTCTGTTTATTCGTATGTCGTTCTATCCATAATCGAGAGTACGGTAGGAAACGAAAGAACTTCCCTTCGTTGAAGAGAAAAATTGCTCGTTCCTGGAAATGCCACCTTAATTTTCCATACCCTTAACCCCTACCATCCTTCACAAGAGCTGGGAAACTCGTAATGAACCATGACTTTGTCAATCCAATCGACGTGACGTTCCTTGAGCCCTAGTTATATCGCGTGAGTTCTCGTTTTCTTGTTCCCCGCAATCACATCAAAGGGAAGGAGAGGAGAGGGATTTCCTGCACGCTTATAGGAAAGCGTGACTGTCGCTATGATTTGTCCTAGGCATCTATTTCCGATTTCGGATTTATTTGAAATCGACCTCCATAAGAAATGGATTTAGAGTCCCAAAAATTCTAAACAAAACAAATATTCAGAAGTTTTTTTAGGTTTTTATATAATTAACAATAAATGGAACTTTTTATTTAAGTATATTCTTATTTTGTCTATATTTATGAACCTATATATATTAATAATCTTAGTTGAAACTTTCAAAGTAGTTAGAGCTCTCGATCCTTGAAGTTTTATAGTTGAAGTTCTAAACCTCTTAGATCTTAAATCTTTATCAGTAAATCTGCATATTATTCTTCCGATACTCTTGCATAATATCGCTTCCGTTAATAAAATCTGCTACAGTTTTACTTAAAGAAAAAAAGTACTTGGTATATATTTTTAACCGGTCAAGAATTATTGAGGCTATATGTCGGTCAGGATTCAGTATACTTAGATCTCAATCAGGAACATATGAAACAATATCGAGAGAATTCGGTGTCATTCCTGTGGGAATATCACCGGAATTGAGTCGTAACGATAACATATCAGACTTCCTCAAACTTGGTGAGATTGTCGACACGTTTGACATCGGAAGTCTATCTATTCGCCCAATCTACACAGATGGAAGATGATCGCGATCCGTCTGTCGGGGGTTAGGATCGATTTACGGACGTGACCCAGTTCATATCGCGTTACCTTTGCCGGATGAGCACGTCTCGATTCTCCGTCCAAGCAAGTGCGAATCCAGCGAGACCCGAGAAGCAAACCGGTCTCAGAGATTACGTCGTAAAAAGGGGAATTGTCGTAAATTAGACGGAAACCTCGCAAGTACGATAAACTCGACACAAAGAACTGCTGATTACCTGCGTTGGAGAAGAACTGTTTGAAAAAGTATAGCAATCGTTCACGATAAGAATACAGGAGGATGCGCATAATAATGCTCGCTAATCCGCGCGGTTGAACGCAAATTGAGTCGCACGCATTTCTTAAGAACAACCCGTTGCTTCGCTGACATGAACAAAGCTTGCAATTTCCTTTCGCTCGTCGGTTTCTCGAGCGTGCAATGCTGTCGCCTCGATTAAGAAAAATAAGATGACGTCGTTGCCATCCATCCTCGCGGGACACTGGTTGCGAACACAAGTTTCTCCAAGTTATTTTCCATGATGCGTACTTGTAATAAAATCGATGCGATCAACACGCATTGAAAATTCTACGATATTATAAGAATATATATAAATAAAATCATTTATAGCGGAGAGTGAAATTAATTAACTATTAATATAACATTGGTATAATTTTGCTGAATTTTAGATGAAACACCGTAAATACGGAGAAAATTACCTCATGCTAATTAACGCGAGTTGAAAATAAAGAGAATTGATGATTAATGACATTCTAGTGCTATTAATGTCCTTTTGAAAGCAATAATAACTATTATATGAATTAGGGTTTGGTAATATAATTAATATATTGCTACAGCTTCCCGCAATTCATAGCTATATGAAATAACTGTGTTTTTTGTTTGCTAACAACGTAGCGTGTGTGTAGTGTGGGAAGTGATATTTACCGCTGCTTTGTGAAGGTAGATTTAATGCATGCATTAAATCTGCGTACACGCGAGATGCAGAATAATGTAGCAGCGGTAAGTTATATTACATTTAGAGGGACAATTTACAAAGGAAACGCGTTGTTCTAGCTGAGATGTAAATATAAAAATTTTATTCACAAGCTCTTATGCGCGACAGACGATACTATATAAGCTGACAAATCCACATTTGAACGTTGATTATATTTAATATGACAGCATGTTAAATTTTCCAACATGCTAAAATTATCAAGGAAACGAATAAATTGCTCGGATATTTTAGAAGCAAATTTTGAATCCTGAAGTCCATTTAAGTCCTTTGAGTCCATTTAGATATAATTTTAACTGGAAATTAGGTTTCTCACGGATGGAGAAATATATTAAAAATAACGTGATATATATATATAATTTGTATAAGATTACACTGAGAAAAAAATATGCTAAATTTCAATAAATATTTATTTGAATAGTACCAACTAAATATTTATTAAATATAAAAATATATTTATTTGATACGAAAAACATTAATTTGATTTAATAATCACTTCTTTTTATTAAGTAAATATTTTTTTAAATTTAGGCTATTTTTTTCTCAGTATACAGAATATAGAATAACGATATTTTGAAATTGCTAAGTATATAGAACTATGGCAACAAAAAAATAAGAAAAGCTAGCGAGATAAGAATAAATTACGGCGACAAGAGCGCAATCGATTTTGTTAAGAAAAAAAAAGTATAAATAATCTGTAGAGACAAGAAAGGAGGAAAGAATCGGAAGAAAAGTAAGAATCTTCGAGGAAACTATGGGTCTGATGAATCGGGGGCCGTAGAAATGAAAATTCTGGCCAGCTCGTCCGTGAAACGCGGTCAACCGTCCGTGAGGAAAGAAATTACCGCGGAAAGTTTTAATCGCTAATTACGTCTTCGCCAGACTATATACTATGTGGCTGCAGCGGTCAGGTCAGGTATACGTCTTCACTTATGTGAAAGGCACTGGGCAAATTCCCTTATTTCGTGCCCGCAGTGGCGAAAGTAGAGGTGAGCCCGGACGGATGTCGAGTCGGGCGATGCGAAAACTTCCTAGACACGTAGGGACGATGTGTCCGTCGTTTTAGTCGTGCTGCATGGCGTAATGACGGCGTCGTGAGGGTTTACTACGTGCAAACTCGCTGCAACGAGTTGGGGTATTAGAAAAAAGTTTGCTATATTGCGGTGCACCTCCGTCGCGTCGGTGCAACGGCGGCTTTCCGCGACAGCGAATCGCGTGGCGAATTTCCGTGAGCTTAAAAGCTACAGCTGACACGCTGAACGAAATGTAACGAGAAATGCAACAACTTGCATGGGACATTCGTATTGCTAAAAGATATGAAAACTCATTCCACATATTTTCTAGCAGTGTAAAATAAACAGTAAGGTACACAGTTGGTCTCGCGTTTTAAAGTTAATTATGCAGATAAATAATTTCCTTTAAAAACGTCCATTACTAAAATTGTAACATTATTGAGAAAAAAATAAAATGATACAAATATAATAATTACTTTAATTAGAAAAAAAATTGATACAATTTAATAAAAAAACTATTTGCTCTTTTTAATTTTAAAGTGTGGAACTGAGATTATTAATCGGTCTTCAGTTATTTGCATCTGGTAATTTTTCATCGCAGAGTTTACTTTGAACGTAAATCGACCGATAAATGCCCTTGATGTTACACGAACGTATTTCATCACGAGGTAGTAATACATGGTGCATATAGACTTAGACGCGTTGTAAATTCATGAGTAATTTTTCATAGACATATTAAATCGCATATAACGATTATGTATTACATTAAATGGACATCGTGTATTCCTTACATTTTTAAGGGAAATATTTCTTCTTATTTTTCTAAATATAGGAAAGATAAATATAAATTTCAATTAATATAAAGTATAATTTTGATAAATTGTTTTTTTGATATTAGCCTATTTTTTAAATTGGCAATGCTTTTTTCGACTTTTAAATTTGTAATACATACATTACGTTACATTCTGATAACAAGATTATCGTGATGCTAATTTATAATATGTTTAATACAAATAATACATTAATATAGCTGGCAACGTTTTAATAGTAGTATAGTGATATTCTTGGTATTTTCGTAGAACATCCGTTTCGAGACAATACGAGGTACTCAAGACGAGAGTTCTCCGTTCTCGCATAATGAGGGTGGCCTTGTTTCATCTCTCCACTCTGAAGGGCTTTGATAAGGACGTCTCTAGGTGTCCAACTGGACGAAAGTCCTTACAATGGGAACAAGAGAGAGAGAAAGAGAGAGAGTGAGAAACCGCCATGTAAGCTCATGAACAATATATGTCTTTACGTCTTCGTCATTTCGTGATATTAATTGAGAGGAAATATTGCACAAAAATCATTTAGTCGCTAATCGACAATGAATTTTATAAAATCGTTTGTTTTAATCTTTCATGCCATTTATTAAATAAGAAATATTAATCTCGTGGATCTTTGATTGATACATAAATCAAAGGCAAGAGAATTAATGACTACATTGAAGGAAGTACTCGTTTATATTTACACTGTTATTCCTGAAACCGCAAAGATCACTTTATGACAACGTTCTATGCAAAAGTAAAGCTTTTATTTAACTTGTTACGTACTTCTCATATAGTCAGTCTTTTCAATTTGTTTCTCTTTGTGTTCTTTATGAATTAAAGCAATTCAGGTTCATAACGTTAAAGTATTGTTAACGGAGGAATACGGAAATGTATCTCCAGAGATAAATAATTCGAAAGGAGAGAAAATATTTCCAGCAGGGTTTGAAGAATTATATTAAAACCATTTTCACAGAAGGTTCAACAAATTTTATAGAAGTTTTTGTTATATTGTTAAAAGAGACTTGATGGTCACCATTGCCGTTTTGTATGTTTAAATAGAAATGGCGTCCTTACCACGGTCTCTCGAATTTGGCCATTAGCCGTATTGTTGTCATTCTCAAAGTTGCTTTGGCCTTTACGATGAAATAGGCTTCTCTCAAACTAAGTTAGCATTTATTTGAAGAATTGGTTGATGAATAACATAATATTTTTTTTACATAATACGTACTATTTTTCTATAATACAGAATATTCGTGAACTGGTAGTACAACCCAAGGGAGTGATTTTATTATATATTAAAAAAATTCAAAAATAAAATATAATAGTAGAATAGAATTTGTGAGACTTTGTTTTCGAGAAAATCGATTTTAAATATTCACTATATCTTAACTTGCTTGAAGTTTTATCTTTGCTTATATTTGTGTTTATTGTTGAATTGGATAAATGAAAATACATAATAAAAACAGGATACGATAAATTCTACTTTATAAATTGTTGAAAATTTTGTCTAGTACACAATTCTGCTCTTTGAAGTAAATTTCTATTGACAGTTTCTAACATGTTCTGACGCTTTATTAATCAAATCCGTACTTTGTTTAAAATTTATCCATTTAATGTTTAAAATTGATTTTCTTGAAAACAGAGCGTCATGTGAAAAAATTTTATACTACATTTTTGCTTGTTTTTTATATAGAATTTCCTATTTTTTCAGTTGTATCAGTTTATGAACACTCTGTATGTACACGATATGCTACACATTTTGTAATGCATAAAAATATTTTATTATATACAATACTTTTATTTTTTTATTAAATAATACTTTATCTTTTATGCTACTTTTTATTTGTGAAATTCTGTTATCTTCTCTTCCTTCCTCTGTCATTCGCTTCAAAGTAGCGACGAGAAATAGCGAAGTATTTTCCGCAAGCTTAACACAAATAACTTTCAACAAAATGTACAATGATAAAAACTGTATATTGAGACAAAAACGTGTTGATTTTGAGTCTTATAAGAAGATAACTTATAAGATAAACAATAACTGAAAAAGATATTGGTTGATATTCATAGTCCGTTTTTATTTTGAAATTGTCTTAAGTATCTTAAAATGCTAATACGACTCTATGATTGGCTTATGACATCTTAAAATTGTATTTAAAATGGTTTTAAATATTATATAAGAATTGATTATAAATATCAATCAATTAATTTAATTTTCTACTTTATATTTAATTTCAGATATACAGAGCACATTGTAATCTTTAAATTATTTAAGAGATATCTGCACAATTTGGCGGTAAATATAACATTTGTTTCAGTATATAATTGTTATCATTTGCTAATTCGGAAGTTAAAAGTGTGCTTGACCGAATATTGACCCGTTCATTCATTAAAGTTAAGAACTTTACGAAAACATGAAAATTCTCTGACAAATAATTTCTCGACTGTCACCTTACAGAATAATTTTCTATTTGCTTCAATTTCCAATTCAATCTGGTTCAATTTTTTGTTTTCATCATTTATCTCTTTTTTCTTTACATTTATTTTTATGTGATACTTAAATGTTTAGTTCTTATATGATAAATAATACATAAAACGCTATATTTCGAGATTCATATAACATACATTTTTTTCATATAGATCTAATAAGTTTTTGTAAAAAAATGATGTTTTGAACAGAAACTACGAAAAGAAGAATTGATTTAGCATAAAAAATTGGGTCCTTCTTAAAATGCCGAGCGCATCTATTTCAAACCCACGAGAGTTTTAAGAATCTGGAAAACATGAAGGAACTTTATTTGACTTTTTTCTCGTTTTCGTTCTTTGAGTTCTAGGGAGCTATTCTTTAGAATCGATTTATACTTTAGAATCGAATATTTTTCAATGTTATTAGAGAACATCTATTTGAACAAATTTGCTATTTACAGTTTATTTTCAATTAATTAAGCTTCACTAAATTGCATATTTCAAATTGTTGTAAAATATTCTAATAATAAAGAAATAATTAGTTAATAAATTTCTTTTTTTATCTCTATTTTTTTTATTCTCTCTATTATAATTTTAGATATGCATTGACTGTAACATATTCTATTGTTTAATATTCAAATATAATTTATCTTGTGTTGATATATCTTTTAGATTCTTCTGCACTTACATAATAAAATACATAATTTAATTTTTTGCTTTGAGATAAGATTTTATGTTGCCATAACTTGCAGGAAAAGTATATGCAGTTTAGAGTTTTATTTAAATATTACATCTCCTTGCAAAATATTGCCATTGATCATTGCTATATAATATCAAGCTAAATATGGCCACAATTGTAACTCTCGGACGGTTGCGGTAATAAATTCAATAATAATCCGACGCGCCGACAAAGCCGTTACCGTTGCGCAAATACAGTAAGCACAGTAAAATACGAAACATTTACCGGCCGATATATTGTGGTTCATCGCGTTATTCGACGGATTTACGATAGCCTGTTGTTGATGACGAATGACAATGGGATTTTTCTATAGGAAGGAAGAATTCGCATTCATCCTTTCATAGATTGTGCGAATCATTATTCCGACTGAAGCTCGACGTTGTCCACCGTATTTTTAACGACGTTTGAGCGCTAAACTTATACAGAATACAGAGAAATGTCAGAGCGAAAGCTTATTTTCTCATGGGACGAAGAGAGTTATATCTGAGCAGACGGGAAGCAGTCTGTTCTTCTTGTGAGCCTAGTTATATCTTGCCCGGAGATGTATTTCAATTCGGTCGAAGATACTGTCTCTGCTATTTCATATGGATCTCCCTCCTCCTTTTCTCCCTCTCATCCTCTTCCCTTCCCTTTTCCTTCTCTTTTAGCCTTCTCCTGGGAGACGTGGATCCCGCGAAGGATTGTGCGTGGGATGCAGGGTTGAGGGTGGTATACGCGAGGCACGGAGGCGTTTAGTTTGGTGCGGCACTTTATCCCTTAAATACCCAGAGGTATTCTTCCCACGGAATTGTAGGTCTCTTTCTTTCCTCGGCTCGCTGAATGGCCCTGGATATCCTGGGAGGATAGAGAAGTTACCTCCATGCTCTATCTCTCTTTTCTCCCTTTTTTCTCTCCTTTCAACCTGTCCTTTTTGCTCCCGTACCTTTTTTTTCTCCGTTTCTGCTCGCGAAGCAATTTATACGCGCCTCCGCCTTGCAAACAGCCGCCCATTACTCGACGACGATAAAGTTCTCTGAGCTTTGCGAACGCGTCCGATCTTGCATGCGCAGCCGCGGGTTTCTGAGAATATATTGCATTGTCCACGAGTTAAGGATCATAAGGAACACCTAAGAAACGCTCATCAGTAATTTATATAAATCTCCAAGTTTCCGACCTGACGCTTTCGCCGATTGCAATCTTGATGTTTTCTATGTGTAACTATGTATAACATAGAATTTTTATGTGAATTAAACGATATTAACGCTACTTGCGTGAGTCGGTTTTCTCGATAAAAGGAAAATCTTAACATGCAATTGAAAAAGCCACTTTAAGTACACATCTTGTTGAATCTTCGCGTTCGTCGTCTCCCCTGCATTTCTGCTCTTATCATATATACTTATTTTCCTTCTTGGTACGGGTACTATTTAGGAACACGCAAGTGAAACAGCGTAATGACACACCGCAAAATCTAAGGTACATCTCAAGCAACGAAGTTATGGTAACTGCTGGTCTTTTTCTCCATCGCGACATTCTCAAGCACTAGTGAGTTTGTAAATTCGATATGCTATACGTTTTTTTACATACAATTTTGTAAATATTTATTATAATTTTAGATAATAATCATAGAATTCTGCAGTTTTTTTGTAGTAAAAACTGGCTGCGTACTACATTGCTTTGTTAGAACAACTGATAGTAATTTTATAACCCGACTCGATAAACTTGGTACCATAAATTTTAAAAAATTCGATGCGCATCGTGTATGCATGCATCCATAAATCTTTATACTGTATCGTATATCCTTGGAGTTTATGATTCGAGACTTGGTTGTAAAGTTGTACTCTTCGAGTCACAAAAATACTCGTTTTATTCAAAGCGCGTGACGAATAGAACGATAATACGCAAGTTCTTCAAACAATTAAAGAGAAAAATTTAGTTTGACTTTAAATGAAATCTTTATGTAGATAAGATCTCGTATTTTATTTTTGACTACTTAATGGTTACGCTCAGTAGAAAAAACAGCAGCTTTGCAATTGTATTGTAAGATTTTTTAAAATGATTGGTTTATATATTTAGATCCAATGAGGAACTAAAAGCAAAAACCAATCACATTAAAGAATCTTACAATGTTTGTAAAGCTGCTTTTTCTATTAAACGTAGCTATTGATTGGAATACATGTTTTCTTATGTTAGCGTTCTCGTTAAAAGAGAAGAGAAAATAAAGTATGGAGACACTTATTAAATGAAGAATAAGATATGTTTATTAAAGAGATGAATTGGATTTGATACGTGTTCCAATGACATAAATATACATTTAACACGAGTATTTCTATACCCCAGCGGCAAAAAATGTTGTAAAATATTATTTTATATGGATATTATTTAACATACCTTTCTTGTGTTTAATAAAATAATATTTTTTACGAACCTTTAAATATGCAATTTTAATGAAACCCGTAATGAAAGAGTATTATATTAATTAAAATCTTTATTTTTTATAGAAATACTGTCATAATAAGATACTTAAAGTGTTTACTTCGGTTAATATTTATTCGGTTTCTACTTTTTTCAGTAATTGTGATTAAAATTATAATTAACTTTATCTATAATGTTCGTAAATAATAAATTACAAAAAAAATCAATAATATACAATATGTTAATAATAGTGATTTTAATTGGGGCGTAAAAATATCCCAGGTGATTATTTAAATAAAAAATCAGATAATTAATCCGGGTTAACCATTTAGTCGCAATTAACATTTATTTAAAATAAAAGCAAAATTATAACTTTTAATGTCTCTCATTAAATTCATTATAGATTTATAAAATTATAACTTCTAACATTTTAATAAATTTCTTGTAGATTTATAAAATATTTATATTAGCATCAATAAAATCAAGTATTAATTTAATAATATTATATTTTTACAGTTTTAGCACAAAATTGCGCTTTAAAAAATTCAATAGTAATCGGTGCATGATATAAAAACGTAAAAGGGATTGAAAGTGAATAAAGCTGGAAGTATAACATTTTTATTAAAAAATCATTATTGCGTGTTAGGTCTCAATACATGTATCAGTTAATATTGATTTAATAAAGTGTTCCAATATTTTACATTTATAGCCTCACAATTTCTTTAATTTTTAATAATGTAATATAATGAAATACCTCTTATAAAAAAAATACTCGAGAACGTTCTTTGTCATCTAATATTTGCATAATATCGGTTATTTTTTATTGTACAAACACACTAACTACACTCAATTCGATAATAAACCCCGTGTTCCCTTCCTTTACAGCCCGCGCATCAACCACTTCATCACATATAAACGGCGAGATTCTATTACAGCACTACGGCGACAGCGGCGTGGAGTCCTTAATTTTCGCTCGCAGTTTCGTCGTACGTTATCATCATGCCCGTCCGCCTATTCGCTAGTGCACAAAACGCGAGATCGTTCAGACGTCGTGTTTAATGTTCAGGGCAGGAGAAACCTGGAACGCGATTAATCTCAAGGCACGAGAACTTGCCCCATGCAGTTCCTTATACTGCAGCGTACGGTTGTAACGATCGCGGCCGAGACGCATCTGACGCCGCACATCGCGCAGCGCGAAATACGTGTCTCTTTTTCTCTCTCTCTCTCTCTCTCTTCTCTCTCTTCTCTCTCTCTCTCTCTCTCTCTCTCTGTCTGTCTCTTTTTTTTCTCTCTCCATCACTGCATCCACCCTTCGCATTACTTGTACATGAAAAAGCGAATCGTCCGGTCGTGAAGTTCCCAGCAAGCTGATTAGTCTCTTTTTTTTCTCTCTCCATCACTGCATCCATCCTTCGCATTACTTGTACATGAAAAAGCGAATCGTCCGGTCGTGAAGTTCCCAGCAAGCTGATTGTGTACCGGCAATAAAAAGAACGACAATTAAAGGCGACTATAAAGGCGACTGCGATCCAATGATCGCCCATCAGGGTGTATACACGATATCGCTCATGAATTTCAGCGAAATTTTTATGGATTGAACGGAGGGAGGTCGACTAGGGGTGGAAACGATTCCACAAATGCTTGTCGTTTGCATTCAACGACAATGACAAATTTAATTGTCGCGTTTCGCGGCTCGCCTGACAATTACGATGACACCCCGTAGGCGCGAATAACGTTGTACGTTTGACCGATTTGGTTATCGGGTGTGATAAAAATTGATTAGTGCGTGAAGATTACGTTGCAATGCGACACTTAGCTCTGCCATTTTCACGTTACGGAGCATATATAAGCTTGCGTATATGAAGAGACCGCGTAGTTAAATAAAATTTTAATACATACATGTAATATTTACGAGTCGTTATGAGTACGTCACGTGGCTATGAACGACACATTCATAGTTTGTGTTATAATTCTTTATTAGAAGACTGCAACTAACTTGCTTTTTATGCAAACCTGCTTATTGCAAACTTATACGCACGATTTATTATCGAAATGGCCAATCGTTGGTGATCGTTGATTTTCTATTAATCAATCAGCGCCACTTGTTTCGTACAATTGTAACAATATCGAATTTTCCATTTGCGATTGCGATGGTTTTACACGGGCGGTTTGCGCTGTAAAACCCTTGAACGCAATATGACACGGACGACCTTCGTGACGGATTAGAAGCAAATCGGATTACAACAAATCAGTGGGGGCTTACTTCGCCGAAACATCATCAATTGCCATGCTATTCCATCGACCGATTATCATGTTGAGTTTAATTGAAGAGCGTTTGAATTTAGCTGGTCATAGAATTCTAGTTATTGTATCCCCTGTTACTCCCGTATATAGAACATAATTTTAACTCGTCGTTTCTGAAAGAGATTAAAAAATTGCGATAAAATAAAAACATAGTAAATCGTTTAATAACGCAACTTTTTCTGTCTTGTTGCTTTTTCCCAAGAAGAGCTTTTTCTCGCTTGAACACGGTTTAATCTGTTCCTTAACGACCTCGGCGGTGGGGACACGCTCGATCGGCAGGTTAATTTGGCCGCAATGAAACCAGCCCTGGCCATTTCCCAGCGGATCCCAATACAAGGGATTTGGAACGACCCGTAAGTCGGATTTTCGCTTAGCGATATCAGCTACCATTGATTGGTGGCACAATTCCAAAGTGCCCTTTAGAACTATTCCATTGCTGTCTAAAATGGCCCACACTGTCGTTCAAACGGTATCTTTTTGTTGCCTTTTGTTTTCTGGACGCTCGTTATTTAGTGAGCATACAAAGGATTCTTTTAGCCAAATTTTTTTGAGACAGCACATGAGAGTTATAGCATACCGTTTTATTTTCTCCCGTAAATTTAAAAATGTATCAGACGTATCTCTGCAAAAATTATTACTATAGAATTGAAACTTTATACTTTCCGTATAAAAATGAATTACAATATGTATGAAACACTTTATAATATGCATATTATAAAGTATTTCATATATATTGTCGGTTAAAAAAAAATTTTTTCATTTCTTTAAATTAAAAATTATAAAATACAAATGTTAAACATTTATATTTTACAATTTTTAATTTAAAGAAATGAAAATTTTTTCATTTTAGCTTAATTATTTTTTAAAAATATGTCTATTTGTTATTAAAATAATTTTTCATCCATGTTTTAAATCGCCGCCAAATCTTTCGTGTATAAAAAAATCTGTAATTTTTTCAGAATTTTTAAATTTTGTAAAAAAATGCGAATACTATATTCTTAATATAAAATCTGTGCGACTTGTTATAATGATTGTAAGTAAGAATACGAATTAAGTTTTATATATATTCAGGAAATAGCTTATAGAGTCAGGATCGATAGTGTAATTTTGAGACACAATCTGGATAGGGATGTGCGGCTTAATGATTACAAGATATTAGCTGGGTACCTGCTGCATAGCCTTTCTCAGAAAGTCCTTCATCATGTTCAACGTGAACACACCATGTTTTCCAATATACAATCTAGAAAAGGAATGAGGTCCGTCCGTTGATATATGGCGCCACTCAAGGCGTATAAGCGGTCGTAATTTATACTATTATCAGATCTGACTTCGTGACTATGTGTAAGCGGATCGCTCGTATAAGAATGACTAAGGTAGAGAGGTTAAGAGACGGAGAGTCAAAGGACAACAAATAGGAGGTAATTAATCGTCGATGATGATTTCTTGTAAATCTTTGATTATAATATTTTAGATCGTCACATTACATTTGCATATCATATATGACTCTATTTTAAATGTTAGACTAGAAAATAAGATAAAAAAAAGAAATAACGATGTAGCAAATATATTTGATGATTCTATAAATTCCTTCAAGTTTTAGCCTATTTTTTTCTTTTTATATTTATAATGTTCAACCTGCATTGTTAAATTTATGTCAAATTATATATGAGTTATTTTTAATCATTTCTATATATCGCCATAGCTTTTACTCAATACATCGTTAATTTAATTAAAATAACAGAATTAAATGATTCAACACAAGAAAATGTACTAAATTTTAATCAAATTTAGTTTAGTGCACTTTATTATTAAGTTATATACATTAAGGCTTTTACTTAAAAACTAACTACAGAAATAGATTGATTTCGACGCACATAAAATTTAAAAATAACAAAATGTTATTTAACTCAGGGTATTTGGGTTATCACTGCTCGTTTTGATGTTTAAAGGTGCACTTATAATAATTTCATCATCACAAATAATTTTAGCGGTTTCAACAACGATATTATAGCGCTAAAAGTAATAAAATATGTAGGATTGAATATGTTTTTTATCGATCTTTATTTCGAATCAAATTAAAAATACATTTATATTAATAACTAATATGAGCTATTATATATATTTAAACGTGTTGGATAATATTATTTAAAAATGGGTCAAATGATTATACGTTTGTGGTCATCTAAACTTGACTTTAGAACCATCTAATAATTCTAATAGAAACTCACACGCTTATAAACATTGTAAAAAACACAAACATATTCCTTGACCATAAAAGAGAGTGGGCAATATCTCGTGGATATCGATCGGATGCTTCTCTTAACGTGTCCGAATTTCTTCGCGCGCGTACAACAAAGATCGAAGTCTCGACGTGCCCGTGATTTATTTCGTTGGACACTTTTCTGGGAGGAACGTGACTGGAAGTACGGGTTAGCCAATCCCTTAAATCACTGAAGCAGCACTGGAGAGTCGAAATCGGTATCTTGGTTGCTATATTCCGCGCACGATTGAGCCCGAATGGCGTTTCTACGATGCTCTATCATCGTACCTTTGTCTTGTGGCTGCAAACGATAGTCACCGCAAAGTTAGAACCCAATATCGTCCTCGAAAAGGAAACGAGACTCGAAATACGTGCGTGACTGTCAGAGAATATCGCGCGAAAATGTTTTCTCATGCATTACCTCGACATTCTATAAAAGGTTAAAGGAATTTTCTATTTTGAGAAGAGCGAAAAATAATATTAAAATATATTTTATTCTGTATAAAAATAATCATAGTTGCCAATTGATGAATTTTCTTTTTAGTCCTTGTTACATGGCTGACATATTTCTGTGTAAAGATTTAATAACGATATAACTTTTCGTAATATACTGGCGGCTTCTATAGGTATACTTCTCTTGCATAAAAGCGGAAGAAGATACTAACGAGACGAAAAGATGAAACGGTTGGTCTTTACGGCGATGTAGTGGGAGGTAAACTAAGCCAGCGCGCTTTAACGACAACGTTCAAGATTTTAATACCTCGTTACGTAAAGTCCGATCTTTCAACTTTTTGCGATGCGACGTCTTTAGGGAACTCCTTTGAGGCCCAAGGTTTCCTCGAAAAGCTTGGTAGGGCGATTCATCTTTACAGCGGCGAGCTAAATTTCATTAGTTAATTACGTGCCAGAACTTCGCCAAGATTTTCTTCTTAGGATGCTGATCTTCGCTGCGCGACTTGTGTAACACGAGTCTGTATGCGCGATGACGTTTCCACAGACGCGAACGTGAGTTATTTCAGGAAAACGAGTGTCCGATTTCAGAGATCTTTCCATGATTAAAGTCCTTCGTTTAGTTGGCGCGAGAGCTGTTCGTTTCGTTCCGAAACACAAACGCAAAAGTGATAATGACGGAACGGCGGGGATAAGTATTGATCGCGCTTTGCGGCTGGCCAGTAGTTACGGGCCGGTGCGGTCAAACAGTCGTAATAGAACCGGTCGTGGTTAGCCAGTAGTAAGAGCGTACCTGCGGTCAGACAGTTAGTATCAGGTCCCGCTGCGGTCTGATACGAGCAACTGTTCTACTTCGTCATACTATGCTTCTGTTTTGAAACTTTTGATGGTTGTATCGCCAGTGTTATTTTAGTTTGAAAATGCAAATATATATATATATAGTATAATATATATATACATATTTGTATATATACACACACATACATCTAACCCAATTATAAAATTTTAAATACAGCGCAATTTTTTTCTTTCATCTTTTGAATATAAACTTGTAGTGTTTTTCTTATGTACAATGTTATTTTTCACGTTTTTAACAAACATTAGACGGACTACATAAAAATTTGCAATCTATGCATATTTAATATAATATCAAGAATATCAAATTACATATTAATTATTATTATGATGCTAAAATATAATATCCGTAATAATAATATATGATAACAATATGAATAGGATGATTGAAAAGACAATATGGTACAGAAACTATGAAAGCAATTTCAAAGTTGTTTGTTGTACCTTTTCAAAGGGATGCAGGAATAAAGCTGACTAAACGCTTAAAACTAAATTGATTAAAGGCATAACTATAATTTAAAAGTCACACAAATAAATTTCTCACCTTGAAGAAAAACTGTTTATCATTTTTTCATAAGTAAATTAACTTTTTTAATTCGACTACAATTTTCCTTAGTCATGTCTCATTAGAAAAAATTTCGATATTCTATTATTTTCAAATCAATAATTAAAAACAAAAAAAAATATTAATGAGAGCTTTACAAATTTTATTATCTTAATAGAGTTGTGTGTGTGTGTGTGTGTGTGTATATTTGTTTGTATTATATCGTAGTTATATATACACTACATAACTGATGCAGATATATACATATCTTTATTGCATAAAATAAGATATTCTAAAATCAGATAATTTTCATTGTTTGCATATAGACAAAGAGAGTTTGTAATTATTTGCAGACCTCTCTTCTGTGTATGTCTGAGAAAGCTTCAATGATGACATGAATAAAAGATATGAGAGGAGAAATTCGCGTAGAGTAGAAAGTTGCGCCGACGAAGACAAATTGCGTTACAGAATTCTTCAGAGGAAAAATATAAATGATTATACGCAAAGGGTGAAGAAGAATGAAGCTGGAAATAGAGACGTTTGTAATGCACGACGATTAATCTCTGTGTTTTTCAGATCAAAGACAGGTACCAGCTGTTAAAATATATTTACCTGTTGTTTATCAAATAATGTCGGTTTGCGTACGTAGATCGAGGAAATATTACCGATGTAGTTGCCTTTGTTTATTTAATCGCATAATTGGTAGCGAGACTATGTCAATGTCTGTTTAATATCCGAGTGTGATAACGTAATATCGACGTTACAATACGATGTACTTCATTCCATGTAACAGGAATGCAGGCGCACGCTGCTATGCTTGGAGAAACCGGTTAGAACAAACAAGAAGCTCCTAAGTATACAGCCCTCATGCTATGTATTTCGAACCATTGCGTATATCAAAAACTTGCAAACCGTGGGTGCAGTAGAGAAACAATAAACTTTGTTAGTAAGTAGGTATAAATGCGGAAGTGTGGTCCGTATGTTGACTTTTAAACGGAACTTGAGCATTGCTGTTAAAATAAAACTTTTATGAAATTGATCGTTTCGCGTTAAATAAGAGTTCGCATTGTTGCTATATATATCTATAATAAAAAATAAACATACACTAACTTGTAATATAACTAGTTTCGCCATGAGATCTGTCCTGCGATCGACGTATGCGCGCTTTTTGCTTGATCTAGAGCCAAGGTAGAGACAGGATACGCCTCCGACAACCTATGATCCTTGACACCTGGAAACGAGCCAAGCGCAGGTCCTCCGAGGGCGTCGAACTTATGCCGCCGGCAGGCTTCCAAAATTATAGCTCGACTGCGTCAGCAACTACGGTGTTTGTTTTCATCTCGATGTCGCCACGATCCATATATACTTTTCTACGTTCTTCACGTCGTCCTATTTTTTCAGTCTTGTCTGCTGTCTCGCGATAGCGAATAATTTCTCAGCAATTAATAAAATCCATTCGTTTTGATAGAACGACTCGATAGGGGATCTCTCGACGCACGTCTCTCACGCGCACGTATCAAAAGTCGATATTAGTTTTACTAACTGACGAATATAACATCAGTTACTTTAATCTGCTCAAAGAAAACGGCGTCCCTCGGTTAGTTGCGGCGAAAAGGAAACGGTCGGAATGGTTTTCTAAAATCCGATTACTTCGGCCGACTTAAGCGGATTTTCGTAGAAACTACGTCACGTCCGCGTTTGAAATCCGTTGTGCTCATAAACAAAAAGATGACAGAATTCATCTTCCAACGTTTCTTTGTATCCGGCAACAATGAAATTTGTTCCCTTTCTCAAGTAAGGATGATTTTGTGTAGATGCAGAGCAGTCCTTTGATGCAGAAACGCTTTGTAAAACACAGGGGTTTTAATTTTTGCTTTGTTAATGGGTGACATTGTCTTGTAGGATGCACACAAGTTGATAAATATACACGAAAAGAATGGTTTTTGCTTTTGAAATATCTACAGAGTTAGCTAGATGCGCACCAGAAAATAATTTTGCTGGATTATCAAAATAATTATGTTATATAAGACATTCAACCTAATAGCTAAAATATAAAAACTTTTTACAGCATTGCTCATCACATTTGAATTTCCTATATAATTATTTTGATGATCCAACAAAATTATTTTCAGATCTAATCTAGTCTAAGTTTTTGAAGATTTTAACAAAACCGTTCTATTCGTGTGACAGTACAATAATTTAATTTATTCTATATTTATTTTATTCTGCAAAACCGTATCGTGGGAATTATTTTCGTAGATATTTGTATTTTCAATAAAAACGTCAGTCTTTATTTAAATTTCATATCTGCGATTTCTAAATAAATTTTAATTATTTATGGGATGGATCCAGCGCTACACTTTCTTTTTTAGTTTAATTTATTTAATTAACAGAATCATTATCTGTTATTTGTGATCTGTCTTTCATCTGTAATCCCCATTTAATTAAAATATGCACCGCGATATTTTCTTACATTGATCCGGATATTTTTAAATAGATCCAATATCACAGTGGCTTATCAATATCATATTTAATTCAGATTCTATTCCAATTAATTTTAGGTTGAACTACTTGATGGCGGGATTGAGTCCCATGTGGTATCACGCCACGAACGTCGCCTTACACGCCGCTGCGTGCATCTTAGTCACCAGAGTGAGTCTCGTGGTAGCTGCACTTCGGCCGGGATTCGCAGCGCTCACCGGGCTGTTATTCGCCGCACATCCTGTACACACGGAAGCGGTAAGTGACAAGTTTCGAGATGTCCCAGGAAAAAATGAAAGCATTTTTTGCCAAATATAAATCTTTTAAGCGAAATAGATTGTTATCCACAAACGCTTTAATCATTTGTTGTCTAGTAATTTTGTTTGTTTATCGTTAACTACTATTCAATAGCATATTCGCGAACATGTACTTACGCGTTGCGCGATTCGCAGCACAATGACAAATTCATCCTAAACCAAACAAAACAACAAGATTAGTAGAGTCCACTCACCTCGTAACCGCTCGAATCTGCGTGCGCGAATAGAGTCTGGCTGATCCGCTTTTCCTAAGTGCATAAACGTAATTAGCCTAATCTTATTATGGCTATGATCGTGACGGACAGAATTTGAAGTGTTCGTTCATGTCGCTGGTAAGGGAGGGAGAGAGGAGACGAGAGAGAGAGAGAGAGAGAGAGAGAGAGAGAGAGAGAGAGGCAAGAGGGAAGGGAGAAAGAGAGATTGACTGTTGCTTCAAGATAGACTTGTTTTTGTTGTAATCAACGTCGACGCTTATCGGCCATAAGAGAAATAATTTGTGCGCGCGTTACTTTAGATGAATCGTAAGTTTTCTTTTGAACTATAATATATATAAACTAGAGAGGAATAGTATTAGAGTTCCATCAAGTATTTCTGCACGGCATCAGCGAAAATGATAAACTTCGTCGTTAACAATATTACCCTACTTAACCCGCTTTACTTAAGCATATAACTATAAAGCTTTGTCCGCCGTTATTGCACAAATTATGTTATTATGTATGGAAATGGAAGTTTATAGAGCGTTAGATTAGGAAGTTGAGAAACGGCATGGAACAATATGTTGGTGATTATAATGCGTTCGTTAAACGTCGAAGTTTACATAAACGGGAGGAACTCGCTCTCGATATTCTGCATAATCATTGAAAGATCATGTAGCTGTCAATATACTTATATATTGATAATTTTATATTAAGTTCTTCATTCCTGCACTAAACTGTACTAGTCTCTTCTTTCTCATTTTTGCCAAATATCAAATATATATCTTTTATTATATTATAATATTTTACTTCAAGTTCCAAAAATTATATTTAGCTATAGAAAATAGATTTATTTGTTCTAATTTATTTGTTCAATATAATTATTCAATATAATTATACAAATAATCATTTGATTCAAATGATTATTGATATAAAATAATTGTTTTGTTTCGAATTCTAGTTTTGAATAACAAACGTACTTACCAAATCATCGTTTAAATAATAAAAATATTTTTGTTGCTTAATTCGTGGAATATATTGATATCTTATTTAAAAATTTTTTAATTTATTATCTTTGACTTTTGTCATGTTGTCGATGTTTCCCCAAGATAAGCGATATTCTACTCAACTCTACTAAGTAGCCATTTAATATGACATACAATTTGTACATCTCGAAATTTTTCCATTTCAGTTAAGAAACAGCTCTAACTTAATATCCTCCTTTTTCGGAGTGAAATTTCACTCCAAGAAAAGTGACAGTTGCACCAGTCCAGCAAGAGCGAATTTCATTTTACTTCTTCAAAGAGTGAATTTCCTAAAAGGTCAACTTTAATGATTAATATTTCGCTTGACGAAGCAGAGCGACACTTTTTTATACCAAATTCGTACGTTTTGTGCAAAAACACGTCAAATGAATCTAATTTTGTCAAGATTGGATGTAGGGGGGTTAAACTTAATGTTTACTTTTAGTCTCTCCTTCCTTTTGGAGAGTGAAATTATTTACTCTTTACAGAGATTGAAAATTGACTCTTTTGTTTGGAGTGATTCTTCACTCTCCAAGAGTGAAATTTTACTCTCCAAAATTTAGAATGTACACGGCTTTTATTTTTTTTAAATCGATATTACTATACAGATTTATTTGTGACTAAACGAATCATGAAGCAATACATCATGATCAATACGTCGTAATTTTTTGTAATTATGAATAAGCAATCACAAGAAGAATGTATAGGAAATAGATTGTATAGATATCCAGATAAAGGCGAATTCCGCGTCATTAGCAGGGGATCGTGCCTTTTGAGCGGAATTACTGGCGGCACACGACACTGGTTTGCAAGTCCCGGTCTGCCCATTACAAGCTCGACCTGCTTGCCGGTCACGCACTGCATCCTGTTACATCACGTGCGTGCGGTATTGCATGTATTACTCGTTGCGTGCGCTGCCAACCCTCGTTGCCAGTGTCACTATTGTGATATCATGTTCATGTCGTACGCGGACGGCCAAGTCAGATAATAATGTGTACTCAGATCAAATACTCTACCATCCGTGATTATTTTTGCACGGAGTTGTAAAATATACCGCAATTACATCTCGCATGCAGCGGCATTTTTTCTACGTTATTACCGCATGTAACATTTTTATCGTTTTTAATTGCTGCACCAGATAGGATCTGACTGCAGAATCAGATTTCATAAACATCTCCTGACCGAGAATAATCAGTGTCATTCCCAGATTTGGAAATGGTAGGAAGAGCGTCATATGCGATGCGGTATATATAATGTTATGTATTTCAACTGATTATGAGATGTTAACGATGCACTGGTGCAAACTATTTTTATTTACATTAAATGTTAAAATATTTTCACATCAGTTAACCATTGTTTTGCCTCTATCGTTACACAGAACTTCTTACACGAATATCATGAAAAATTCTCATGCTTTTTGGATTTATACTCTTCTGTCACGAAACCTTCATTAGCTCGATATTAATAAATTAAACCATGTCATGTGTAGTATCAAATTTACACGAGGATCGGAAATCTTTCACCTCACACGGGAAACATGATAAGTTTAACCTCCGATTATTGGCTCTTATTTCGTCTGTCGCCGTATAATACGATCTGTTATCATATCGCTGTTTTGACGGCAATCGCTAATTCTCTGTCAGTCAAATAAGTTAACATAGTTTGATTCCGTTTGTTGAAATGATCAGCCGATGGAAGCACTGTTAGTTCCTGAATTAAGTCTTTCGTTGAGCCGCTGAAAGGAATTTCTCACTAATTAAGTACAACGCCATTGAAGCTTTGGCTTTTGGTTCGATGTAAACTGGTCCGAACAAAGGACGCGTTTGCGAGGATGGAAGAAGAAGGGTTATATCGGGTGAAGAGAGATCGCCAACCGTCATTCTGGACTTCATCGTTCGGTCACCAAACGCGGAAATCTCTGCGATCGATCAATTACCATGCTCGTGTTGCCGTTCGTTACATAGGCTATATTCTACTTGTGCTTGTACGACTAATTAATTGGTAGACCATCGGGTATTTACACCCGTTTGATGAGTTGATTTTTTACATATTATACATAAGTTTGTTTATTATTATTATAATAACGAGTGATTCTTCGGGATCATTCGTTTTATGTACACTCAAAAAAGAATTGTTTAATTTTGAGATATTCAAATGTTTTATTCTTGTCTCCATTTTTTTAACATTTAAAGATTTTAGTTTTAAACTTTTTTAATAAACAAAACACTATATATTTGAATTGAAAATAATATATTTTAAATCTAAACACATACACTCTAAATTTCTTGCGTGACGTGAAGTGAAATCTCCAAGAGAGTGAAGATCACCCTTTAAAAAAGTGAAAATATTTAACTTCTTGGAAAAAAGTGACAATCGTCATTCTTTTTAGAATAAAATCTCATTTTTTCGAAGTGAGATTTCACTCCTTTGAAGTGAAAATTTTACTCTAAAAAGAGTGAAAATTGTTACTCTTTTTGAAGAAGTGAAATATTTTCACTTTTTTTCAAGAGTAGTTGTATTTTCACTTTCTTGGAGTGAGATTTCACCGTAAGAAATTTAAAGTGTAATATTTTGTTTGTTAAAAAAGTTTAAAACTAAAATATCTTTAAGTGTAAAACACACAATATTCATACAACACATTATGTTACATTATCACACGGATGTGATAAAAATTCGACGCAAAAATATTAACAAGGATCGGTTTCAACACAAATATAACATGTTTTCTACTGTGTAGAAACACAGGCCACTTTGTAGCTATTTGAAAGTAATCTCCGCGATAAGGTCCAAATTTCTGCATGTTGGATTTACCGAAGATAATATGTTACTGATGACTCACGATGTATGTAACAAGATCGTGTATCATATATTGATTGGATTGGCTTTCAGCAAACTAACGAACGTTTATATACAGCTGTTGCAATAACACATCAAAGATAATCACGGTTTTGCTCGAATTACATCCGTTGCACGTCTGATTCAAAGACTGCTTGTTACAATCTCTTATTTTGTTCAAATCCGTACAAAATACTCAATTCCCGTTTGCCTTTGATTGGTTAAATATGCAATTGTCAGAAAGGATAGTACGTGAATTGAACAGGATTTTTTTAAAAGGGTTTAAAGCGTAAAAATCTCGTTTTACTTTCATATAATCTTGAAGCGATGAAAAACGCTGTTAAAAATCTTATTTCGATAAAATTTTTTTTATGAATTAAATAACATGAACTTTTACTATAGCGTTATGTTCTTATAAAATAATTAATAGGATAAAATATCGAGATAAAAATCATCTTTTCTTCAGGAGCTTATAAATACTTTAAGACTCCTTTATCTTATCTTCATTCATTCATTTTAATATTGCATAGAAAACACTTAAGTTTTATTCGATAAGATCTTACAATTCGCGTATCATGCGATCTCTTCATGCTCACGATCGTCTCGTATCGCTTCTGGCTATAAGTTGCTCGATATTCTGATTTGCACATGAAATTGGATGCATCGATTTTTAGCGATACATTTATCGGTGGATAACTCGCGTTATCCGATAAGACAAATGCCGTAGGCGAACGACAAAAGTAGTCTAGATTAGAATTGGAACATTTAGATCGCACGATATCGCTCGGAAGTGCCTCGCGAAGGTACACCGGCCATTTTATAAAATCACCGTCCATCTATTCGGATCGGAAAATGTATTCAGTCTACTAAGTGATTCTGTTGAATATTACTTTATCATTTTACTCACACACCTTTTGTTCTTCGCGTACGTATAAAGCTTGCGAAGAAGAAGAACAATTCTTCGAAATTACAGCTATTTTATCAGATTAAAGCGCGCTCGCTTTCGTACAATGGAACATGAAAGTCGCTCAATTTCACCTCGCCATTAAGTGAGCGTAACAAAACGATTTTCATAAGGGAAAGTGTACATTAGGAAAACGACGTTTGAAAGAACCTACTAAGACTAACAAGCTTCGCTATTACAAATAATCGCCTTATATACCGTTGTTTGTAATATAATAATTTCTTCATTTATCGCATTTCCTCTTTTTTTTCTTTTCATCTACCTTCGCGCATTTATTATGTTGCGTAGAATATTAATTAAAATTTACAAACAAAATACAGTAATCGTAACAGTATGTTGCTTTCTACTTTATCACCAAATTTAATTTCATCATCTACATAGCTTGAATCACGCGCGAAAACTAAAAAAAGAATGTTCATTCGCTAATTCTTTGCGCCCCATGATAATAAGATTAATTAGTTAGTATGAATGTTATTATGCTCTCGAATATTTATTTTATTTATCTCGTACATGGAGGAATATGGCTAGAGGTGATTTACAGCGATAACAGAATTCAACCATTTACAGTGCAATTTTCTCGTTTTCGAAGGATGCTTGAAATGGAATTTTGTAGACGGAATACGAATTATATACATACATTTCGTACATGTTTTATAAATAATGTAAAATATATGTACAAATGTCATCGTGAGATAGATAAGTGGCTAATACTCTTGCAGAAAAGCGTATGTTTGTAAACAGCTTGTTTTAAACCTAGGTTTTCGCTTGGCATGGGAACCTTTGAAAACTGTTTAGTAGTATTGTCTTTACTCAAAGCGTCTCTCGAATTGAAAAAGAAGAATGTGGTTCTTCCGCTGTGCGCATGTATTGTCGAAAGCAAACGAGTGGGCTAAAACAAAATACGTGTTCCGTTTCACGATGCACGGAAGAGAAGCTGCTATCTCGAAACATTCGCGGAAGAGAGGAAAGAAGGCGGGAATAAAGAGGAAGGATAGATCGAGCGAAATGCGTTCCAAATGCCCTTTCTTTTCATCCAAAGAAACTAAAGAGCATCAACGTGCATACCGGAATGTTTTCTAGAATATTGTTGGAAAGCGTCGAAGGAGGAGAGAAAAGCACAGGAGACGATACATTCCCGTTAAATCATTCGTAAAATCGTAGGTGCCTCCATAGCGCGGGGTGCGATTTTCCCGATGCGAAAGCGGAAGCATTTTTCCGCACGCAACAGTACTTGTATTTCAAAAATTCAACAAGATTGTCCAAAGACACCACTTGCCTGCGAAAAAATAAAAATAAATTTAACAAGATGCGCTTGGGACCTTATGATAAATTGTAGTTTTATTCTTTTTTGTTTGTTTTCTGTTTACGTGCATAGCAGCGAAGTTTGTGCACCTGAGTATTACGTTGCGGTTAAATCATTTGTAAAATCGTCGATGTTGCGATGTTAGCACCTTATTTTTAGAATTTTCATTGCTTCCGAGAGATCGATACTGAGCAGAGATATCCTTTAAATTCCTTCCTTCTATGCATATAGCTGAAATCGTAAAATTTTCTCGCGTTGAGAATATATTGTTGAAAATTTTATGATTTTAAAATTGAAAATCATGAAGCTAAAAATAGATGATGCACGTGCCATTCCTATAATTCCGAAAATTTGTACATTTTATTTCTGGTCTTCCTGATGAATCACTTAGAGCAATTATTGAAAATTACACAAATCCCGGCAATTGTGCTAGTCATTCACTACACTATGGATAGATATTATGCGGTATGGCAAATTCATACTAGTGTATATTCTGGGATAATTGTACTTAATACATATAATAGCCTGGTTACTAAATTAAGGGAAGCTCAACCGGTTGGTCTAGATTAACAAAGTAATTCACGAGTCCCTATGGATTACCAATGACCAGTACTTCGAAATAGCAAAGCTTCTATATAGATTGTACATCCTCTCGACAATTGACCGTCGGAATTGATTGATATATGTATGATAATATGCATATATCTATCAATCTATTTGTATGTGTATAAAATTTGATATCAGTATAGATATCGTAGATATCAGAATTTAATTAGGTATTATTATCTATCATGTTAATTCCATTTTCGTTTATTATTGTGATATGTACGATATATCTATTTGTATATATCATATATTTGCTGATACGACACACTGTACAGTGTTTAAAATGTTTGCGTTTGAAACATCTTAGTAAAACAAACGTTTAACATACTTTAATTTTAAATGATTTAGGGCCGGTTGTTTCATCTTCAGATAAACTATGTGGCTTACTTATTGGATAAATGGAAGAGTAAAAGAGTAAGAACATAAGAGAGTAAGAGAGTAAGACAGTGAGCTGAAGTTTACCGAAAGGTGAAACAACTCAGTCTTAGGCTAGTCTAAGGTTATCAGAACAAAAAGGAACCAACATATCTTTGTCCTCATTGTTGAAATTTCAATCTTTAATCTTTAATCTCAATCTTCAATGCATAGTCTGATTCCGGCCTTATAATGTTTTAAATCCAAATACATAGTGTTTTGTTTATTAAAAAGATTAGGTTTGAAATATCTTTAAGTACTTGAAAAATGGAGACAAGAATAAAACATTTTAATGTCTTAAAATTAAACATTTCTTTTCCAACGTAAATATATTCAAAGTAAATTCGAGAAATAGAAAAGAGAATAACGACAATGTTATATCCGGAATATGTTGGAGTAATGCAGAAGGAAACCGAAAACTAAAGTAAAAGAATGTTTTCGTGAACGTACAGTTTTATCTTCTCCGTGGCTTAAAGCAAAGTCAGTCGCTGTATTGAAAGGAATTGCAATTTATCGGAAGTATAACCATCAGCCATCACTTGCCACCAGCAGCGTTGCGTGATGGTCGACAATGTCTGAACCGACCATAAAAATTATACGTCATCGAACAGGCTTCAAGATCTTGTTGAGGCTTGTTGATAGACTGTTGTTTTAGCACAAAAATCTTTTCGTATAAATATTACTGACAATAGTTTTTTTAAATATACAGTAAAAAATTTATCGAATTATTCTCGATAAATCAAAAAACTGAAATTTGTCCTATTTAATTGTAATTTGATTATAAAATTATGTTAATTTACTTTATTAAATAAATCACGTAAATGCAGTGAGATGTTCAAATAACTCTAATCGATATTTATTTCAAAATTTCCTGATATTTGTGGATCTAGTGTATTTTAAATTAATGTATCTTTGTTTAAAGTTAAGGTAACCGAATGATTTTTTCATTTTAAAGAACAAAATTTGAAGCATAAGATTACGTAACTTAAAATTATGTAAGATTATAAAAAACATTTGTTATAAACAATTTTTCACAACATAATTGAAGATGTTCGGATCCATTAGATTCGCGAATATACTGATTAGGATTAATAAAAAATTAAATGCGATAAACAATATAATTAAGAAATCGATAGAAGTGTTGTGATAAATAATTAAATAAGTTTTACACTATAAAAAGAAAACATATTATTGCCTATAGTACATATACTATTATTCACATCCGATAAAAGTTCTAACAAGATTGATGATGAGAGAGAGTACTGTAATATTAAAATTTCAAGAGTAGAATAATTGTCCCGCTTCACGTTCAAGTCTGTTAATTAAGTACGCTTCATCCTTTCGCGGAAATCAAAAAGGTTCCGGGAGACATATTCATTATCTCATGGACCATCGATTTCGACGTTCTCACCCGAGGGAATCCGCGGGCGTCGGTCGGCCAAGTCGGCGACGACCTGGAGTTAACAGCGCGAGTTTAAAAGTGATTTATCTCTGATTTATGGAGGAAAGAGCACGGTACGGAAGCCGAAAGTTTCTCGGCTTCTCGGCGACGAGGCGGAAAGAATTATCGGCCGGGCACAATGGACAGGCGGTGATATCGTTTACACGTCGAATCCCACGGCTGTCCGTTCTGCACGAAGACAAAAAGAATGTCGGCCGCCTTCTTCGCCTTTGGGCATGGAAAAAATATCGTGGCTCCCGTGAGCTTGGCGGATTTTCAGAGCGGAGCCCAGCGTAGCCGTTAGGAACGGAGGCGCTGCTGGGCCGAAACCGCTGAGACGATGCAGTTGAATTTTCACAGCGGTGGAAGTTTGTAATGAAAAATTTAATTCGCCGAGGAAACGGGAGTTATTCTCAACAGAATATTTTCGCTACGGAAAACGTTTTACTGCTGCCTGCAACATCGCTGTTCGTACTCCGTCAAGCCTTTGATATTTTTCGCTTCAAGACGTTCTTCTCGTACGCTCCAGACTAGTCCGTTTGCAAATATAGTTCGTGTGTACTTTGTATTCCAAAGCTTAATGAAGGAACTTGATGTAAATGTACTGACGTCAATGCAAGTCCTACATTCTTGTTGCTTTAACGTGCGGTATAAACGCAATTTATCTAAAAGCACTTACACATTATTGGCAAGATTCTGCCTCACTAGTTTCCTCTTGGCCGCGCGTGCGTTTGCGAAATCCCGCAGTGAAATATTCATGGCGATGGATTCGCGACTACCAGCAGCGTAATTCCGCGCACGATTCGTGGGACGTCGATTCAAAGTAGAAGAGGTAACCTCGTTTCACGCGGACGAAACTTTTCTCTCCCCGTTTCCAGCGGTGTTCCTCCCTCTTTGAGCTGACGTCGAAACGTTACAGGAAACGTGTCGCTTCGTTCCCAAAGGAGTTTCGTCGAGTAGTCGATGTTCAGAAAATATCCGTAAGTTGGTGACGCGAGCAGAAACATTTGTCTACGATCGTAGTTCGAGAGGCGCATGCAAAAGTGCACAGTGCCATACAACATTCATTCGGGACGTGAAATAATAAAATGAGACAGAATAGTTGATCAAGCGAAAAGATTCACCCTTTGTTGTCTGCGCTTGTGATGCGCAATAATTAAGTTCAAAACGGCTTCGTTATACGTATAAGACACGCACTTGTGTGTCATTCCATTCTTCTCGTTTTCTCGGTTCAATGCTACATACAAGAGGATATCACTGGCGCACTGGTGTGTCTCACATCACGCCGTCCTTCTCGGAAACAACCGGAAGTAGAAAGGTATCAGCTGGTTCAAGTCTGGAGCTGAGAGTTCCAGGTTCCTTGATTGCACGATTCATAACGCTCAGAATTCGAGCGTATTTGCCCGAATCCTCTCTTCTCCCCATCCTTTAATTCTCTCCATGCCGGTCTTGTTCTCAGCTGCCGCGTGATACGACGACGGATCCTTACTTCCGGACGAGATAGATCGTCCATTACGGTCGAAACTCGAATTTGCGCCGCTATGGAAGACGATCACGAGCGAGGATTATGTCGGATCAAAACGGGCGTGTGCGGAAAAACGAATGTTTCTCGACGTGCGAACAGCGAGCACCGGAGTCTCAACATATAGTAATTTATCATTTTCCAATGTGGAATCATTTATTCCGCAGTGCGAGAAATATTTTACAACATTCGGAACGTAGTTCCAACATTTCTACATTAGCGAACTATCATTTGTCGGTCTCCTTCGTTCGCAATCTCAGATACGTACCCCTTTTTAAAGAGTTGCAAGCTAGTTGAATGAGAAGTCGCAAGAGCAACGATTTAAAAAATTCCGTGCAAGCTGACGCGAAAGCGGGGGCGACCATGTAAGAAGCACGTCTTCGAGCTCGCCCGGATGTAACGGGTTAAATTGAGGGAAAAATTGAACCAGTCCTTATTTCAGTGTGCAATGTTTCGTAATCTGTTAAAATGGGTATATTAAAATGGGGTAATGTACTGCAGTTTAATTTTCTTCCTTCATTTTTACGTTACGCGTTTACCATTTTCATGTCTTTGTTCCACGCTGTCAGTTCTCTTTCTATGAATACGCGCAGGAAACTCCGTTGAATGTATATACTCGATGTACACGCTATCTACATATGCATCTCTATAGATATATGTCCTTTGAGAGCGAAGCTGAACTTTCACAAGTGTTCTGCAAACAAGATCATAGGAATCTACACACACGAGCGTTTTCTGGTGTATACCTTTTAAGCAATTTTTTTTTAACGTAAATGTTTTAATTTGTCACGATATATATTTCATGTCTATCTTATTACATATTGAGAGCTGATTAAAATTTACTTATGAAAGAATAATAAAAAATTATTGCTTAAAAAAAATTATTTTCTATTGTAAATCAAGTTACCATATAAATGTCTAATTTTTTTATGTAATGGAATTGAAGTACCGAAATTGACGTGTACAAAATTCTACGATAGGTTAACGATGAAATAAGAGAAAAAAAATGTTGGAGATATAACATATAACTTAGTGACAGATAAGGCTCGCAGACACTTCTTTAACTAACTGCACACGAATTTTACCATAGATTTTTTTAAAAAACGAGATTACAATAGTTTAAAAAATTACGATTTTAATGGTCACAAAAAATAATAAGTCAACGGCCATTCTGAAAAGATATTTACATGCATAATAAACTTGCATATATAAATTTAATTTCGAAAAGTAAGCAATCTTATCTTGTTTTCGTTCGATGAAAATGCAGCTCTTGATTTATTATCGTATGTTCCATACTATCTCATTAAAATATACATGTAATTTTAATATTTTATTCAAATTATGCAGATATTTGTAATTTTGGGTGAGTCCTGGTGAGGCAACCTAAATTTTCGGCACTTTACTAAGAAATTACCTTAATCGCGGCGATATATTTGCGACATACGTATATACGTTATGAATACGTCATAGATATAATGCAGATATGCAAACTGTCATTTTCTCTGAATAGAACCATAAAACAAGGCAAACGTGTTCCTTATTTGGCTTTAGAGCGTGGATGGAGACACGTGCGGCCAATTGAAGTTCCATTCCACAAAAGTTGTTCTGGTAACTTCCTAGCGACCTCCGCTCCCGGACTCAACTCAAGGAGAACCACAGGCTGACGGTAATTGAGGACAAATAGAGAAAATACTTTTGATAGTGGCCGCAACGACGATCATCCCAGTGTTCCGTACGAGCGGTTAGACGTTTCATTAAAGGATATTGCCGTTGCTCAGAAGGAAAGGGGGTGGGGGAGAACTTCTTAAGGGTGAACTGGTTGCAGCTTGCTGTTTGACGATGGTGGGTTAGTAAACGAGCAAGAAAATAACCCTCCGCCGACAGTCGTTGCTCGAGAAATTGTCAGCGCGACATCAACGATTATTAGATCCTTGATGCGGAAGGATGGAACTCCGGAAATGTCAAATCAGGTCAAAGATTAATTGAAATCGACGATTTCGTAATATGATTGCATCAAGTGTAGATATCAATCTTAACATAAAATACGTATTTCATTTTCCTTTTATGATAATATGGACATTTAAACTATTGTTTGATATTGTAAAATAATTATACGATCATTCGCGTTTATGATAAAAATTAATTTGTGAATTATATTTATATATTTGTTTTATTAAATTTCGGGTGAAAAGATTATAATTAGGTATGTCACTGGTTCGAAAAGAACCATATTCAATCATAAATAAAAAAGAGAAAGAAGTCGAATGCTTGCCTCTTTTCTTTCGCCAGTTCCACTCCGTTACCCGTTCGTGCTACCAACAGCTGACATGGAATACAGGTGAAGTTAACAAGGTTGTCAGAATATCGGAGCGTTCCTGAAAGTAAAAATGGAAATAAAAACGCAGAGCATCGCCGTATTTCAAATCGCAATGTAATAAACGAATTGATACGTTAATATTATAAGTCGTTTATAATATTATGAATTATTAGAGCGATATTACTTGGATCTCTCATTACTATTTCGGCATTCGTTTACTTCATTAGTCCTTTGTAGGGCAAATTCGGAGGGGTTTTAACGATGTCGTCGTGACAGAGGAGAGAATGGGGCTAGTAATCTGTAAGAAGCTGAGGCTTTATTAAAGCCTCCTATAATATTAAAGAGGCCAAGAGACCGTCGGTGTCTCGTACGTGCTTATACTGCACGAATATAATCGCGGTCTCCAGAACGCATCTGGGATATACCGAAACTGTACTTTCTTGTTACATTATGAGATTATATAAAAATATGACGACATTATAATACAGGCGTATATATTACTGTTACACAGACATATAAATTCATAAAGAAATATTATTCTCTCTTAGAATACAAAAAATGTATTCGTTATAAGCGCAACGTGGATAAAATATCAAAGTGTAACATGATGTATGACGTATCTTGATTATACCCGTATTTCGCAAGAAATAATAATTCAATGTGAAACTCGACGATTCAATTTTTTCTCTCTACGTGTAATATCTCACGGTTTCCTGTATTTCAGTTTTAGGATTCAGGATTATCAACGTCGATCTGTCCGCAGACGATTGACCGTAAACAAAATTATTTTTATTCAGTCCCGCTGTTATCTACGCAATCTATTTTGCAAGGATGTTTACTGCAGTTGACTCGTTGTTATGGCGTAAGGTAATCACGCTACCGTATACGTTTTAAACAGGATGTTCTCTCTTGGACGTCGTTATACTTCACGGCAATGTTTCCCTGCGCGAGAAACGCTTCAGTTACAGCACGAGAGCCGAGTGACCGAGCTGTCGTTTCGTGGTTACGACGTCGTTGCCGTATCGGCGTATATTGCCAGCGAAAGAGACCCGACCCCCCGGTTTGCGTCAGTTCCGCAGAAGGGATGAATTTTGCGAGTGCGGAAAGGGGTGGCGGTGTATGGGTAGATGAGGACATTCGGTAGGATGGGTTTACCCGCAGAGCTCGGTTTCAGGTCAAATTAAACATGAAGTTACGCGATCGTTCCGGCTTGCGTAGAACGTTTCCTTCACAGGAGATCCACAGCGAATCATGGATTGAACCGCGCATGCGTTCCGCTTTGGGATGCTGTATGGTATCTGAACGTTTAATTTTATATCACGATCAGAATGAATATATGCTGCAAGGTCAGAAATATTAATAGAAAGGAGACAGCTGCATCTTCATCGCCACGTTCACCAAATGCAGATGTGAGCAATTTAACGAGTGTTATGTAGGATGTTATACGGACACCAGTTAATTGAATCGTACGGAACAATGGGACGTGATATTAAAATAATGGTTTGATTTGCTTGCTTGTTCCACTAGTTCGCGGTACATTCACGAATTCAGCTAATTAAAACAGTCATACTCATTACATGCTCTATCACAGAATAATCTTTCGTTAATGCACAATTGATTGTGACGTTAACCCACATGGGGAATTCGTGCATTGCTGGAAATTTAATACGTGTTGCACGGCGTTACACGTCATCGTTGATACACATCACTACTTTTCTCTCCCCTTGCTACGTTGCCTGCGGTTTACCGCATTGAATAATGATATTAATTAATTGTAGGAATATTAGTATTACCCAAGCGTAGACGTGCTCAATTTGTTAAACAAAAGTGGAATCGAGTGCAAATGCAACAATAATACTTGTCAGAATATTGTATTACTCGTACAAAACATATATATTAAACTACATATGAAATTTAATAACTAATAGATTTTACGTTTCGTGTATTTTCGGGAAACGACATTGAAATGAGTTAAGAGTTAAGTAACAAGTTAAATTTGATAACATTATATCAAAGTTTTATAACTTCCTGTGTAAACAATAAGTTAATCTAGACAGCTATATGAATAAATCAAATAAATAAAGAAAGGTCAAGACATTCAGTCTTAATCTAAAGATTTAAAGATTTAAAGATCTTGATGTTTAATAATATTTTTTATATGTAAATTCTAAATGCATTTTTTGTTACATAAACTGTGCTCACTTGAAACACAATTATAAACTACAATTATAAAGTTGAAATAATATCACAATTAAATCGATATTTATTTGATTTTTTTATATACTGATCTAAATTAGTAACGTTCCTTTTCATTACTCACTCGTTCTGTATAAAACTTGTATAGATATTTCAATGCTAGTAATTATCAATACTGAATAATAGTCTACCGAAAAAATGTTATCCTAGATTTTGGTATATCCGACTAAACAGAATGTTTTCTACTAAAATAAGCATCAAGTATACATTGTAAAAATTGAAGGATTTCCCTCTAATATAATAAGATATTTTAATTACATAGGCCCACAAAAAAAGTACCTAGGGTGGAGACTCAGCTATTCTTATGTATTTTGAGTCGCTGAATACGAATCTGACATCAAAATAGGACCATCCAGAGTAAATTTTCAATCTAGAGCGAAAAAATGACCTTATTTATTTCTATTTTTGACCCATTTTTTTCTCTAGATTGAAAATTTGCCCTGGATGGTCCTATTTTGATGTCAGATTCGTATTCAGTGACAATATATAAGAATAGCTGGATCTCCACCCCAGCTCAGGGTACTTTTTTTGTGAGCTTGTGTTATTTAGAATATTCCTCTATTGTGGAGTAGAATATATTTTAATCTTTACACACGCGCCACACACACACATACGTACGCACGCATGTATGCACGCATGTAATATGTACATGATACGTACACTCGCAAAAATTCCAATTTGTACTTGCTTTCAAAACAGCTGATCAGTTTCGGTAAATTGTGTTGAAGCAGCTACTTTTTCACTTCTTCCATATTTCATAATGAACAACACTATACAGTGATCGAAAACGTTAGAGTTATCCTGTTTTCTCCTTTTAACGGAGAAAGAAATATAAATAACTCTAAACTAGTGCAGTCACTTCAGGAATAAAAAACAAATTTTTATTCAAAAAGCTTTATCTCGAAGTCTTTAATCTTGAAGTGCGGACTTGTATGCGTAAACACGAAGGCTTCTTTTTCTTCTTCTTCTTTGTTAATGGCTCCCGCCTCCCGAAATTATAATATAAACAGAGGTCGATGCGGCCAGAAAACATAAAAACACAAGGGTGATGTACGGACTCGCGTCAGGACAAACGGATGGGTCGTCCAAAATCGCGAGACAGCTATATGTTTCTCAAGGCACAGTCTAAGTCAGCAACACTTTCAAAAATATAAAAGCACTCGAGCCGAGACGCGTCCGTCGTGGACGAGTGATTCTTCAGAATTGGTAAACACGAAGACGAGTATCATTTGTTAACTAAGCACCGACATATTTTAGAATATTTTCTTTATTTCAGATATTATTCTTAACAAGATATGTTTATAGAGGAATATTCTAAATTTTTTAGAATAGTCGATTAGAGGATAGCTTTAAACGAAATTATTCTCAAATACAGAATACGATTTTTTCGGTAATTCGTATCTTAAGGAATGGAAAAGATAACATAACAATATAAGAAAAAGAATTTGAAGAAGACTAAGACTCCGAGCTGGAAATAACGAGCAAACTTTCAAGGAAGTGTAGTACTTCATATAATCAATTAGAACTCGAGAATGAGTGAGATGCTAATGGAGTTCAGCTAAGTATAAACTAGAGCAAACTAGTATCGAGTCGAACAAATGCATCAACACTCACCATCTCATATCTATTTGTGTCGTAAATCCCTCGATTCCCTAACTGTGTAACTGTGGGACACGTTCCCGTAATAGATCATCATTTCTACGTTAAATATACTCGTACACGTATATTTTAGTTATGTGTGTTTGTACCTTCGTCTAAGAATGAAAAATGGCGTATGTCTGTTGAGCTTTCGGAAAATTGATGGAATGTGAAAAGAATTGATGTAAAGTGGATTGAAACAAACGGGCTTCTACAACCATAGACGCATAATAAACGATTTTATCATTCATTTACACTTCGCACACGTTTGCTTCTTTATCTTTCAATGGTCCATCATTCGTAGTTAAGACAAATGCCCCATCAGTCATTTTCCTTTTTTTCACAATTGACCATTATTCCCCGCCATAAATCTGACAGATGCCGAAGAGGCACATGAAGGAATCTATCGCAAAGTGGTCATCGTAACTTCTGTTGTCTTAAGCAGACCCTTCAGTTGTGGTCCCTCGTTTCTAGCCGCTTCGGAGACTCGGCTTTCATTCTCCTTGACGTTGACGGAGTATTGTTTCCCCGAGCAAGATTTCCTCCGGGTCCACTTGCTGTAGAAACATGTACAGCGATATGACAAAAAAAAATGAGATTGTAATGAAATGTCAACTCAATGTTTATATTCCGCTAGCTTTGTTTAAATGTTTGATGTTTGTTTAAGTATTCGATTAACCATACTATATAAAACAATATGATGCCATTTTTTAAAAGACATTTTAAATATTGCACCGTTAATATTTCAGTACTGCCATTTTTATGCAAAGCATCGGGAGTACATTTCGTATATTTGCTCGTATTTCATATATTTCGTATTTGCATACAATTCACGCCAAATTTGGAAGATAAATGTTAGTTGTTATTCCTCGCTGGTACTGTTTTGTTATAATTGAATGATTAATTGCATCCCCGTTCTCTCTCTCTCCCTCTCTCGCTTCGCTGAAAGCGTATATTCATCAATGTCTCTCATATCTATAATTACAGTTCTCAATTCAATGATAATGTTAATGTCGGTAATGGTTTTTGTTTCATCTTTGAATGATTTGTCAAGCACATCGGAGAACAATATATTGCTGGATAAGATATGAACAATTTGCTTGACAGTTAATACAAGCCATTCACCTTTACGCTACATTATCATATATAAGTTATTTCAAATATGTATTTATATCGAATAACTCAAATAAAATTAATGATATTTTAATCTATAATGGATGATAAATTTAAGACAATCAGCTTATGTATCAAATCGGAATGTCTAGATATATTAGTTAGCTTAATAACGTATAATACGTTAGACGGTGTATATAATCGGCTTAACGAACGGATTTTAATATATTCCTTTAGAACAAACTTTATTCCTTTAGAGAACGAACCAGAAATTCACTGATATCTCGCTATTCTTGCTCTGCAGTTTCTGTTCCCCTTGCAGATCGTATCCCCGCGATTCCGTGGAATTAATTCGTTAAGAGGTGGGAGGTCGGTCGTCCCACCGTGATAGACGGGGGTTCGTAAATTTTAAAGGTACACCTGGTACACTCTAGCCCAGCAGAGCGGAAGGAAGGAAGAAAGAGAGATGAGTACGACGGGTAAATCCAGCTTCCGGTAGCAGGTCGGCTTCCTTGGCTGAAGTTGATCCTTGAGAATCTCGGTTATTCACTCGTGCTGGGCTGTCGATAACTTGGACAATCTTAACCCCGCCCACTTTCTTTTCTCTTTTACACTTTCACGGACTCGCTCGTCTTGTCCATCATCTCGTTTGTCATGAAGAAGATCTTTGGTTTGGCTTCTTCACACATCTTTCGGATCAGCCTTCTCGTGTTACACCGCTAAATCCAATATCAAGCTGTCGCTTCCTATTTTCTGAGAGGATCTACACGTAGCCCTTGCCACTATTGCACTTCTACTACTCTCTTTTCGCTCCTAAGACAAAAGCGATTCAGACGAAGAATTGCTTCGTATAACCACAACTTGTTGAGTGAAGAGAATTTTTAAAACCAGACTGAAGTGAGCACTTCAGTTTTTAGCAAGTACAATATATAAATATGAGCTAAACGTATTCGTATCTTCCGCTTGTGTGCGGCAACGTTTACTTCTTTTTTATATTATAATGTTATTTTATATCGTTTTATGTTGCAGGTGACTGGCATCGTAGGCAGAGCGGATGTTCTAGCGTGTATCTTCTTTTTGCTGTCCTTTCTTGCCTATCATGGGTGAGTACTTTAATAACTTAAACTTTTTTGTCTTACTGAAGTTCCAGGCATTTAATTTTCTTTAAGATTAACGAATATGGACATACAAATGGTTTATACTAAATTTTTTCTATCTAAATATGTCTTTACCTGAGAGAGAGGGAGAGAGAGAGAGAGAGAGAGAGAGAGAGAGAGAGAGAGAGATTATATATACAACAAATATAAATTTCAAAGTTATGCAGAAAGTAATTTAGCTAACCTAAGTAGAAAAAATTTCGCACTCGCCCTACATTATGCTTTTATATATAAATATAATATATATTGAAATATAAAAGTTAGAATACAGTTGATATACCCTTCTGTAAATTGGAGGAACTTAGAGGCTGCACATACGTCAAGAATGTCGGGCGACACTTAACGTCGCGACGACGCCAGCCTGACGCCAAAACAGCGACCCATTCGTTCTCATGTACATGGAGCCCGAAAATTATAAACTAAACTAATTTACTCTACAAACTACTATTACAGTTACGTGGGATCGTAAATGTGCCCTGGGTTATTCACGATCGATCTTCAGCACAAAAGCTAAGAAGAATGACTCAACGCACAAAACAATTTCAATTATGTTTCTAAAGAGACATTATTCTCGTAATATTCATTTTACGACTTTACGGCAGATATACGTCGCTATTTCTCAACGTAAGTTTAATTAATCATAAAGAAGCTAAATTGTAAACTTTAAGTAAATTTCATTAATAAACTGCGCAGAAAAGCCTGAATATAACGAAAAATCTGTAAAGACGGACTTGATTGTAAGAGCGTAAAAAGCTTTTGTAGAGGTCGTACTCCAACATAAAAAAGCGTTTGCAGAAGACAAGAAGGTAAAACTCCGTCTGTAGGGCTAGCGTCGGGCAGCCAATGGCTGGCGGAAGGGTAAGATGCTTGTCTTCGAACCTAGGAAATTGATTACTCTTGGCTGCCTTTGAGTACTCTTTCTTCTTCGTTTCCTTCCACCTTTGCTTCATCGCCTCACTTTATGCTTATCTATCTTCTTTCTTTTTACCTGACTGGTGTCTCTTAGTTCTTACGTCTTCAATTCAATTTCCCAACCATTTACGCATCGCATTTAAATCTCTCGACGATTAAGCCCACCGATGATTAATTCCAATTATACGTTTGGCTTATCATCAAGACTTTTGTCGTTCTCTTAAATCTTGATCGCTTTACTTCTCTACAAAGTGGGTGTATTCTTATTCGCACTTTGCCATTACTTCGTGGCGAGTTACTATTAATCTTACTTAGAAGGCTTGATGTAAATTATAAGAAACACTTCCATTTTACCACAGCCGTTTTACCTCGTTTTTATGAACGAGGAAGGTCTTGTCTCGGCGGACAGGTGTTACATTGGTTTCGTTGTTCCTAAAATTTCGAATGACATCTTGGAACGAATCTGTCATTCAACGTAGATTGATGTAGATGCCGACCGACGTAAACGAATAAATCCTACATGTCTTTGGATCAATGTTCTGGTGAGAATTGTTTCCCGATACCGACGTTTCTATTCGCGACTTGAGAAGAGAAAAATATATTGGAAATATCATGAAATACATCTGTACAAGCAAAAATATGGTTGTATTATTAAAGTATTATTTCTCTCATATACGGACGTTTTGGTTATTCTATATTTATAACAATTTTTTTATCTATTTTTAAAAATAATATTTTATATAAAAAAAGATTTTAAATTCTAAATGTATTATTTCTTATAATATAAACTGCGTTTACAATATCTTTTAATAATTAATAAAAAAATTGCAAGACGTTATAGTCATAATTATAAGACGCCTTGTGTACTTAAATTACATTCATTTTTAACTATAATCACCGATTGAAATTGTTCTCAAGTCTACAATTGTTGTATAATATATGAATGAAGATAGTAATACTGAAGTCCGTGATATTTGAAGATTTAAATCGATTTATGTCTTCTAAGTATGTAAAAGACAAAATCCAATTTAAAAAAGATTGTATATTTTTTTATGTAATTTCCAAATATTTACTTTTTTTACAGCCAGCAGACGGCTTATGTATGGTCCAGCGTTTGCTTGGGTGCTCTATCGATGTTGGCGAAGGAAACTGGTGTTACTGTTCTGGCACTAAACCTTCTTTACGATCTCTGTCGTTCCTGGCATTCAATCAAGAGGTAAGTGTTTAAGTGCTATTGGAGCGTGGTGTACGTTCTGGCGAAATGTAAGGTTTAATGTCTTTGAGGTAAACTTTAAACTGACATAGTTATCTTGATTTCAATTATTTATAATACTTCATAGTCAATAGGATCAATCTAAGATACTTGTATGCCGTGTTTGAAAAATTAGATGTTAAACGAAAAAGATACGAAATTTATTCGTTCTCCACCGGAAATCACGTGCAACGACAATAAAATCACCACGAATTCTATGTCGCATGTCCCAAAGCGGTAAATGTGCTTCTCGTGACGGTAGAAAATGCGGTCAAAATATTTCGGCGCGTTAAAGTTTCGTGTTGGAGAGAAAGAGAGAGAATGCAAACTCTTTTCAAAAATTGACTAGGTGCACTATTAATCATGGTGATAGTGTACTGGCGCAGTGTTCGTACTTTTTTTATATTCACAACGGTAGACGTATAATATAATCTGCAATACGAAAAAAGCCATCACGTTATTCGGTACATGTATTTTACAGGTCTATTTTCGAAGCCAAGTGGAACGACGATTCTAGATATTTTTCCAAACGTGCTGCAGCGTTACTCGTTTCGGTAAGTTATGAGATAATATTAGTATAGTAACAAATAAAATCGCGTCTACATTTATAATGTAAATATACGATAATTGGTATACTACGATTATATCACTCTGATTTATAATGAAAGTGTGAATGTAATCGTGACAAAATCTTATGTTTCAAAACGGGCGATGTATTCGATGGATCAATGTCATCCTAATATTGGGTGTTAAATGCAATCAATCATATTAAATCCTAAAAGATCGAGAAGAAAGAATGACTCTGTAATGATGTGAAATATAGATGAGTTAGTAATGGTCAAAGAGGATTGGAATCCCCTTAACGCGCCATGCACATTCGGTCGTGCATGGAAGTCCCACAGGATTTTCAAACGAGTGGCAAGAGCGACTAGCTTTGCTATTATTGTATTAACGACAATGTCTGCACTTCTGGTATCCGGGGAATTGCAGGGATGTCCATGACTATATTTATTCATTTAGGTTTGTACACTCTCAACTTATCACGTAACTGCATTAACAGAAAAATCAAGCAGCTTCACATTAAGCCTTCACAGCAATTGGGAGAGAATCATATTGTATAATATTGATTTGTCTTTGATTATTTTATTCAGAAAATTTATTAAAAATATCAAGAAGAAAATAAGATAAAAATCTTGATGAAGTGATCGCGAATCGTTTGCAATTGTGTATTCACACACTGTTTTAACGTAGCTGCTAGTATAGTATAACTCGGCGTTATTCCTGAAAGGGATTTTTCTACGTGTTAAGAAAACACGATCGTCGCTCTTCTATAATCCACGGAATTAGCGTGGATCCTTTCTCTCTTTCGCTCTCTCTGTTCCGTGCTGGCATTAATTCTTAACGACCGATATCTTTCGTTTTTATCGCCTGGCTATAGTCAGACACCGATGTTTACAGCAACTCGTGCTTTAAGCAAATTTAACGATCGTTACCATAGATACACTCGACGTGGAGAATTTCCCTTTACGGTCGCCGAAAATAAATAACATTCCCCGAACTGCTATGCAACACAAGACAAACTGTGCGGCAAACGAAGCGAGGGATGAAATAGCGGCAGTTTCAAAAGATCAACAGAATGATGTACGATTCGCATAAATGGGTATTGTATAATGCTCGGCAATCGAAAATACGGCACGGGCTTACCATCGGCATCCATGATAATAATCAGCTTTCTCGCAATTAATTTTGTTAAGTGACGGCAATAATTAAATGATCAATTTATCTTCCTTTAGGATTCATTAAAGTTAAACATCACATTTTAACTTGAATACACTTCAAAGAAGCGGAAAACTTGCACAGTTTAATTTCGATCGAACGTTTTATGCGTTTAATTTGGAATCCTCTTTGAAACTTAATTTTCAAACAGGATTTAAAGTTTTTGCGAATAGTAAAGCTTTTAAGAAGGCTCTCTCTTTCTAGTAAAATCCACGCGGGCGTGAAGTACCTCGAATCTTCAAAGGAGTCTCAAGTTGAGTGGTAAATTTCTTCGATAAAGGATGTGAATTTCTCGTATTTTCGGTTCAAATCCATTGAGGTCATGTTGGCCGATCACGACACCGTAAGGTGTAACCCCTAAACGGAGTTTATGAGATGCTATTAAATTCTCGGCGCTTTACTGTCGTTGATGTTCATACCCAAGAAACGCTGCCTCTTACGGCGCCGGCGCTCATCGTCTTTATTGTCGCGAATTAATTTAGACGGCGTCATATTAAGCACCTTTACCAACACGCAGAAGCGTTCGATAAAGATCCAAGGATAGCATATCTCTCATAATCAATAATGGTTGTATTACGCCCATTATCAAGCAAACATTGTATATTAAATACTAAGTATTTAACAATTATGAAATGATGTACAGGATGTTCCAAAGCCGATAATGAATACATTAAAGAGAGATTTTTTTTGTAAAATTTTAAGAAAAGTTTAATACGAAATGTAATAAAAAAATTTTTAATATCAAGATTAGATGCTATCTCGAACTGTATGTAATAACTAAATAATGCTTTGATATTGATTATCCCCGAACGCGCGAAATCCCTCACATTCGTAATTTTTAAACTCTTTCCATTTGAAAAGTATCATAATCTCGACATTAGATTTGTTGTCTTAAAACGTTACAAAGAATCTGTCTTTAAAATATTTATCGTTAGTTTTGGGATATCCTGTATAAACGGACAATAATTCTACGATCGTAATTTTTTTATAGCTGCATTAATCTTTCTGTAAGTTAAGTTTCTATAAAAAGATAGTTCCTGAAGGAACAGAGTTTCAAGTTTCACATTAAAATTCTGTAGTGTATAATTAGACGGTAAACTCAATTGTATAATTTCCCTCAGTATTGGAATTGCTAAATAACGTATTTCACCCTTAAGATGTATTGTGGTAAGTCAAGGCGGGAGCACGATCTATCACGTGGGCCAATGCAGGAATAAAGGTTGCGCATGGAAAGTACTTTAACCGAACACGATTCTGAGTTATGCTAATTTATGCCACCGAACGAGGGAGGCGTGCTTGCACACGACCTACTCTCACACAGTTATCTACATATCCCGGATCTCTTTCCACCCCTGTAGTTTCCGCCATCCCGTAGCACTTATACTCCTCAAGTACGTCATTCTCAATGATGCTTCTCAGTCTTCATTGCCAGGAAAGCTCGCTAATATTTTAGAATACAATGCTATATTTTGGCTAACGCTGAATGTAGTTTGTCAGATTTATAATTTCTTTTGTTTGAACAAACTGAGATAAAGACATTATATTTTATTTGTAAAATAATACTTCTTATTATTGATTACATGGAAAAAACGATTTTAATGAAGTATTTAAAAATGTAACTATAGATACATATATTTGGAAATAATTTTGTTTGGACCAAAATACTTATTTAGGACGCTCAAATTAGCCGTTAAAATGTAAAAATGTTTTGCAATATTGTCATCAATGTTTAAGCATTCTAAATATTTCAATGGTTCAATCAAATATTTTCAAATCTAAGTTAAATTTTTAGATATTTCAGCAAAACCATCTATCTCAATTCTGCATAAGTGAGACAGCGTAATTACGTCTCTTTTATATTTCGGATAGTTACCTATTAATTAACAAATAATTTTCTGAAGAAATTAACATTAAAAAATTATTAAATTATTATTTAATACAATTAATCATACTAAAAATCATCGCTATTATATTAGAAGACACGAGCACTAAAGACGTATTATATAACTAACATCTAATGTGACAAACCTAATCAATAGGCCAATCCATTAAAGAGAAAGAGAGAGAGAGAGGGGTAGATACACTGTTTACCAATTGTACATTGCTATGCTCACTGTCATCTGATTGGCTTAACGTTTAACTCTCGCTTGTCTTACACTCCCTTAAGATACTGCAATTAAAGAGAAATTACGATCGAAGCTACTATACCAGCAAAAAATGCATTATCGCGATTGCTTTCTGCATCCACTTTATCATTACCTAATTATTAATCGATATCTAATCGAATATATTAAGTAAATAAATGCATTTTCCAGAAAAATCTTAATCTTAAAAGAATAAGATATGTATTAGTCTGCAGAATGTATTATAATCTCTAATTTATTAGCTTTCCATTACTGTATCTAAGCATTACATTGTAAGGCATTACTTACAATTGTGTATTCATCCACGGTTAAAAGTTCGCTCGGTTAAATGTCGAAAAAAAGCTGCATCAATATGCGATACGACATTTCGTGTAGATCGGATATTTATCGGAATTGAATTTCCGTTCCGCTCGCCGTATTCCGCAGGTCAGCCGAGATCCTCGTGGTGGCGTAATACAATATTCCAAGAGCTTCCCATCGAAGAACAAGGCCGGCATTGGTGTCGAACGTCTCTACAGAATGCGGCGTTTCGATGACAGCGTTACGTACATACGACGTGTTCGTGTGACTGCTTAGGATGGACGCTACCCTCGTCTGTCGACTTCGATCCTAGAGGATATGAATACCTCGAATTGGCAGATATTGTCCGACTCTCCAACCCTTCCAGAACCACTCACCACCGTGTCTGTCCGTCGACAAGAATGCGAGTGAGAGCGACCCCGACGTAGGTACAAAGGCGGAGAGACAGTGAGAGGGCCAACAACGTCCCTGGATAACTCCGGAATAAGGGATAGAGAGCGGTCTATCGGAGGATGGTACGGACGTCTATTGGGTTAGCGAGCTCTGTGGAGGACGTGACGGAAATGTGACGACGGTCTCGTGTCATCCTCTGCGTGAACGTGACGACGTCTTGGCGCGCGCGCGCGCGCGCGAGAGAGAGAGAGAGAGAGAGAGAGAGAGAGAGAGAGACTGCAAAGCAACTACCTTTCGTTCTTTGCTATTCAGACACGCGAATCGTGTTACTTAATTAAACCATTTAGTAGAACGTGACTGGGTGCGTTGCGTCGACTGGTAACATTATTGCGAGATGTATTACTAGCTTTCTCGCCACGTATCTTACAGATGATGAATAATTAACGTGAAGAGAAAATTGTATCACATGACGCGGCATACGAATGCACAATTTTGCCTTTGCTTCACTTTTGGAACATTAACTCTACTTTGATTCACTTCACTGCATTGTAATGGTTTATATCTTTCTATATTTACGTTTCTACCGTTGTGCAGTGAATCAATAAACTGAAGAAATAATTTGAGAGACTGTTTGAAAGTATAGTTCAATTACTTTGTTTTATTTCACATTTTTGTTATATAAGCATAAATATAAAATAACAATTTATGATTCAACAATTATGATAAAATATAAATGTAAAGAAGTTGCGGGTTTTAATTTAATAAATTTGCACGAAATACAAGCGTATTTTCTTAAGTAAGAGAGAAATTTAATTTAGGTATTTATAGTCTTATATTTAAGACCGCTTTAAAATGTCACGAATCAATCACAGAACCGTATTATCTTTCTTAAAATATAAACAGAATACCAGTCTCTCACGTCACATTTGATGTTCACGTTATGAATGCACTGTTGAGATTATATATATTATACATGTAAGACATGCTATATTTAAGATTTTTAATTCTTCCTATTATTAAAAATATCAAGAAATCAAGTTTATTGAATTTAAATTTAAACATTAATTTGAATATTAATATGAGCATTAATTCAAACAATCAGCTTTTAAATCCACGTTTGTTTTAATGTGCGTAGATGTTTCCATAAGTATCATATTTGAAAGAAAAATGTGTCTCTGGAACAATATGAAAATTTATCGACCATTTAATGTTTGCAGTTTAGCATACTTCTTGTGGTACGGCTCGCTCTACTTCATGGTACTTTGCCGAACTTCTCCGCGCAGGATAATCCAGCTGCTTTTCATCCCTGTTTCCACGTCAGGTGAGTATCTGTATAAATCCTTTATGTTACGCGAGTCGCAACGAGGAATCCTATTACAACGTTTCAAAACTCGCAGCGATTGAGAACGACTGGAAACTTTATACCATTGTCCCTCGTTGAGGAGTAACGTATCGCGTATACGTGAGATCAAAGTGTTGGATGACAATGGAAACAAGACGACTTTATCCTTTGATCTGATTCAGCCCGTATTCACCTCTCGCCCGGTGCTTTCAGCAGTTGGAAACATTTAAGCTACCATACCATTTTGATTGTTTACTTTCGCACCTTGTGAAAGAATGTTTTCTTACAGCCAATCAAGCATCCATCCGATTATTTTCATGAAATTAATGTAAAAATGAAAGACAATGGGTATTTATATGGATATTCCGAAAGATATCCCGAAATTCGAGGATAATAAAATTGCAGTATGAATATTCGTGAAAAATTCAATAATAAAAATGCATGCTATTTTTTTCATAAAATAGGTTTTTGGTATAAAAATTCGCGGTATAACCAGTTCTAAATGTTGGTTAAAAATTTTTTATTTTACAATGTTTTATTGAGGGGCCGATTCTGTAATTCTTACGTCATTGCGCAGCTTTGTTAATCTACGTAACGACATCAATGACTATCGTTAAGAATCACAGAATCGACCCCTTAGTGTCGGTAGATCTCGAAGTGTTCAATATCTAATACCATTACAGAACATTCAGGTAGATGACTTTTTAACCAACGGATTTAGAATTAATTATATCTTGAATCTTCAAATTTAAAAACCACTTTGTTTCAAAAAATAGCAAGCACTTTTATTATTTAATTTTTTTAAGAACTTTTATGCTATAGTCTTATTACCCTCTATTTTCGGGGCACACTCTGTGTATAAATATATAAATTCAAAAAACATTACTAATTTTATGATCGTTAGGAAGAAAAACAGAATATTTTTTAATATACTCTTGTAATGTTTTCTACAATCATTTTCCAAGAGAGATTATTTTCAAGACTAAGCAATATTTGGACATGTATATAAAGACTCTATCTTTTATTCGTTTCAAACACGAGTACGTAAGTTAAAATGTCTTCTAATGCTGCATCCCAAGGTTCAGAAACGTCAGTCGACTGTCAGCCGGAGAAAGATTCTCGATTCGTACTCAAGTTAAACCAGAAGTCTCGTCTGCCTAACTTTTCCATTCCAATTACTTGTTTGCAACAGATTCGTGACGCGTCCTGCTGCCCCGATTCGTTCGAGTCTCATCCTCAAAGAGTTCGAATGCGGTGCAACTTTTCGGTGCTGCTTGAAAAATCTCTCTGTTGATTTTCTCGAAGACGGTACTAGTAATACCATGATCCGCAGTTTTAATCCACTCGACAGTTTCGAGACATTCTATCGTTTTTAGAAGTCTTTTTTCGATGAGACATCATAGATGTTCGAAGAGAGTTCAAAATCGCGATGTACATCGACGAAAAATTTTCTAATATACGATCCGATTTTACGGCTCGCTGAACATGTCCAGTAAATCCGATTCCGCTATATCCCGTAGTTCAACGATATCGCATGACCGCCGTATCTATTACGTCTCGCAAGGAACGGACGTGTCCTGACGTTTCACGTAGATGGAAAATGGAAATGGTCGCGCGATGTGATTCTCTCGACGCGACGCCGCAAAACTTCCGTTCATGACGAGACTACAAAATATATTCACCTCGTAGAGTTCTTTTATGACAAGCGCCAAAGGACGGAGCACTCCTTTTCACGCTCGTAAAAAATTATCCTAATTACAGAAGCGCATCGTTCGAAGCAGTCATAAACCTAATGCAATTTGTCTCCCTACTTTACAAAATTAATTAGTTATACCATTACATTTTCATGATAAAAGCCGTGTTTCTGTACGTTTCTTTCATACGTGACTGTACAACCCGACGATAAAATTCCTCTTTCCAACACGACTGATGAAGGAACGCTAATTAAATATCCCATTCTGTAGATGCGCTTTCGTTTTTCACTTTATAGAAATATAGCCGTGAAGAAGGGAAAATTTAGTTATTAGGTATTTTAAAAGAGAGTGTTCGATAATTTTAGCACATTGAAAAATATTGTTTTGTTCCCATGGTCCCTACCGTCTCTCTCTGTGACATATAGAAACGTACTGGAGTAGTGTTTTGTTCTCCTGCAAACTACCGCCGTATTTATTCATTTTCCTTCCTCGATTCAATCCCAGCTTTCCACCCTCTTCGTCTTTTGGCAGTCGAGTGAAGGGAAGAAACAGACCAGAGGGAGAAATGATATTAGGTGAAATACTTCCAAGCTGTCTTGCTAGAAACTGGGCAGGAATATTTTACGACATGTATAATTTGGCTGGATGTACCATCGTTTCACGGAATTTACGATCGTGCAAGCCTACATCGGACGAGTGTTTCGGTACGGTGCTCCATATCGTTCAGAATTCTATCCTCTCTCCGTTATCCCGGTCCGTTGTCCTCGAAATATCCTCCTCGTCGAGCGCGCACATGCGGCACACGCGGCGGCACGTGTCCTTTGGTGACGCTGCAACTTGAGGAGATTTGCCAGCAGGATGTCGTAGGTCGCGCGCATGGAGTTTCCACTCTAATGCAGTTATACGTTTACGAGGTTCCGGAAATACCGGACGACATATTTGCGATCGCGTGTACCGCTCAGGTGGTTACTCGGTTAGACCCTGCGGTGCTGCTGCGCGATTAATACGGTAATTTAAGTTTAAGCTTGTTAAGCGGACGACTAGCGCGCGTAACTCTACGCGAAGCGCTAATCGCCGCTAAATAGGCTACGATATAAATCATCCCGCGCTCGGCCCGTTATTAACAAGGGTTTCGCAACGTTTTCCTGACAACGCGCAATTACGACTTCGCTGCAACGCAGGATGCCCCCGTGCCGCTTCAATCTCGCCTCATGCAAGATTCGCGATTTTACATCGTCCTGTGACATTAACTCCCTTATCCAAACATGCTATCTAATTTTACGATATCCAACATGTTACGTGCACAAACGTATACATTCAACGTGTTACATACACGGAAAGAACGATTTTGCTAAAGCATGTACTTAAAATGTAGTTAGATACGCATCTAAAAATAATTTTGTTATAATTTTTGTTAGATCAAAAAGTCAACAATTTTTACAATATTGTTCATTACACTCCGAATTTCTTACAGTGAAATCTCACTCCAAGAAAATGAAAATATTTCACTTCTTGAAAAAGTGACAATTTTCACTCATTTTGGAGTGAATTTTTACTTCAAAGTAGTAAAATCTCACTCCAAAAAAGTGATATTTTACTTCAAAAAGAGTGAAGATCGTCACTTTTTTTCAAGAAGTGAAAATATTTTCACTTTTTTCAAGGGTAGTTGCATTTTCACTCTCTTGAAGTGAGATTTCACTGCAAGAAATTTAGAGTGTATGTTTAAGCGTCCTATATTTTAATATTCCAATAAAATGATTTTTTATATCCAAGGTTTTAGATACTTTAGCAAAATCGTTCTTTCCGTGTAATGCGCTGGTTTGACTGAAATCAAATTTCGCAACCCGCTGTAGTAACTAACACAGATGTATTTATGGCATCGAGAAAATCTTGTTTCTTTTTATTTTTACTTGGTTAAAGATTCAATGTAAATGTGTTATGATGAGCGACAACATCTTCAAACGAATCTTAGGAGAAACTCGTTGTCGAGAGCAGCGAAAGAGTGTATTGGAGGTTTCCACGTCGAGCTTGTACGGGGTAAACGGAATCATTAAAGGATCTCTCCGGTTACGACAGACGCGTATATACCGCGTACGATCTTCGCAGTGATTAATTCCACGTCGGGTCCGCCCCATCGTGTCTCGGTCTATTGCTGTACCCATGTGCAATGATATTATGGGCGCTATACGCGTGTCATATCCATAACCTGCGTCGGCTTTGCCGTAAAATATTAACACGCGGTAAGCAGACTTCGTAAGATGGCATGATATGTTACGAATGTTACTACAATCAGGCTTTCTCAACAAAGTCTTTATAAAACACCCGTTCCATATTAATTTCATTATTATGGAATATAACATAATTTGCAAGAAAATTAAATATAAATCATTGATGATAAATGTGTCAATAGTCAAATTTAACAGTCTCAATTGTATATTTAATTACGTTTATAATAAAATGTATTGAGTTATAGACGTTATTATAACATTGGGACACATTATTATAAATATTAATTACGTTATTAATCATGTTGTATATTAATTATCTTTGATCTAATAATTTTAAAATGCAGATATATGCACTCTGTTACATATTACGGATATTCTATCGTTTCAAATCGACATTGGCGAATAATTCTTAATCACTATCATGGTAGAAATTAAATTGTGTATCAAATAAAGATATGTATCCAACGTCGTTATGATAACGACGATGGAACTGGTTCACTGAGGTTATTGCAAGACCTCATTGTGTTCTTTAAATCGCCGCAAGAGTTCATTGGAATTTATGCAGCATGGTAACTTGAAACTTCTTCTTTACGTTTGTACGTTTGGAATACTCTCGAGAGATTTATAAGTTTATAAAACAGCTTACCTCTTAGAAACTGTGGAATATCCTGGAAAACAGAAGGAATATGCTATAAATGGTTAACGTAAGTTTTCTCGTAAAAAGATTGTTCTACTTTCCTCTCCGTTTGATTTCGATATCTCTTTTGTTCCTTATGATATCGTAACGCACGTACATAAAAGATTTATGTGTAGAGTATTGTGTAACGTTTACGATAATACCCATATAAAACAAATTTATAGAAAATTCTACGCCCTGCGAATTTGGATCACGGGCCAGTCCTTGATACGTATATCAACGAGACGTTACTCACAATGTGTGACAGAGTGCACTTTGAATTTTTATCAATATCTGCAATAGAGAAGTGTTAGAATAATCATGCGCAATTCTATTCAATCGTGTTTTCATACACTGAGAGTAAATCCCTTTTTTTCGACATTTACCTTATTCAACATGTGAATGACAGTAAATTGTCGAAATTCGAAATATTCTTAACAATAGGAGATTGTTGCTGTCAACTACGCTTGTAGGATTTTACATCGGACAGGAATTATTGGAACCGTGCTACAATTCAGCGAAAGCTAGTCGAACCATGTTGTCGCGTATTGACGTGATTTCCTTCAAGAAGGATGTCGAAACTCACTTTCATATTTATGAGCCACGTTATGCGAAAATGCAAACGTATGCAGCACCAGTCATTTACGGTGCACTGACAATCATGCACGAGCGATGGAACTTCATGCATGTGATAGCGATAGAGCGTAATATCACGCCTCTTGCTCTCTCGCTTCTATTTCCATCGCTGTATGTATAATAGCATGTCTTTATGACGTAATCCTTTGACCGAGAATATTGTTACGAGAAAATTTGTATCTGCGCACTCTCATGGCCATTTTCCTGAAAGTCCTGTTCAATCATCTTTGAAGTATTACTCTCTGTATTTTAATATCGCGTATCTCAATTTGTTCGCATAAATTATTTTGCTGTTTATTGCAAATAGCGCCCTTTGAAAGGGAGCATCAAAATACTTTGTAGTGCTTGTTATCTCGCTCTATCTTTATAGATCCGAAAATTTTATATATAGCTATTATTCGAGACAAAGTGATGTATTACATAAAATATGATAATTTCGGTTTTATTAAAAAATTTCAAACCTTATATTAGAGTGATCAAATAAAGTATATAGAAGATGTCTCTATCAAGCGAAAGTGAGAAATGAAATTTACGCTCATTGTTTCCCATCCGGATAATCCATCGAAGCGTTAAATCTACAGATCAGTTTTCGTGCGGACATCTCGTTGCCGGATGATTAATTCTTATGATCGGAAGTTTCTGCGGTAAATGGCTCTAATTGTAAGCTCAAACCTCTCTGAACCTTTCAACATTAGAATTGAAAGAAGGTGGTCCGATTTATCAGTTATAACTAATCAAAATATAATTGTATATAATTGTTTAATGAAATAATTTCATTTTATTTTTCTCTTATACAATATAAATAATATATTCAATATATTCAAATGACAATAGCTAGTTATAGCGGGGTTGTAACGCTCGTGTAATAACTGGCGAAAAAGTGCCAGGGTATAAAGTTCACGAGCTTCAAAATTATGGGAATATGCAAAACCGTTTCTCACACGTTAACCTAAGAGCAAGGCAGATTTACGGTTTGAGGCGTATTTTTGTATGCGAATATTCGCACACCACACTCGGTTAATACTGCTAGTCAACTACGGACATATGCGCTTCTTTCTCACCGTAAGTACTTTCTCGTAGCAACTTCGTATACTCTTGTTATAATTTATGTCCTATTCAAGCACCTGCGCGCCTTCTCGGAATTCCATCCTTATTCTCCTCTCATAAACTGGCGTTGCGAGTTCGTAAAGATTGCACGATGATATACCCGATGCAGATAATTAACATCGTTTATGCAACGCTTAGAACCATACTGTTAAATAACTGCATAAGTAAACCTTCGATAGTTGGAGGAAAGTATATGTTCCACAGAAGAGAATATCGAGGAAAATCGAGCAAATCCTTAGATTTTTTTTTAGCTGAACTCTTGCACTGTTCCTTTTCTCTTTTTTTCTCTCTCTAATATGAAGAGAAAAAGTGGAAAGATGAATCGCAAGAAATTAAACTGGAAAGAACAGATTTATTTGTCAGAGGTATATGATACGTTTAATTAATTATAAAATAATTTTTTGTTTTGTGGCGTTGTCGGATTTACGGAGGCCTGTCCCCTTGGAATCTTTTTTTTAAAATATATATAACAAAATATTATATATACTTTTTAATAGTTCTGAAGTGCTTAATCACAATTTGGATATTCCTTAATTTAATTTAAGATATTTATTAATTTAAAAAACTCCTAGATTAAAAAAAACATAGATTCTATCATATACTTCTTTTTTTTATTAATATAATTTTAAATAAAACGTTTTATAGATTACAAAATTATACATCTAAATAATATTTTTTCAATGTAATAATTTAAATAATTTAACTCTCAAAGAAATTTTGTTTATAGCAAACCAAAGATTTTCCCTTTGGCAAATTTCTGGACCTGCCAATGTCTTATAGAATCTATATCTTTGGCACATTTAAACTTATTTTTTGTGTTAAATAATGACTTCGCGATTAATGCAATATAGCGTGTTGGCTTTAATTACGTCACTGTGTAAGGAAAACGAACTAAACGATCACAACGTGGTTATCCTATCTCTCGCAAGATCAACGAGAATGTACGTGGGCAGAGAACTTTCTGGACAGTGAAAATTCCGGCGCAGAGATAAAATGCCCCTGACAAAGCTACTGCGACGACACCGCTGAGTGCGCGTAATTAGTTATATCCGGAGGGTCTAGGCACTGTTCTCTAACGAATCCCCCACGGTAGTAAATTTTATACTTCATATACGAGGACAAAGCAACAAAGTTGATACCAAACAGCTTTTGTGATTCTTTTCCTTTTTCACTTTTACATCAAAGAATTTGTTACCGACATTACCGTTAATGGGCCATTTTCTTCAACATCTTCTTCTGCGATGAATTTTATTCTTCCTCGTATGACGCCTTGCAATAATTTTTTAATGCACTTCCATTATTTATGATAGAATTCACAGCATGTAAGAAACGCAGACAAAGTTTATAAGAGCATTGACTTGGAACATAAAAAAAATTTCTTACTACATTATTTTTCAACGAGTCATATTTCAACTCCTTTTAGCTCAGGAAACTATGAGACTAAACAGAAAATACTTACATATCAACTGCGACGAATAGAAAGAGAAGAAGAAAGGAGCGTTGTTGTAAAAAGAAAACGTCATCAAGAGTGTCGGCTACGGAGTATCCAATTAACCGATGCTTGAGAGACGAGTGGATGTTTCGAGACTTCAGAATGTCTGTCGATATCTTGGTTTACCTCATAGATCTATGACAAACCATTGAAGCGAGTACAATAATGGTTTCCAAGATGACCTTCGTTCTATAAATTTTATTTTATTTTTTACTTTCAATACAAGGTGAAAAAAATAAAGTCTATAAAGACAAAATTTAGAGCGTGGTAAATTCCGGATATTAAAGACATCCACCATTTGGACTGCTTTTTCCTGAGATGTTACTGTTTATTGTGTGCGGAGAAACTACTCGATTTCACTTCGTTGATTCTCGATAGTTTGATCCAGTCTCTACTCTTCGTCAATGATTGTCTGCTCTATCTAAAATTTCTTCATTTTTTTATACGTAGTGAAGAAAATGATGATGTTCGTGTAGGTTAGTATGTCATAAAATTATCGTTCTTAAATCTATATTGTTCGTAGATGAAACGATTCTATCCAAGTGTTAAGCGTTTGATGTTAAACCTCTGTTGCTCACGGGTATGTACGAATATACTATATATATATATCTATCGGGTAAACGTTGAACTTTACATACTCTGGCGAAATTATATCTCGTTTGATGTGGCTTACATGAACAATCTTGAAAGCACCGACGTGATACACGTGAGATGTAAGTCATTCATCGTGTAGCTACTTCGACACGCGCCCATCTAGGCGCGCATCTGTGTGAGTTGCGCAATGACATTAAATTATCCATTAACCACTTTAGAGGACATTAAGTCAGTACGGCCGCGAAATTCGTCGCTCCACCGTACTTATATACGATGTCTTAGAGGTAGATTCAAGATGCTTTAAAGATGTAGAGCGCGGTTAACAGCACGCATTTACACCGAGCTGCGAAGCCGCGGAATGTCTCAGACTAACTGATACTGTATAACATAAATTCCCTATAGCCTCTAAGAACACTTTGGGTAAGCCACATTGTCAGATTTCGTACGTAAATATTTTTGTACAGGTACAGGAGTGTATTGTGTATTCGTGTCATTGTTGTGCATATTTTATTGCGCGATATTATTAGAATGAGACATTGTGAAAATTATTAATATAGGTACATACATACTGTATGTATATTATTAAAAAGTATGTATAAAAAAGTTGTTCTGTAATAATCCACAATGAGTCATTAATAGATTAATATTGCGTTCTGTATGACGTTTGAATAAATACGTTATTGCTGACAGGGACTAGAATAAATCTAATGGATTAAAGGATTTCTTGTCTGTCGTAATGGTGGCTGTGAAACTGTATTAGCTCTTCCCATTTACCGTCGGCATCACCGATATTTCACTTGAGAATGCTATATAATACAAAATACAACTGGGATTTACTCGGTAAATATTATTGTTCCAGAAATACATAGGTTTATGCGCGTGCGTATAACAATATATGAAATATTCATTGAACAAACCGAGCAGAGATGTATGTGCATTATTGCGTATAGAAAATATTAATCTTGAATATAATAAATAGTTACTCAAGCATTATTAAACCATTACTGCGGTATTCACGTAAAATCGACCGTCTGTATTATAATTATGACAGTCTCTTGTTCACTTATTCAAACTTAAGTTAAATAAAATTAATCTAACATAAAATTAATATATCAATAAGCATTGTGAGGTATTAATATAATTGTAATAAATCCGATAATCGTATTTCCAGAGATCACATATTAGTATACATTATAATATTCATCTTTTATGAGACTGAAATTTAAATGTTTATATGCACTAATAATTAATAATATTTATATGTAAAGAAAGTTTTATATATATGTATATATGATATTGATCTACATAATAATATAATAAATACTTTCTCAATACACCAACTAAAAATAGGTAACTTAACATCAACGTTACAATTTTATACTCAACAGTATCAATACAATACGTATTGTACATTGAATTATTGAAAATTAAATTATAACGTTGATGCTATTTTCAGTTAATGTTTACTGGATTATTCATACAATAATTAATAGTTAGATAGAAATTTCAGATAGAAATTTCCTTGCGATCGATTCAATACTCGTTTCACTTATATCGTTTTATAACGACGATAAAACATAACTACGCTAATCCTTTATGGTCTATCCTATTCGGAAGGAGACTATCCAAACGGACTAGTGCATTGATGAACGTTACTCTTTCTTTCATGAGATGGGAATAGGGTTGTAAACTTGAAACCCTTGAGAGACCTTGTCCGTATATCGTTATAACGCGGATACGCGAATGGCTGGATACGGCAACGAGACATCACCGGGGAACGTCGTTGACAATCCCTCAACGAGATATCTGATATACATAGCTATGCGTTGAACCTTGGATGTTTCACCCGAGACCCGAAACCTCCGTACGTCATCATCCATACCGACGTCTTCCATTCATTACAACGTGCAGTCGGAGAAATATAGATACTAGACCACAGAGGGGAGGTATTCGCGCGACGAGAGGTTGCAGTCGGCGGTGGAATAGCTAAATCGCAACGTGCGGCTTTGTTGTACGCGTTTCCTGAATCTATTCTGACGCGTCCGTACGTAGAACTGGATCGTCATCAGTTTCCGTATGTTAGTAACCAAGACTGACGGCGTATCCTGCCGCAAGCGGGAGGCGATGTGCTTCGCCTTCGATCAATCAACCCTCTCTCTTCCGACTCTACTCATTCGAGAAGGGGTGAAAGTCGAGTAAATTACTACGAAATAGGTGTAGCTTACGCCTCGCCTATTCCAGCTGGGTAGTTGGGTCAGGATTGCACGCCACAAATTATCTGCGTAGAGACCTATCTACTAATTCCCTCACTTTCTGTTACTTGTTTTCGATCGTTCTCTTTTTCTTTGTTTATTTTTACGCTCGCGACAATGCATTATTTTCAGTTAAAGTGCGAAAGAATTTGCTGAATCAGATACAGAGTTGCATTCTTTGACAGGGTAAAAAATTTTCTTTTTTTCTCTTTTTCTGTGTTCTTTCTCTCTCTCTCTCTCTCTCTCTCTTTCTCTCTCTTTTAATTCACTTTACTTGAAAATATGTATATGCCTTATCATATTAACCCTTAAACGCCTCTTTAGTACAGCGTACCCATTTTCTTCTTTCAATAATTTTTCGATATTTTTTTCATTGCTTATAACTTTTTTTATTAATAAAGATATTTGTTAGGTTTCTTAATGTCTGGCATTTCAATTAAAAAAAAAGTTGTTCACAATGTGTTCATTTTTATGAAAGTTATCAAACTAAGAAAGCAATTGAATTAGATTGCTATATCCAAGTGTTGTTTTCGTAGTGTGATGTTTTTATGGTTATATTTTATGTATAATCTTCAGAGTGAAATATGTACTTTGTAATAGAATACGGAAAGCTTGGAGTAATTTCGGACAGATAGATAGACGAGTGCTTAATGTTTTCAAGTAAATTACATGAAACTGTATTAATGGCTCCAGTCTCGGCCTTCGTCACAAAGTTTGAAACTACTCTACGAGAGTATATCAGAAATAATGTGTGGACATACGTAGCCAAAGTTTGTACGCGATTGAGCTTAACTACAGCAGCGAAATTTATCCTCGTAGATTGACTTAATTATATTAGTATCTAATCAAGTTAACGTGTAATATATTTATTAATTTGGAAAGAAATACAACTTTGTTAACAAATTAGCCATGTAACACATTAGTTAAATTATTTGCTACGTATTACTATGATGTATCATTTATGAGCGATAAAGCATATAACTATTGCATACTACCCTGCAAATAGCATTTCAATCCAATTTCGTGTTACATCAATTCCATCCGATCATAGTCTATTGAGCGCACAGTGCGTTAGCTGATGAATGTTGCTTTGGCAATACGTACATTATATGAAGTATAATATATGTATAAAGGATAATCGAGAGATGTATATGGTTCTTGCGAGTATATTTAATGAAGCATAACTAAATATTGTGTCGTAACGCGGCAATTAAACAGCGCAACATGTAGAATAAATAAACAGTAGAATAAATAACAGTGTGAAGCAAAGAAAATTTATTTTATATACAGGGAAAATTTATTTTCTATACAGAGATGCAATAATGGATGTAATTCCTTTTGCACACACCATTCAATCGAATACTCTTAATTAGCAAGAATCTTTTATGAACTTGCTGGTATGATCACGGCACGTTTCTCGCGTTTATCATCTGAAACACGACTTTAAGCAATGTCGTTCGTAATTATTCTTTTCTTTACGGTCTGGAGGAGAGTTCCGATCCTCTCATATACGTCCAATTAAAACAACTTACGCGAATTGGACTAATACGAACCATTAACGACGAAAGAAGAAAATCCGATTTCCGAAGGGTAACGTCTACATGACATGACTGTAGTACGACGAAAGGGAAATATGAAGGGGTGAGTGCATTTTAAGCGGAAAACACGGATCGAGTTGAATGCGATGTCTATATACGTATGTCATTCCTGGGTTCGATCCATTTCTGTTTTCGCTTTTAATTCTTAATAATTTGCTTGATTAAAAGATTGAGGATTCTCAGTCCGAGCTGATGGTTATGGCCATCGCAAGTGACCATTAATCTGATTTGATGGAAATAATTATACTGATAGTCTTTCGTTTCGCAGTAAAAATAATTATCTATAAAATAGTAGTAGATGCAGCTCAGTGATAAGTTCAGTAACGAATAGTGACAACAAGCGCGACCTTTTTTCGAATTCTATGTGGCGCGCGTTTCATCGACAAACCGTCGATTGAAAATCAAACCGCAATATCGCAGTTCGTGTATCCGATCATCGAGGTTAAATTTGATGACGGAATTACTGCTATTCACGGAAACAGTGCATCGATGCGTGCTATTGTTCTCTTTGTGACACCAGAACAGAATCGAACTATTAAATATTAAAGAAAATCGATACTCTTGTGCAGACAGAGAGAGAGGGGAGGGGGGAGGCGGGAGAGAGTAATTCAGGATACCACCCTCGCGTTGGATAATTCGACGTGGGTAAGAGAGAGAGGGGGGAGGCGGGAGAGAGTAATTCAGGATACCACCCTCGCGTTGGATAATTCGACGTGGGTGTGGAAAGCACGATAATATACTAAACTATAATAAACGCATGAACGTAACGGGCGATCAACTCAACGCTTTGTCAACGTTATATCGCGATGAAATAGATGCACTTCGGTTAGGTTTAACACATTTAGACACTACGCAACGTGAACTCGGAAAAGATAACGTCACTTACGTATGTTAGCCCACTCGATCAAAGTTGATGGGCACCTTGCGAGTACCGGAGGTACTCGGGGAACAATACACTTCCGGCGCGGCTGACAAAGACGCACGGCACGTATACCGGAGGTTCGGCATCGACGGGAGGAAGGCCGGAGAGGAGGACGTACGTTTGATTCCGTATAGGACGGTGCAATACATCTCTCCTCGGTTTACCGGTCGCTCGCTGAGACGGAAGTGTATCGTGCCCGACGAAGCGGGCACATCCGGCTCGCAAGATTAATTGCCAATAAACCTCTATTACAGAGACCTCTTCCCGCGCCGTCACTCTTCTCACGATATCGCGTCGTTTCCCGGTCAATCGCTTCGTACGCAACAACGTCGATCGCCTCTACTTTTTCGAGACCCTTTGATGAGAATAACGAGATAACCTGGAAATTAGATTATTCAGTGTCACGCTTTTGCAACGGAGAAAAAAAGGGCGTGCAAAAAAAAATGCGGTGAAAAATTATTGATCATATAAAAGATAATTTATGATAGAAACGATGTAACACAACTCAGAGACGCGCAATTTATTTCTCTCGGTTATAACGATTTACAGCGACCATCACGATTATTCACGCAATACGAGCTGTCTCGAAACAAAATGCGCTGTCTCGCAAGAAGATTGATAATTTATTACCCTGAAGCGTCTAAATTTATTCTACGTCTTGAAAATTTGGTATTAGAAAGATTTGTACGGTAAAAGAAGATATACAAAAAGCGTGTATTTCCATTTCAATTTAAATGTTTTACATTTCAATTGACATAGTGTGAAAAACATTACTAACAAATTGTTAAAGGTATGCACGTGTTTTTAATTATGTGATGCATGACTTCGCGCTTGGAAATTGCGTTTATGCAAATGCGGTGACTATCTGAAAAATTTGACATAGAAAAATGATACCAGTTTGCGTGCTTAGAAGCTGCGTGATTATGCATGCAATAAATCTCGCTTCGAAATCGCCAAGTGAATGCTTAGGAACACGTGCGAATCGATCGTAGCCTATCTTGCACCTCCGCCTGGTAATCGAGGGAAATTGCTTTCATCTGAATTCAAAAGCATGTACGGGAGATCAAAGTTCTTACGTGCCGACGATGACGAAACGAACGGACGATGGTGCGAAGAACTTATCACGCGAGCGTCGATTAAAGTTTCCACCTTGCACCTGGTTTCATGAATTTCTCAACCATGATTGATCGTTCCGAAGCGCTTTCAAAATTGTCATCTTCGGTTCGAACATATTCTGAGCGAATGTTAATAAAGGATGACAAGTATAATATTACTGGCGCCTCATGAATAATTTTTATATTAATCCGAACATTAGTTTTCTCTTCTTTTCCGTGTGTGAGATATAGATTCGTTGTGATTGACATAATACGCGTAATTTGGAAGCCGACAATATCTGAACCGTAAGAATATACGGACGGAAAAGTTTACCGCTTATGAACATCGACAGAATCGATACCCATATCACGAAGGTATGGAGGAAAAAGAGGACGGCTGAATGAAAGAGAGGGTAAATTGATGGAACGCTCCGATTAAAAGCTAATGACATCGCGTTTCTACGCGAATGACGGCTTCAAAGGAAAGCTTTTTCTGAAGTTCGCTGGCTTGACAAACGATCGTAAGACCAACAAGAAACGATGTCTGGCGCGAACCATCTTAATGAAATGGTCTTAATTGAACCAATTGATTAATTTTCTGTATATTAAATATAAAAAATTATTTAATATGTAATATTTCTAATTGTTTATTATTGTTTAATATTGTTTAATATTTCTAATTTAATATATTTTTATTAATAAACAAGGAATATGTGGATGATAATAAATGTAATAAACAAAAATAAAGAGATTAAATTATTTTAATAATTTGTAAGTTAAGATATACAAACATATACAAAGTATAAGAAATAAGTATCTTATTACTATTTTTTCATTTCTTTATAATTTATTCATTTATTGCTCTTATACAAGGTGTTTACAGACCTAACGCATCACCTACTAATGGCACATTCCTGAAGTTATTTTGAGATTAAAATTTTAATATCAAAATGTCGAGGCTATAATATTTTTTGAATTATAATTATTTAAAGTCAACAAATTATGCCGTCTAAAGTTTAGTACAACGCAAAGTGCTAAAAGTAAAAGCTAATAGTTGCTCTTGTTAAATATTTATTATGTTAAAAAAAAATATTTAGCCTGTACATTATGATATTAAATTTTTATCTCAAAATGACTTCAGGAATCTGCTATTAGCAGGTGATGCGTTGGATCTGGAACACCCTGTATATGTTTGGTAAACAAAAATATAATAGCATCGATCTCTGGCTATTATTATTGCTACTACTATTATTATTATCATCTATTATCAACTAGCGAACTACGTGATGGAGGTCTAGCTCCGAAAAGCGGATATTTGTTTGGACGAGTCTATGGAAGTCCATGAAAGTCCACAAATCTGAGAATATCCTTCCTAGATTTATAGCAATCTCTGTAATACCCACAATTTCCAAAAAGAGTGGACGTGCGGGAATATGTCACTCTCTGTGCGACCGTTTTCTCGGGAAAATCCTGCTCTTTCATATAGCAGTACGTGCATCGCGCTTGACATATGCCACAAATTATTATTTTGACGTTTCAGATCGCCCCTTATTCCTGCATCAGAAACTCCCAATTCCCGTGTCTCGCGAAATCATGATGCAAAAGCTTTCATCAATCATTTCAACAAAATGAAAATATAGATGACCGGCGACAAGAAAAATTATGCAGAAAAAGGACGGCCGCTCTGGAGCCGAGATACATTATTGTCTTCGCTTTTTTCCCCGAGTTACATTGCGTTTTTCACTTCCCGACTGTCCAAGAGATGGATATTAATTAGCAAGTAGCAGTAACAATATACGTGCTCAAGCACGAAATAACAAAGGGATAAATGTCGTTAATCGTGGAACATTTAGAACAATTGCTGCACAGAATGTAGATTTTTCTTTCGCCGAGGGAGCAATTAGAGAGTCTCTATATTTAAATTTTAATGCCAGCTCTCAGTACGTTTTGATGTACCATTTAGGGGAACCAGTGATTCGTTACAATATATTAAAAAGTCATATTACTGGCGGAATTTATGTCATCAAAAATGACTAGCAGAGAAAATTTATTTAACCTGCGATGATATATAACGATCACAATGTAATAGCGCACTCAGTTACTCGTATAAATCTTCATCGTATTTCTCCACCATAATTTGTGATGTCTCTCTTATCTTTACACACAGATAAGTTCATGCTTTTGTATCAACCGTAATATAATTTATTAGGAATACGGGCTTAAAATCTTTTACATATTTCGTGTCCTGTTGTTACTTATTCACTTTTCGGCTACCCGGTGAATAAAGCCGATGCTGTGGGTGTCGCCGCATCTGGCACCAGGGACAATTAGAAGGACTCATGAGCCATTGGAATTAACACTCACAACGGCGCGGGTGAATATTTACCGGCGCGTTATGCGGCCCGTAGTGTGCGTGGGCTTGTTCAAGAGACAATAGACTTGCCGAGTAAGCCGTCCCGAGAAGCGCGACGGTACACCGAGAATATCCTCGTCGAAGATCGTACAGACGCTTGCCGTAGAGATACTAGGGGAGGACATTATATATCGGTGATTATATCGGTAGATGCTGATAGTGAGAAAATGGAACCTCCATGTCAGCAACTGGAGGGTACCACTCCAGGCCTCATTGACCGACCTCTTCACCTCATGCCAAGAGGACAATACCGATCTCGAAAACTTGCGACAATCGAGCAGCCAATTTTCTTTGGAAAAAAGAAACTCGTTCGTCAACTTCAAATGAACGTGACAATTTATTTCAGAACAAAATCAAACGGATATAGCATACTAATTCTCCGAAATTGACACCAAAATCTTTAACACAGTTATTGACAATGAGTCTGTAAGGCTCATTTAATTTCTGTTGATTAAAAAACACTAATTAACTTTAAGGAACCAAAATGACATAACTTGTATAAAAAAGAATAAATATTACATATATTTTAATAAGAATAATTTAATATGAATCCATATTTGTGGAAGTAACATAAAGAAAATTGAACCGTTCGACATTTTTTACAAAGAAATTTATAATTGAGTGAATTCGAAAGATCTACTGTCAGCTCCGAAGGGTTATAATTATAAAATATCAAGTATATTTATTATTAATTAAAATATTATACTACTGTACTACTATGATCTAATGATAATGGTCGTTGTTGATTTCAGATTGTTGACTTTTTGCTACTTGGCAGCATTGAATTGTTGGTTGCTGCTGTGTCCGGCTATACTCTCGCACGATTGGCAGATGGGATCTGTTCCTTTGGTTACATCTTTTACGGATACCAGAAATCTCGCCACCTGTATATTCTTCGGCGGTTGTCTGGTTCTCACGTACAAAGCCTTTACGGATTTCGAGGTGAGTAAAATTTTATAATCGCAGATTACAATTAAATTATTATATTACAATTAAACGGAATATTTACATACGAATTGCGAGTAACGCACAAATATTCTTTCAAGTTGGAAAAATCGCTTATTATATTTCCTTTGCGGTATAATATTAATATAAATAAGCTTTAGTAGACTTTAGTAGTAAAGAGATTTAGCCCGGATTTACAATAGATTTTTAAGCCTTAAGCCATAAGAAATGGACGAATCGCAATCGATTATTCTCCTCGCATTCGACTGTAATTGGTCAATTTCTTACGGCTTAAGGCTCGTAACACCTATTGTAGATCCGGACTTACTGAAATTTACATAAATTCCTTTACTTTATTTTATCGAATCGACGCGTAAAGAAAGTATTCTCTTCAAGAGACTGGTATCGTTGATTTGCCGATGTTATCGGTCACCTTACGAGATCATAAAATAAAATGACCATCAGTTATCGTCTACGAAACGTCATCCTGCCGTTAAATGTTTCAACCGTTGACCTAGCATGATATAAGAACGTAGTACTCGAGTACCTGTCGGCTATTGTCTACAGTGATGAAATTGTGCTTGGCTTGAGAGTCATAAAAGAAGTTTTGTAGTAAGTACATGACATAATAGTTCCAAGTCAAACGATACGCGCGTATCTCATAAACTACTTTCGTCCTCTGTGTTTTTTGGATCATCCGTGACGGTTGTTGAGTCTTCAGCATAATGACCTCTTTAAGGTTCGCTGTCTGTACGTCGATGGTCACTTTTCCTCAAAGAGGTCATATCTGTGCTTTTAATGTCATCTCACACGCTTGACTAACCGCCGGCGGTTACCTAGCTCTTCGTAGGCACGAAGTGGAAACAGATGTCTTCTTCTCAAACGAGGTCATCCTTATTCTTATGCATGTAGCGCATTTATGTGTAAAGGAAAAAATCTTTTTACAAATATAATTGCTTTCTGTCGTCTCGTGTGTATATCTGGGAATTTATTAGCGCAGTTAGATTTCGTAAAATGTCTCAAAACTTATGTAAATTATATTTTTTCTTATCCCAATATGAGAGAGAGAACGTTAACTTTTACAATATTTGTTTTAGAGAAAATCAAGATAAAGAAATTATATTTTATGTAGAAAGTCGGATAATGTTTTCCTAAGATTTTGTCTAATAGATTTATAATGTAATATAGGTAAATCACATGTCATCATATTAAATAAATTACTGTTAGTAAATTGTTGGTAAATTTTGAGATAATAATACTTTATCCATTATTAGAACATATTCTTTTATAATTTCGATATTAATTAATAGAATTTAGACATGTGACTTTTATTTAAACGTTTTTAGTTAGAAGAAACATTTTCCGTGATTAGGACATAATTACTTATAATTTTACTAACTAAGAATGACCTAGTCGATGATCGAAATGTCTGTTTTTAATTGTAAGGACGCAATAGCAATTAAGAACTTGCTGTTGCTCTTAGCCCTTTTCTATTATACAAACTTCATTTTACTTAATTAAGCATCGTTTTTTGAATATTAATAATAATGCTTGCTTTCATATATGTCAGAATTACATTTTTAATATCGATCGGTAATGTTATATATATATATATATGTCTACTTATTAAACAAGCTAACGTTATTTGTCGACATTTTGACGTCAAAATAATGATATGACGTTTATTAAAATAATCTATGGTTCAATAATAATATAAAAATTTTCTAAAAATAGAACTATTAAAATAATTTTAATTGATAAATAATTTATTATACATATAGTATGTATTACATTCTTTAATTATTTGAAAGAAGAAATCGATGCAAAAAATATTCACTATTATCTTAGTTTATTATTATTATCAGTTTGTACTCTTTTGTCCATTTACATATTTTTTGCAAATTCATTTTCGCTAATGCTGTAGCTTCTATAAATATATTTTTCTTAAAAATTTATAATTTTCAAACATGAGCATATCTAAAAAACGTCATAAAGATGGGACATACATGTCTAAAAGACATCTGAAAGACATCATAAAGACATCTTCTAGACAATGCGTGTTGCCTGGAATAATTTTATCTAAAATTATCTTTTCGCTTTTGAGAGAGGTTATCGACAGACACTAATGATGAATTCGATACCAGTAAATTCATTGTTATTTCAGTCGATTTTTTAAGAAAATGTATTATCTATTCATGATTCAACGTTCAAATTGGACGTCGGCGATATTTTTTATTATATTTATGTTTTTGATACCCCATTTTGAGATATTGCGAATACCGTATTATTTGTTCCTTCACTGTTATTAACATTATTTTTACTTTGTTCTATTCAGTCTTTCACTTTACTGGAGAATGTCGTTTCTATGGATTCTTACTGAAGATTTGTATTATATTCGTGTTCTGTCTATGCTTCTGCACGTGAATTGGATAACGATGCTGCCATTGTTACGCCACTTTGATGTTCGTCTTTGATAACGCTGGTGCTCGTTTCTTTTTGCTGACATAGTTATATATTTTTAACATTTGCAAAGTTATTTTTTTATATATCTATTTTTGTTTATAATGCGCGCCTCACAACATGAATTCTTGACGTTGAATTCTTTTATACAAAATCAACTTTGTACATCTTGTCGTACATTTTTAAGATTATTAAAAATCGCGAAAATGACTGATTTTTATAAGTTTGCAATAATTTCCTTGTTTTTTTTTTTAAAGATTATTTAAATTCTTTATTTTTGTCTGTGATTTTGCATAGGAATTATGTCACTAAATCTCGCATTAATTTATCTTGAAATTTGTTTTAAACTTTTTAAACTGGAAGACATCGTCTTCACTGACATCGCGACGCTCGAAGAAACTTTCCAACTTCCTTTTATAATATCGCTAATACGTTCGTGTTCCGTACATGAGTTGAATGACGTTACCTCTTCCATAACTTTAGACATGCATTTCGCATTTTGTGGAGTTGGTTTTTTCTGTCGACAACAGCATGCGAGTAATTATCTTGTCTTTCTTTCAAACATTTAAATTATTCTGTTGCGGTTGTGATGTATCATCCTTCGTGTCACTTTTCGTGTCACTTTTACGTTCATTTTTTTGCTATTTTTTATGTATGTCACTTGCTATGACGGCTATGATAGTTGTGTTAGTCAGGTTTATTATTCTTTTTATGCTAGCTGTGTTATAGAATTTACATGCATTGGAAATAATCGTTCTCAATTTTTTTTCACACCAGCGTTATTAATAAATTTCTCTCATTTTCCAAATTGTCCTTAATAATTAATTCTAATTCAATTATTTCTGAACTTATGATATTTTAATATTTATATTTCTGCACTGCGATTATCAATATCGATCATTTCTGTAAATGTATTGTATCAATGACTTTTCTTCAGTCTCATCAGTTTGCTTTTGGTTTTTATATATTTTCTTCACGAAGATTATCTGACAATACAATCCTGAAATATTCACGCTTATTGTTAATTGAAGTCGCTGTATTTGCATTATTGATGGTAACTTCTTGATTTTTTTTCTTTTAATTCTGACTTTCTGTCAACGTTTTTGTATTTATCGAATGTTTGATTGCGATTGAAGTGATAGTTGAATATTGATATATCCGCTAATACTGTGAAGGACTTTCTGATTTCCCATTTTGAGTGCGCGTGAGATAGCGATATATAGACTGATAGTGCATCGGCCAGTGGATGATTTTTAATTCCACTAAAACCCATCTCAATCTCCGTTGACGTTGCATCATATTATCTATTATAAGATGAGTCCTTCCTAGAATGCTATAGTTGTGTTCAATTTTCATTTTAACTGTGGCCGATCCATCATCGACTAATGGCAACGCAAATTATTTGTATGCTTGCTCCCTTTTTCATCAGATAAACTCGACGAGAATGACATCGCATTGTTGGCGACAACACTCTGATCTCTCAAGCGATAATGCTCGATATCCATCTTCACAGCTTTCGCGGAGACACGCTCATGGAAATTTTTGTTATTAACATGTTCCTTTTTTTTCCTAACTTTTCTCATCGTTTCCATCGATGTGAAATAGATAGTAAAGCGTTGAACTCCATTGATGTTAAAATGTTTATTTTTATTCATATATTTTTTATTCCTGTATACCCGTTTTATTTATTTATTTTCATATTTTTTTCATGATGTAAATCAGTCGAAAGTGTTCAAGTATAAAATTCGACAAATTCGTTGTTTTTGTGTTTTAATCAAGATAATAAACCTATTTATTAGAAGCAAAATGTTATCGATTTTTAAATTGATGTTCATATGCTCGTTTTATTTTTATATCCTTGTTTCCAACAAATTAGACTGCTATTTTTTTTCTCGCTATCTAGACTTGGAATATTAAATCCAATTTTGTCACAAAATATTCGTTATTGAAATTTCCTCTCTGATGGCTGCATGTGAAAATGATCATACCTATATTTCACGTTTTGTTTCAGGTTCGAATAATTTTCGAAATATAAACTTTCTTATATTTTTCTCTCTCGTCCCTATCTTGAATTCATACGTTCTGTGGCATGAGAGGCATGAGATGCATAAGCTGTGGATGAATCTGCGTCTGTCCATTTTATGTGTTTCCATTTTGATATACCGTTTCCTGTCTTTTTATTTACCTTCTGTTACACGAAAGTGCATACACTATGCATATACCTGTGAAGATGCATGTCGCAGTCCGGTATTCTCTTCATACCGTCGTAGGATAACGATCCGTGCGTGTCGTGCGATACCATAGGTTTATGAAGCATTCCAATTTGTCTCGTAAACATGCTTCTCTCCCGAGGTAATCTGCAGTTTAGGCGCGATACATGTTTCTGATATTCCGATTTATGCAATAACTTCGTATACGACCAATCAGCATTGTATTAACTACTGTGGAATCAGATGGCGTATTAAACATTTATTTTGAGATATAATGAACGGATATCGAGATGTATTAGTTTGAATTCTTAATGCAGAAAAATAAGCGATTTTTTTCCGTATATACATTCAAAAATTTTCAAAACGTTTTGTTATTTTTATGTATCGATAAAATGAAAATAATGGAATTGACTAAAGATTAAACTAAACAAGACCAATTTGCTAAAACAAAATTATAGTTGTCACACAAACTTTTTTTATGCTGCTTTAGCAGCTCTTATTTTTGCTCAAATTATAAAAATATAGCAATCCGTCTGTTGCAGTAATCTTTTTTTTTTTTCGAATTTCAAGCGTTATTTTTTGTGTAATTTAAGCAAATGTCTGGATATATTTGCTCGGCTCTCTTTATGTGAATTAATTTGCGGAAGAATTGACAGATATTTTCTTTTATTTACATGTGATTTAACCTACATTTACGAGTATATTTGTATAGCTTAATTTATCACTACTATCCATACTAGATGGAAACTACTTAGATGAAATAATATTCTAATAGAAATAAAAAAAGTATAGGAGAGAAAAATAAATCATTAAAAAAGCTTAATTTCTTTTTTCATTTCTCAATGAAACATCAAAAACTGTTACGTGTGTCGCAGTATTTTTATACTCTTTCTAGCAAATGTGAAAATATTTTCTTTTGCAAAGTTAAAATATCATTTTAAATTATCCTTTTATGTACGGTTTGGTTTGGTTATTTGATCTTATTTATTTATATAAAATTTCTCCGATTATATGTAGATTTTTCTTTACACTTTGAAATTTATCTTTTGGATAAGTCAATTAAGAAGCGGCAGTTCGAGATATATCGTTTTAAATCATTACTCGTTATACATTTAAAACTTGCGAATGCATTTAAACATAATTTTACGAGTATGCGAGTTGCGTAAAAGCAACATCAACTTACTTAAGTATAACATAAACTTTAATCGAGTACACTCATCCGGTAAAGATGAAGAAACTTATGTAACAGTTTGCTTGAAGAGATTTCGATGCAGTAGCGTCGGATTTAACGAGAATTTAAACTATATTTATCAAGAAATATCCGAAGTAATATATGTCTTATATTCTTTTTTAGCAACAAAGGCATCCGCCTCTTGTTCTTGGTTGGATGTTCCTGGTGCTGCCGTTCCTACCTGCATCCAATCTTTTTGTCACTGTGGGTTTTGTCGTGGCAGAACGGGTTTTATATACACCAAGGTAATTTTATTAAGGTTTATATTTTACTTTTACAATTATTGCAACGGATGGCATAAATTCTCGATGTGATTTTACAGTGTTGGGTGGATTATTTTGGTCGTCTACGGCATGCAGGTGAGCTGGACCGCTGTACCACGACGGAAAAGCTGGATCACTACAGGCGTAGTTCTTCTATTCATTTTAGGATGTTTCAGAACGGTTCTTCGGAATAAGGATTGGACATCTAGAGAAACTTTAATCAAGTACGTGACAACGGATTTACGTGTCTCATGTTTTATTAACCGTTCGAGAAGAGAAACTTCCTTGCTTTGAATAAAGTCTTCGTGCTAATAGTAAACATAAATAATCGTTCATACATTGCACGCAATCATATCTGAGCCTCGCAATTACGACAAAAATGATTTTGTCACGCGAAGACATCGTGGACATTTACGGGGAGTGTCTAGTTCTGACTTAAACAAGGAGATTGGCATCGTGCCCGTGTGTGCGTGCGTCTGTGTGCGTTGTATATATATATATATATATATATATACGTTCAAGAATTTGGTACAAGCGCCGATTGCTTATGTATAGGGACTTAGAGACACAAAACATAACTAACATAGATATGAGATGACGAGGGTGGTAGGAGTCATGTCGAGGTCAAGAGGATGGTTTCGTCTGACCTCAAATCGTCTTGTTTCAGAGCGGGACTGCGGTCTCTACCCTACAATGCCAAGATGCATTACAACTTCGCAAACTTCCTTAAAGACACGTCGCAGCCGAACCTTGCGGTTCACCATTATCAGTTGGCTCTCTGGTAAGTCTATTTCTCTTTCTCGCGCACGTATACAAAATCTTCAGATATATCTTGGGATAAAAGTGATATTCATTTGCTCGCGGAAAAATACATATACCTAATTATGAACGTTTAAGCGCTTTGATATGTTAATAATCGGGAGAATATAGATTTGAAGGCATTTTATCATAAATTATTATGTAATAATTACTTAAAACACAAAGATTACATTATTTTATCTATATATATGATATGATATGATATATATTTTATGTACATATTTTGTACCTCACACTTTAGTAATTCTACTTTTTATTAATTAATAAGAGTATTTCGTCAGATTGTCTATCGAATTTTGAAGTTTTATCTTCATAAATGCTTCTCATTGTATTATATTTGTGTATGAATTATCTTATTCGATTTTTTTTCTTTAATATGCTCTAAATATTACACTGTAAAATTGATTATATTTCGATACATATCTCATCAGTTTATCATTTCCCGATAAATATGTTTTTGCTGTGACAGTCATCTATAAAATAAGCGGTTTTCGCATAAAAAATATAATTTCATATAAAAATTCATTGAAATGTACATATAATATATAATAATGAAAGACATATCGATTTTGATGCAGTTGATAATTCAAACAATAAAATTTATCATTTTATATAACATCAAATTTTATGGAATTAGTACATTAACACTGTGTAATGTGAGAGCGTAACGTTTTTCATAAAGATATTATACGTAACTATATTTACTTCAAGTTGTCAAATTCCAAAAAAGTAAGAAAAATAGACATATGAACCATTATTTCCTGATAAATGTTTTTGCCGTGACAGTCCTTTATGAAATAAGCGGTTTTCACATAAAAAGTGTAATTTTATATAAAAGTACGTTGAAATGTACATAATATGCAATAAGTAATAATGGAAGACACATCTATTTCGATGCAGTCGATAATTTAAGCAATAAAATTTATCATTTTATAAAACATCAAATTTTATAGAATTAGTACATTAACACTGCATAATGTGAGAGCGTAACGTTTTTCATAAAGTTATTAATTATTATACTTAACTATATAGATTTTTTTTTCAAGTTGTCAAATTCCAAAATATTAACAAAAATAGGCGTATCAATTATCATTTATAGCAATACACTAACTCGCCACAATTAAATAATTTAAACATACAAGTCTCGCAAACCCGAATCATATTTCATGCAGACAATTACAATCATATATTTTCTCAAAATAGAACGAAAACAATTTTTTTAAGTACTTAAGTAAAAATATTCTAAATATTATATTAAAAATTTTGATGATATACACAAATACATAATAGCAAAAATATATAAAATACTTATATAACACATATACAGCTTGTAGTTTATATTTCAAATCTTCCCAATAATTATATAATTATAAAACTTAACATGTATGTTAAGTTGTCGCTATTACAAATTTTAGTTCGCTCAAAATAGAAGTAGGCCAAATATTACGAGGAAGTTATTTATTATAAATGCACAAGATAGATATTCTGATTACAACTACAGTTTACTAAAATAAAGTAATAGAATTACGTGAAAAGTGATTTTCGAGGCGCTGTACTGTTAAATTCGTAACGCCAAATTATATTCGATTCAAGTTATTTTTCATTATTTCTATGGGTCACGCCACTGCTTCTATTCAATATGTTGTTAATTTAATTAAAATTAATAAAATTAAATAATTTAATTAAAGAAAATGTATTAAATTTGACTCAAAGTTAGTTTATTATTTACTAAATGCACGTTAATTAAAGACGTTATTTACTTTGAAACTAACCATAAAAATAAATCGATTTTGATATACATTAAAGTTAAAAATATTAAAGTATTACTTTTAATTCAAGAGGGATTGGATTACCATTGATATCTAACTTTTTTGATATCTAACAGTGTAAACTTGTCTGATGATTATTTGAATAGCAAGCCACATGAAAAAAATGTCCTGTTGTTATTGTTTTATGTTTGATGAATACGCTAAATTAAGCTTTATTTCTAAGAATAATTTTAATTAATTTAATTGCTAAGCCATTTGCGTAAAGTGTGTACACCTCGTATATTTTTCATACGTGTTTGGTGACATTTCTGAATAATTTGTATAGCTATTTTAGATATTCTATCCCACAAATCATTTTGAAATTTTCTGTTATTTTATAATCCGTTGCGAATAATTGCTTTAAAAAAGATTTGTAATTATCAATCGATATTCTATAGAAAATCTCCCGTTTATTCCATATTGTACTTACGTATCAATTTTGACAAAAATTATGGATGAGTGGAGGTCAAACACGTATTCATGAATATGAATGTTGTTTTGTAAAAGAATGTATTGTTAGGGTACACATACGCCTGTATCCTGTACGGTTTTATAACTTTTATAGAGAATATCGCTATGAAAGGGCAGAAAAAGTAATTAAGAAGATTTATTTATAAATTTCAGCATTACTGAGGAATTTTAATCAACTTTCGGCTTCATACCGTCTGTAACTTTGTAATAATTCTTTCATCTTTGGAATAGATATATATAGACGGTAAAATTAATGCATAAACTCGACGGCACAATATAATTGCAAATCCATTATTTGCATTTTTTTAACTACACCCGCCAATGCTTGTTTTTTACTTTAGAGTTTTCACAATTTCCATGAAATAATGTTATCACAAAAATCTTTCGAAATAATTACATTTATATTGCATTATGTTATTTTATTTCATCTCCATCTTCACTTTTTTTACCTTTACGAGTTACGATCTATTTTCACTTACTTAATATGTATTCCTTCGTGCATAACATGATAGAACAGGCGGAATATTATACAAAAGTAGTCGACGTAATACAATCTTATTACCACATGCAGACTCTTCTCTCTGCTTCAACCACCCTTTTCCACATCGCATTTCTCGTGCATAGCGTGAGCAGGGTCGCAGCAAACCGACAAAAGTGCATTAATTAGCCGTAGCTCGACTGCGCTCGAAATGAAGTGGTAACCAGTCGTTCGTTTTTTTTTTATTTCGCTTCTCCCCCTCTTCCCCCTCCCTCCCCCCCCTCTTCTTCTTCTCTGCAATCTCTCCGCATCTCTTCCTATGCTCCTGTCTGCGCGCTTTTTACCCCACGTGTGTTTCGCGAATTTCGTTATTCCGTCCAGCACAAGAAATGCTCGACGAAGGATCATAGCGGCGCAAAAAATAATGGTCTCTGTTGGATAAATAAACGTGTTCTCATTTTAAACTTCTATGTACTTTCGCGATGTGTCATGCGATTCATCATCAGGCAATCGTCTGCGGTGTACCAATAAATCGGATCCCCGTTTTTCACACACGTTGCCATACGCGAGCGGTACGTGTATTTCGCAACATCACGCTTAGATTGTTTCATCGTAATATCAGATTATTTGTCTACGCGAATGCAATCAGTCCGGTAAACATATCGAGAGAATGGTGATGTGGTGCAGGAAAAAAACACAGGATAGATGAGGAGGGGGAGGGGGATGAAGGGGGAGAGAATTGGTCGGCACGACAGCAGCTGCAGCCGGTGCGTTGCAGAGCAGAAGCGGGTGGGCGACTGCCGGAGTGCCGGATGAAAATTGCATTTCGGCGTTATACCCGCGCTCGTCCAGTTCGCTCACTTGTAGATCTCATTTCCTACGCTGAGCTTTCTAGCCGTTCTATGCAGGTCGCACTTCTTTTTTTTTTGTCTTTCTCTTTCCCTCTCCTTCTATACTCTGGCTCCTCTTTTTCCCACCACTTTCCGTTACCATCTCTGCATCGCGTCCTGCGGATCGACTATTATTGGGTCTGAAAAATCGAATCTTCAACTAACTGGCAATTTCCTCCGCTTGTTTTGCGCACCAAATCATCGCATCGTTCGCTGTTTCAGTTGACGCATAACGCGGCGCGGTGTGAGACATAGATTGGAAAAAGACTGCCTTTCTTCTCGTTTACCTCCTCCTTGAAACAACATTTTACGGCAGCAACGTGCGATTCCATAAAACTCCGCTCGAGAATAATGGCTCGATCTTTTTCGTGCATCTCGCGTTTCTACCGTTTCGCTACGTACCTCGTTCATTGCCTCCAACATTCCGCTTTAGTTTTGATCCTCGCGCGACGAATTAGTTTTCGATCTGTCGTACGAAATTTCCCCGAGGAGAGTCACGACAAAGTTTCTGCTCCCTCCGGAATATCGTGCCGAGTAAGTAATTTAAAGTAGCCTGAGATTGACCTGGTCCGTGCACGAGTAATAATTGAGCGTCACCGGAAGAACATAGAGTTCTCCCGAGGTGTTCACTCCAAGGCCTTTCGCGCCCGCGCCTCTTCCTCTCTTTTTCTCTCTGTAGCGCTTATTGCATTTGTGGAAAGAATGGCGCGAGGTGTCTTGAGAATTACGAGCGAAAGATAAAAAGGAAGATGCGGAATGAAATGAGAAGGAAAAGACGAGCATATTCGATCGATGGAACGTCATAGAATCGAGGAAAACGCGACTTTTCTGTTTGCTTTTCATTCACCGAGAAAAGCAGACCGCGTATCGTGAAAATGCATTTCTTCGCTCTCTTTCATTCGTTTCTCTTCCCTCTTTCCGATTATTTTGGTACATAGTCGCGTTACTTCTCAGCTTTCCACTTTTTCGTCCTCTTGGTCGATAGCCATGAATACTAGAACTTCATGATTTGCTGCTTTTCTTATGTTAACAAATCTATTTTATTGTACAATTTTGCGTGCATTTTTTGTGTGTGCGTAAAAAGTATAATCTTTGTGAGCTCTTAATCTTTTATCTCAATAATAATGTACATGCGCGCGCGTATCTGTAATTAAAAATATGTTTTTATTTTCTATCTCTTTTATTATCTGGTTTCTTAAATTAATTTTTACCTTTTATATTTAACTTTTAATCTAATTCGTGTCTTAGTTTCAATTTTATTATTTTTTCATGTTTAGGTTGTTAGATAGTATATTACCGATGCTTCACATTTTGTTTGTGCATCTCTCATCTTATTTTATCATATATTTTTGTTATAGTATTGGCATTAAAGAGTTATTATTATTATTCCTTTTGTACGTAGAAGAGAATCCAGAGTGTAATTAATTTTATGGATAAACAAATCCTTTATATTTTCACCCTTTAAATTAAAAAAAAAATGTATCATTCTGCGTAAAAACAGATAAAATATTTATCCGAATAATTACAGTGGGAATTTGGCCGTTTAAAAGTACATCAGCTTTAAAAATTTTCGGTTATAGTCGATATCATTATTTATGATTTGCGGCAAAACCAGCATCGCGATACGCGCCATTTTCAGATGATGCATTGTTGCTGGATCGTAGATACTGGCCG